>NC_044326.1:135100608-135407115 GCF_007399415.2 Gopherus evgoodei
CCGTCTCCCATGATTTCCAAAGATAATAGCTAGAGGCTCAGAGACCTCCTTCATTAACTCCTTGAGTATTCTAGGATGCATTTCATCAGGCCCTGGTGACTTGCAGGCATCTAACTTTTCTAAGTGATTTTTTACTTGCTCTTTCCTTATTTTCCTCTTCTAAACCTACCCTCTTCCCGTAAGCATTCACTATACTAGACATTCCTTCAGACTTCTCAGTGAAGACCGAAACAAAGAAGTCATTAAGCATCTCTGCCATTTCCAAGTCTCCAGTTACTGTTACCCCCCTCCTCATTGAGCAGTGGGCCTACCCTGTCCTTAGTCCTTCCTCTTGCTTCTAATGTATTGATAAAAAGTCTTCTTGTTTCCCTTATTCCCATAGCTAGTTTGAGTTCATTTTGTGCCTTTGCTTTCTAATCTTGCCTCTGCATTCCTGTGTTATTTGCCTATATTCATCCTTCGTGATCTGACCTAGTTTCCATTTTTTATATGACGCCTTTTTATTTTGTAGGTCACGCAAGATCTCAAGGGTAAGCCAAGGTGGTCTTTTGCCACATTTTCTATCTTTCCTAACCATCGGAATAACTTGCTTTTGGGCCCTTAATAGCGTCCCTTTGAAAAAACTGCCAACTTTCCCTCAGTTGTTTTTCCCCTCAGTCTTAATTCCCATGGGACCTTGCCTATCAGCTCTCTGAGCTTACCAAAATCCGCCTTCCTGAAATCCATTGTCTCTATTCTGCTGTACTCCTTCTACTCCTTCCTTAGAATTGCAATTCTATGATTTCATGATCACTTTCACCCAAGCTTCCTTCTACTTTCAAATTCTCAACAAGTTCCTCCCTATTGGTTAAAATCAAGTCTAGAACAGCTTCCCCCCTAGTAGCTTTTTCAACTTTCTGAAATAAAAGTTGTCTGCAATGCAGTCCAGGAACTTATTGGATAGTCTGTGCCCCGCGGTGTTATTTTTCCCAACATATATCTGGATAGTTGAAGTCCCCCATCACCCCCAAATCTTGGGCTTTGGATGATTTTGTTAGTTGTTTGAAAAAAGCCTCATCCCCTCTTCCGCCTGATTAGGTGGCCTTTAGTAGACTCCCAGCACGACATCACCTGTGTTTTTACCCCTTTTAGCCTAACCCAGAGACTCTCCACCCTTCCGTCTCCTATGTCCATCTCCACCTCAGTCCAAGTGTGTACATTTTTAATATATAAGGCAACACCTCCTCCCTTTTTCCCCTGTCTATCCTTCCTGAGCAAACTATACCCATCCACACCAACATTCCAGTCGTGTGTATTATCCCACCAAGTTTCAGTAATGCCAATAATGTCATAGTTGTATTTATTTATTAGCACTTCCAGTTCTTCCTGCTTATTACCCCATACTTCTTGCATTTGTATAAAGGCATCTAAGATACTGGTTTGATCTGCCTCCCAGCTTTGCCCTGACCCTCCTTCCTCTCTGCCATTATAGCCCGTGCTCCTCCTGTTTCCAACCCATCTCCCAGGTCTTGTTCCCCACTTACCTGTGGGCTTTTGCTCACCTGTCCCCGTCGAACCTAGTTTAAAGCCCTCCTTACTAGGTTAGCCAGGTCTGTGCGCAAATAAGGCCTTTCCCCCGCTCGAAAGGTGAACGCCATCTGTTCCTAGCAGTCCTTCCTCAATAGCATCCCGTGGTCGAGGAAGCCAAAGCCCTCCTGGCGACACCATCTTCGCAGCCAGGCATTCACCTCCACGATGCATCTGTTTCTGCCCGGACCCCTACCTTCAACAGGAAGAATCGAAGAGAATACCACCTGCGCTCCAAACTCCTTAACCCGTACTCCCAGAGCCCTGTAGTCACTCTTGATCTGCTCAGCGTCACACCTCAGCAGTATCATTTGTGCCCACATGGATGAGTAGCATGGGATAGTAGTCAGAAGGGCCGGATATCCTCGACAAAGCCTCTGTAACATCTCGGATACGGGCCCCTGGCAGGCAGCATACCTCCCGGGATGAACGGTCAGGGCGACAGATGGGTGTCTCCGTCCCCCTCAGCAGAGAGTCTCCAACCACCACTACCCTACGTTTCTTATCAGTGGTGGCAGCAGACCTCCAGCCTTAGGGGTACGAGGCTTCACCCCCTTAACTGTTGGGGGTGATTTCTTCTCTCCTGTATCAAGAAGAGCATAATGGTTATCTTTTACCACAGCAGGAGGGTTCGCAGCAGCGGTGGAGCACTGCCTGCTGCTAGAAGTAACCAGCTGCTGTGTCCACCCTGAGCCTCCTCCTCCACTGGTGTGTCGATACACCCTGAGGCAATCTCCTCCTTCACTGGAGTGTCAGTAGTCCTGTCAACTGGGACAGCACCATCAGCTGTCTCCACATGGATACTGTCCAGGAATTGCTCATGGACATAGATGTTCCTCAGCCTGGCCACCTCCTCCTGTAGCTCTCCCACCTGCTGCCTGAGATTCCACCAGTAGGCACCTTTCACATGGGATGCCACCCCCAGCCTGGATATCAGTAAGTGGAAATTGCAAATTACAGTCTTTGCAAGCCCACACCAGAATCTGGGTAAAAGCATCCATGCTTTGGTGCTCTGTCTGGCTACAGGCGCAGGTGGAGGAGACAGAAGCAGTGCTGGCACAGGTGTTGCGGGTCCTCCTCACCATTGTAAGCCTCCCTCTGTCAAACTCTCTCAAATTCCTGTCTACAGCTCCCTATCCGCTCCTCTCTGCTGTAAACAGAAAGGTTTTCGATGTGGCTCAGGTTATGGGTTCAGGGGACCAATGGGTCACAGATGAGACTGACAAGGGACCCCCCCCTTCCTAACTCCCTTGCAAAACTCCCTGTTAGCAGCTCCTGTTCGCTAAGCTCCCTGGTCGCTTGTGCGCAGCTTTATAAAGCCCTGGCCTGAGTGAATGCCCCGCCCACTGGTTAAGGTTCAGCCAATTACCAGAGGCTTCTAGCTTTCAAACCTTCCTAGTAGCTCCACCTCCAACTGCCAGCTACAGCACACGGTCCTTCAAACAAACAAACCAAACAGACTGACAAACACAAGCTCAGCACACAGCAAGTAACCCCCAATCTTAAATCTTTAATCTTAAATCTTTAATCTTAAAGTTTTGTTAATTAAATAACAGTGGTGAGTTTGATTTTAACCAACAGGGAGGAACTTGTTGAGAATTTAAAAGCAGAAGGAAGCTTGGGTTGAAAGTGATCATGATATCATAGAATTTGCAATTCTAAGGAAGGGTAGAAGGGAGTACAGCAGAATAGAGACAATGGATTTCAGGAAGGCGGATTTTGGTAAGCTCAGAGAGCTGATAGGTAAGGTCCCATGGGAATCAAGACTGAGGGGAAAAACAACTGAGGAGAGTTGGCAGTTTTTCAAAGGGATGCTATTAAGGGCCCAAAAGCAAGCTATTCTGATGGTTAGGAAAGATAAAAAATGTGGCAAAAGACCACCTTGGCTTAACCACGAGATCTTGCGTGACCTACAAAATAAAAAGGTGTCATATAAAAAATGGAAACTAGGTCAGACTACAAAGGACGAATATAGGCAAATAACACAGGAATGCAGAGGCAAGATTAGAAAGGCAAAGGCACAAAATGAACTCAAACTAGCTATGGGAATAAAAGGAAATAAGAAGACTTTTTATCAATACATTAGAAGCAAGAGGAAGACCAAGGAGAGGGTAGGCCCACTGCTCAGTAAGGAGGGGGAAACAGTAATGGGAGACTTGGAAATGGCAGAGATGCTTAATGACTTCTTTGTTTCGGTCTTCACTGAGAAGTCTGAAGGAATGTCTAATATAGTGAATGCTTACGGGAAGAGGGTAGGTTTAGAAGATAAAATAAAAAAAGAGCAAGTAAAAAAATCACTTAGAAAAGTTAGATGCATGCAACTCACCAGAGCCTGATGAAATGCATCCTAGAATACTCAAGGAGTTAATAGAGGAGGTATCTGAGCCTCTAGCTATTATCTTTGGGAAATCATGGGAGACAGGGGAGATTTCAGAAGACTGGAAAAGGGCAAATATAGTGCCCATCTATAAAAAGGGAAATAAAAACAACCCAGGAAACTACAGACCAGTTATTTTAACTTCTCTGCCAGGGAAGATAATGGAGCAGGTAATTAAAGAAATCATCTGCAAACACTTGGAAGGTGGTAAGGTGATAGGGAATAGCCAGCATGGATTTGTAAAGAACAAATCGTGTCAAACTAATCTGATAGCGTTCTTTGATAGGATAATGAGCCTTGTGGATAAGGGAGAAGCGGTGGATGTGATATACCTAGACTTTAGTAAGGCATTTGATACGGTCTCGCATGATATTCTTATAGATAAACTAGGAAAGTACAATTTAGATGGGGCTACTATAAGGTGGGTGCATAATTGGCTGGATAACCGTACTCAGAGAGTAGTTGTTAATGGCTCCCAATCCTGCTGGAAAGGTATAACAAGTGGGGTTCCGCAGGGGTCTGTTTTGGGACCTGTTCTGTTCAATATCTTCATCAATGATTTAGATGTTGGCATAGAAAGTACGCTTATTAAGTTTGCGGATGATACCAAACTGGGAGGGATTGCAACTGCTTTGGAGGACAGGGTCAAAATTCAAAATGATCTGAAGAAATTGGAAAAATGGTCTGAGGTAAACAGGATGAAGTTCAATAAAGATAAATGCAAAGTGCTCCATTTAGGAAGAAACAATCAGTTTCACACATACAGAATGGGAAGAGACTGTCTAGGAACGAGTATGGCAGAAAGAGATCTAGGGGTCAGAGTAGACCACAAGCTTAATATGAGTCAACAATGCGATACTGTTGCAAAAAAAGCAAACATGATTCTGGGATGCATTAACAGGTGTGTTGTAAACAAGACACGAGAAGTCATTCTTCCGCTTTACTCTGCGCTGGTTAGGCCTCAGCTGGAGTATTGTGTCCAGTTCTGGGCACCGCATTTCAAGAAAGATGTGGAGAAATTGGAGAGGGTGCAGAGAAGAGCAACAAGAATGATTAAAGGTCTTGAGAACATGACCTATGAAGGAAGGCTGAAGGAATTGGGTTTGTTTAGTTTGGAAAAAAGAAGACTGAGAGGGGACATGATAGCAGTTTTCAGGTATCTAAAAGGCTGTCATCAGGAGGAGGGAGAAAACTTGTTCACCTTAGCCTCCAATGATAGAACAAGAAGCAATGGGCTTAAACTGCAGCAAGGGAGATTTAGGTTGGACATTAGGAAAAAGTTCCTAACTGTCAGGGTAGTTAACACTGGAATAGATTGCCTAGGGAAGTTGTGGAATCTCCATCTCTGGAGATATTTAAGAGTAGGTTAGATAAATGTCTATCAGGGATGGTCTAGACAATATTTGGTCCTGCCATGAGGGCAGGGGACTGGACTCGATGACCTCTCGAGGTCCCTTCCAGTCCTGGAGTCTATGAGTCTATGAGTCTATGAGTGCTGGGTGCTTCCCATCCCACATCACTCAAAGGAAGGAAGAAAGCATTAGTGCCCAAGCCCTCACCTGCATTAATACTCACACAGACACAACCCAGGGCTGGCCAAGCCTGGGTGTAACGTAAAAAGAAGAGAGGGCAGGGTGGACGTAAGTTCTGTCCTGTGCACAGGCCAATCAGGGTCCGCTGTTGATCTCCAACTTGCTTTAACTCTTGAGAGGGTTTTAAGCCCTGGGTTCTTTTGGGAGTGTTTTTGTTTAGGGATCTTTGTCCCGAACTGGCCTTCTGCAGTTCCTCTAAGTTCCCAAAACACACCATCTTCAGAGTTGCGAGACTGTTGTTGCTTAACTCGCTGACCTTTGCAATCTTTTTTGTTTTGCACCCCCTTTCAGGTCTGTCTGGTTCACATCTCCTTTCCCACAGGCTTTTGGCTGTTTGGCAGCAGGGAGCTTGTTTGTGTGCGTTGGCCTTGAGCGACAGTTTCGCTCCTTATCTTTGAGCCTAGCTGGATTGTCCAGGTAACCTGTTCCTTTCTCCCTTCCTCCTCCTTCGACCTCTCACAACCTGCAAAGGAATCTTTTACTGCACACTCACACCTTCAACTCTTCCCAAAATCCTTTCCAGTGCATCTACAAGCATTAGCAATATACAATGCTGGTGCTTACCCAGGGGACCCCGGGGGGCAATTTTACTGTGACTGTGACACTTGCCCTGTCAACCCTGTCCATGTTCCTTTCTTATGTCCTCATTGTCTCCCTCTCTGTTTTCCCTTTCCTGTCTTGCTTTTTATAGTAGCAGCAGAGAGGAGCTCTTGGACCTTGTAGTGAGCAAACCTGCAGGTCTGCCTTCTGGTGGCACCTCCTCCATCTTTTGTGCTGCCTTTCTGGGTATGTCTACACTGCGTTAAAAAACCTGTAGCACTAAGCCCAAGTCTGGCTCAGCTGACTTGGGCTTGGGCTGAGGAGCTAAAAATAGCAGTGTAGCTGTTTGTGCTTGGGCTGGAACCAGGTCGCTGAGACCCACCTGCTCATGGGGTTTCAGAATCCAGGCTCCAGCCTGTGCATCTACACTGCAGTTTTTAGCCCCACAGCTTGAACCCCTGTAAGCCCAGATCATTTAATCTGGGCCAGTTGTGTGGCCGTGCCGTGGGTCTCTTAGTGCAATGTAGATGTACCCTCTTGTGACCACAATCAAAGGTTGCAATGCTAGAAGGAGCCAGGCTAAGGAGCAGGTGCTGGGCAGGAAAGATAAGAGAAGGGTTATTCTCCTGCTGCATGAACAAGAAACTTTAGTTTTTTGCAACATAAACTAGGTGAGGTCACCCCAATGGCGGGTATAGTGCTGACATCTAATACCTCACTTTAGACAAGGCCTGGTCTATGATACAAAGTTAGGTCAAGGTAAGCTGCCTTACATCGACTTCGTGCACATGGCTACGCTTAAATGTCTCTCTCACTGATGCAGTAACAGCACCTCCCTAGTGGTGTTGAGCCATCAGTGTAGTGAGGTCGACACTGCAAGTGTAGACACTGCATTACTTATATCAACTAGGGCGGAAGCAGTAAATTGCCCGCCAAGTGCTCTCCTGCCGACTCCAGTACTCCACCAGAGCGAGAGGCGCAGACGGAGTCGATGGGGAAGCGTCAGCAGTCGACTCACTGCAGTGAAGACACCGCGATGTGTAGATCTAAGTACGTTGACTTCAGCTACGTTATTCATGTAGCTGAAGTTTTGTAACTTAGATCGACACCTCCACCTCCTCGTGTAGACCAGACCTAACAGTCCTCCAACAGCTGTTGCATAATGCCTGACGCTGATGGCTCTGGTCACATTGTGAGCTCCACTGCCCAGGGGTCACTGAGACCATAAGGCACCCTCCCCTTTAAAGCCCTGCAGATTTTCGAAATGGTGGAGGAAGGGCAGTGGGGGTGGGGGGGCCGGAGTGTCCAGTGTTTCTGCAGGCTAGGAACTGTTTGAGACTCCACTGCAGTGCCGTCAGTCCTGGGAGTTGAGCACGAGTGAGTCTGATGCCTTGGGTAAGTGTTAAAGATTTCCACTTAGCAAAGTAGGTTTCGGTTTGGTTTTGATGTAGGAAATTACACACAAAAGGTTGACGTTAAAATCATTAGGATGCAAAGTCAAACACTCAGAAATTGGGAAAGTCAGACTTTAAGTTGCCACTGCAACCTGGATTCAGCCCTCTCATGCATATGCATTGTGAGCGCGTACTGTTTTTCCACAGGATTCCCACCTCACTCAGTGCAGATGATGATGGTGCTTAGGGAGTGAATCAGGATTGCGCAGTGATGGAGGCTGTTGTCTGTAGGACCCCTGCATTATTTGTTGGAGAAGTTGGAAGGTGTTTACCTATTGTAGAAATTGGGGGACAGGCAGGCATAAGCACACCCATAGCTAAAGGCCTTCTCCCTTAGTTGTGGGGAAGGGACCAGTGGATCTAGGCCACAAATGTGTACTGGGGACAACAAATGAAAAAAAACCAAAAACAGGAACAGGAGTGAAGATTCACAGGGCAAAAATTAGGGATTCAGAGGGGGACACCAAGCCGAGCCCCTGACAGTGCCCACTGCTCCCAAAAGGCCTCCAGGGATTCAGTGGACACCACCCTGAGGAACTCTGCTTGGAGGTGTGAACGAGCAAGGGACCAGAAATAGGCCACCAGGAGGTGGCTGATGAGCAGGTCCCGCTACTTTATGGGATCAGAGATGGGGTGTGACAGGATCAGGAGGTGCAGGGAAAAGTGCAGCCAGAACCTCAGCAAGAAGTTCTGGAGGAGCCAGAAGAGGGGCTGTAGCCTGACACACTCTACACAGGTGCCGTGGGAGTTCATGAATCACACCAGGTTCACACCTGTGCTCACAGATCCGTGAAGGCACCACCAACTAATATAGGGCCATATGAAATCTGTGTTAAGGAGAACACGGATGGAATTGTGGAATCAAAACAATAACATGGAATCCAGCGATTAAAAAAAAAATCCAGCAAAATGCGAAAAAAAAAGATGCTTTTCCGTCACAGCTCTGGGGTCAGAGAAGATCTCTGCCTCCCTGCCATGGCCCTGGGGCCAGAGAAGATAGAATTAATCTTTTAAAAAATGTGAAAGAACAAAGTCATAAAATAATAAATATGAAAATTCACAATAATAAAATGGATTTCATGGGACCCTACTAATATCTCTGCTGGGCCTGGGACCACAGTAGAGTACAGACTGGCCCACCAGGGTTCTTTGCCCTCCTTGGGTGGAAACAGGTCCTGCTACTTGTTAGGGTGGGATTTGAGGGCAAGGAAGTGAATAGTAGAGAGCATGAGCACATACAGATGTTTCCAGGTGCGGTTCAGAGGTGGACAGGCTAGGTATTGTGAAATTGGCTTAGGTGGCGTGCTGGGGTGGCTGGGCTGGTTCATGGGAAAAGGGCCAAATGGCAAGGTCCGGAGGGCCAAGGGTGAGAGCTGGGCCGGGAACACCCTGCTGTAGACTTGCTCAAGGAAAGCAAGAGAAACAGGAGGCAAGGGTCTTCCCTCACCTCCTGAAGCATGTGACATGGGACATGCTGAGTGGATGGCCCTAAGCAGCAGAGGGTCCACCCAGTCCCTCCAATTGTAGTCCAGGAGGTCTCCTACTCTGGCGGTATCAGGACCAATCTATGGTGCACAAGTAGGACTCTGCTACCTGCACGCTAAGATGTGGCTTGTGTTGCAGGGGCTCCACAAGGAGGTCCTCCGCCTTGGCAGCTGCTACAGACCTGGTTGCCGAGATCAGCTTCCAGATCCTAAGTAGGTCCTGGTAGAAGATCAAGGGCTTAGAGAGGTCTTGGGGAAACCCTCTCGGGTGGAGATAAAAGAGCTGCTGGTTATGTCGGAGCACTTGGAGGAGGGGGAGGAAGGCATGTGCCAGCACGCTGCCTGCCAGTTTACCTGCACTGTATGGGAGTCTCTGCAGGGGCTGAAGGTTGAAGGTGTAGACCTGTCTGCCCACCTCCAGGGGGAGGTTCAGGAGCCCTGCAGAGACCCAGTGCAACCTCGGCCAGAAAAACTCTTCTGGAGGCTGACCAGAGTTCCCAAGGGCAGGCTCAGGATGTTGAGCTGGTGCCAGAGCATTGACAGGGCCAGTTGGTTAAGCACCAGCACTCTGCCCCAAAGGGAAAGGCACCAAACATCCACCTCTGCAACTGCTTAGCCATCTTGGCCTATAGATTGCTCCGATTCTCCAGCAGAGTGATTGGTGGCAGAAAGATACATACTCAGACAGAGCAGTGGACCCAGTCCCCATCGGATGGCCTGGAGCGTGGGTGAGAGGAGGCCCGAGGTCTTGACCCAGTTGATCCAGGTAGACGAAACTGCAGAATAGATGGCTTGACAAGCCTTCATACACACCAGGTCTCCAGGTCTTGGATCATTAAGAGCTCATCGTCGGCATATGCTGACAGGACCATTCGCAAGTCAGCTCTCAAAGTGCCAGCCCCAGTGGTGATGGTATACAGCTGACTGGACAGTGGTTAGCCTTGACATAAGCCTTGCCTGAAGCTGAGGGGTTTGGTCAAGGCCCAGGTGGGCTTGATCAGACTCTCAGCAGAGACGTACAGCAGCTGAGGAAAACCCATGAAGCGGGCCCCAAAGCCGACTGCTCTCAGAGTGCCCACAAGATGCCTCATGATCTTTCCTGATCTTCTGGTCTAGGGACACGAGCGAGCGACTGGCTAACCCTACATGCAAGATGAAGTAGATTTTGCACCAGATAGAGATTATTGAAGATGATTTGGCCTGGGATGGTGTAGGTCTATGGGGATGGATCATGTCCGCCAGCATGGACCCCAGCTTCAGCAGGAATGGTTTTCGCTACCACCTTGTAGTCTGTGCTGAGGAGCGAGGCTGGTTGCCAGTTCCTTAGGTTGCGGAGGTCCTCCTTCTAGAGCAGCAGAGCAAGCATGGCCTGCTTGCATGACAGTAGGAGCATCTCGCTTCCTAAGGACTTGGCCTAGATAGTGATGTAGGTCTATGTCATTGGAAGGTGTGTAGTGAGTGAGGCAGGAGAGCATGGTTTCAATGCTGTCCTGGATAACAAGATTCTAACCCTGCCACAGAGTTTGTATGTGGTGCTGGGCAAGTCACTTAAACAAAACTTTTCATAGATTTGAAGGCCAGAAGAGAGCACTGTGATCATCTAATCTGACCGCCTGTGTCACGCAGACCATGAATCTTCCCCACAATAACTCCTAGAGCAATTATTTTACAAAAACATCCATTCTTGATTTAGAATGGTCAGTGTTGGAGAATCCACAAGGACCCTAGAAGTTGTTCCAATGATTATTTACCCTCACTGTTAAAAATTTACACCTCATTTACCAGTCTGAATTTGTCTAGATTTAACTTCCAGCCATTGGATCGTGTTATACTTTTCTCTGCTAGATTGAAGAGCCCAGTATTAAATATTGGTTCTCCATGTAGGTACTTATAGACTCTGATCAAATCACTCCTTAACCATCTTTTTGGTAACCTAACTAAATAGATTCTCCTTGGCTCTGTTGCTATAAGCCATGTTTTCTAATCCTTTAATGCATAGGTTCCCAGATTCTGGATCATGATCCCAGTGGGGTCATGCCATCAGCAGATGGGGTGTGGGTCCAGCAGGCCAGTTTGGCCCATGAGACAATGTTGTCTGTCCCTATCTAGGGAGGTTGTGGAATCTCCATCTCTGGAGATATTAAGAGTAGGTTAGATAAATGTCTATTAGGGATGGTCTAGACAATATTTGGTCCTGCCATGAGGGCAGGGGACTGGACTCGATGACCTCTCGAGGTCCCTTCCAGTCCTAGAGTCTATGAATCTATGAATATGTCTGTTCCTGCTCCACAAATGCTGCACCAGCAGGCCACCATTTTGATCTGCACGGGCTGCCATTTTGCAAGTCAAAATGGTGGTCTCCTGGTGAGGTGTTTGTGCAGCAAGTCCAAACACGCTGGCTGTGTGGTGATGGTTCTGTGGACGCCAGTTTGGACATTTGCACTCTCTGGCTTTGTAAGCATCCACTCAAAGGACATGAATGCAGAACATCCTTATCTATCGGCAGCAGCCTCATCAACCGAGCATCCTGTCTGCCTGAGCTGGTAGGAGCCCGTGCTAGCATTTTCTGAGATAGGAAGCTGCAGCGGCTTGTAAGGCAAGACCCATATCTTCTTTTATGGCACCCTGAGTACCTTGTTGGCGCTCAAGGATAAAGGACCATTATAAGTCTCTGTCTCGGTGCTATCCTAGTATCACCACACAGGGCCTTTCTAAGTCCTGGCCTCGTTTGCTTAACAGTGAATTCATTTTTCTGACTTGTGATCATTATTGTAGTTCTCTGATCACCTCCTCTGTCTGTCAGGATAAGGTCTGAAATTGATTTCCTCTGTGTTGGGTTCAACACTTTTTTTGAGTCATCTATTATATTTAGAAATTCTAAAGGTGGTCCTAGTTGTGTTGTTCCTCATTTTTTGGGTTCTTAATGTAAGAAACTTGAGATCTGATTTGCAGAAGTGCCTAGCGCTAGGAGCTGTGGTGGAGGTCAGTGGGAGCTGTGCTCTGAATATATAAAGTGCTATAAATGTTAAATTCTCTGATAAGTCAAGCCGTGAAGAATTGCCGCTTTTAAGTCTGTTACTGAGTGTCCAGGAAGACTGAAGTGTTCTCCTACTGGTTTTGAATGTTACAGTTCTTGATGTCTGATTTGTGTCCATTTATTCTTTTGCTTTGAGACTGTCCAGTTTGGCCAATGTACATGGCAGAGGGGCATTGTTGGCACATCATGGCATAGGTCACATTGGTAGATGTGCAGGTGATATATGCCTTCGTGTGCCAGCAATGCCCCTCTGCCAGTGCCAGTACACAGGACGGACACTGTTCTCCCTGAATATTTCTTTTTATCCTTATCATTCAGTCCCTCCTGCATTATTTACTGAACACCATCGAAATGCTCCTCTGAAGACAGAATTATTAATTTCATCATAAACTTTTGTATGGTGTACTCATCTGAATATCTTAGTACTTTACACGCATTAATTAATGTATTGTGAGCTGGGATTACTGGGCCCATTTGACTCATGTAATTTAGGCATAGCCATTAAAACCAGATTATCAGAGTGTCTGTTAATTCTGGTGTTTTGCTTAATTTTATATGTGTTAACTCTGCAACCTAATGTCCTTGTAATGTAGGGTTGTTTTGGTTTGGTTTTGTATGTAATTTCCTGTATTTTTTTTAAAAACCTTTAAAAATTGGAAAAAACAATTTCATCTGATGGAACCATATTGGACCCCCCCCATGTGGTGGGTCATCATCAGGGTGGGATTGTTAGACCCATAGCACAGTCCTCTATTACTTGAGCTGAGTAACTGGTAGCAACAGAAGGTTGTTATCTTCTGTATGGTCCTGCCACCAGAAAGGAGCTGGACAAACTTTCAGATCAGTTGATTTCACAGACCTTATGAACACAATGGTACCAAACATGAAGGTTTTTAATACTGTACCCCAGAATCTAAAGATTTATTTACAATTTACAAGTGATGAACCTATTAAGAGGCATATGTCCTATCTTTCTAAACTGCCTTTAGAGAAGTTTTTGTTTGTTGTGGTTTTTTTGTTTCTTTTTTGTTTTCTTATTGTCTAATTCATTTAGGCAAAACTTCCAAACAAGCAACCCATTAAAGGTTGGCATACTATATTTCTTCAACTCTGTAATATCATTTTTATTTCAATAGACCTATTCCTCTTTGGTTAAGATGAAATCAAACTTGGACAGAGGGAAGCTCAGGACTTCTGCCTTGCAGCAGGGTGGTGAAGTAGGGGCTTCTGCGCAGCGAGGAGGAGGGACTTGGGGCTTCAGCCTTGTGGGGCGTCCCTGCCGGGCTCGGGGCTTCAGCAGGAGTGGGGCTGAAGCCCTGAGCTCTGACAGGTGCCTCCCATGGGCCAGAAGTCCTAAGCCCCAGCAGGTGTGCCCCAGCTCTTGAGCTTATGAAGATTGTCTTATGTGCTTTGAGGATCAGTAAGTTTGGCCACCCTGATCGATAGCAAGGACTGGACAAAGTAGCTACCATTTTCCAATCACTGAGAGAAGCCGGGTTAATGAAAACCCCACTAAATGTGCAGTAGGAAAGGAAGAAGCCCATTACCTTGGGAACAGAGTCAGTGGAGGACAAATCCGCCCCTTCGTGGATAATGTTCATGCCTCACAGATATACAAGGCACCTATGACCAAAAGGCAAGTGCATGGTTTCCTAGGCTTAGCTGGCTACTACTGCCGGTTCATACTCCATTTTGCCACCAAAGCATTCCTGCTATTGACTTAACTAGGGATACCACATCAACACGGGTGCTGTGGAACCTGCAAAAGTATCTTTCACTACCATACTCTGCAGACCCCTAGTGCTGTATAGCCTGAACTTCAAAAAGGAATTTGTACTACAAACACACACACAGGCGGTAGAACTAGGGATGGGTTTTTCTCCAAAGATAAATGGAGAAGAACACCCGAGAAATATACTGAATGATAGAAAAGAGTGCTTGGCTTCCTAATGGGAACTAGAGAGTCTTTGATTCTACCTCTGAGGAAACGAGCTTACACTAATTACTGATCGTGCTCCGGTGTGATGAAAGAGACAAACCTGAGGACCATGAGATGGTACCTGTTGCCAGAACCATACCACGGAACCCGTCACCTTTTGGATACAGCAACAGGCAGGAAATTTGCTTCCGAACTTTGATTTTCTGTCCAGGAAGTAGCCTACGCCAGCCAGGGCCATGCCTCAGCCTTGTAGGGAAGAATATGTAATGGAGTCTACAACGCCATACGGAACACAGACAGCTGGGGTGAAGAGCCTCTCTTGTTTATAAGCAAGTAGCTTGATCACAGCCCCATTCAGCTGCCAGAGCTGCCAGTCATGGATGCCTGCACTCACAGCTGCAACCACTAGACAAAACATGGCCTGCTGTAAAGGGAAGAATATAGAGAAGGAAGGGGAGGCAGAAAAGCCTGGGCTAGCAGAGTCGTGACAGCCCTGCACCAGGCTGCCCCATAGGTGCCGACTCCATGGGTGCTCCAGTCCTGGAGCACCCACGGGGAAAAATTGGTGGGTGCTCTGCACCCACCGGCAGCCAGGCTCCCCTCCTAACTCTGCCCCCCATCCCACCTCACCTCCGCCTTCACCTCTTCCTCTAAGTGCACCGCATCCCCGCTTCTCCTCCCAGTGCATGCCACTGCAAAACAGCTGTTACACAGCGTAACAGGCTCTGGGAAGGAGAGGGGAGGAGCGGGAATATGGTGTGCTATGGGGAGGAGGTGGGGAAGAGGCGGGGCTGGATCGGGAATTTGGACTAGGGGTTGGGAGGGGCAGAGTTGGGGCGGGGGCTTTGGGGAAGGGGTTGGAATGGAGGTGGGGCAGGGGCGGGAGGGAGTGGGGCCGGGGGCAGAGGGGGGTTAAGCACCCTCCGGCGCCAGCAGAAGTCGGCGCCTATGGGCTGCCCCCCAAGAAAACAGCCAGGAGACTAAAGCTGGCTACAAGCCATAACATTTGTAGGGTTGATAGACTTATTTGGAGGTGTGGGTCCAGGAACTGCCCTGGCTGAGAACAAACTAAGGAGGGTCATTCAGGGGAAACAGACCCCTCCCTTCCTCGGCCTCCCCCTCTCCCCGCGCCCAACAGGACTAAGTGTTATCTAGACCATCCCTGACAGGTGTTTGTCTGACCTGCTCTTATATGTATTAACACTTCTTTATTCTGCTATTACTAAGATTTTGTAAATTATGTAATGACTTTAAAAATACGGTAAAGGCCTGGAATCATATTTTTTATAAGAATGCATGATTCTATCTATGTATTAAATGCTTATCCTTTACTCTCTTAGCCTTAAGGCTTTCTTTAAAATGGACTAACTGCATATAAAATATTTTTCTCTAAAAATGCCTGTTATCACATATGTATGTGTTAACAATGTATTTGGTCATTACTAAGATTTTTGTGAATTTACTGAGTTTATTTAGAAATGTACTTTTAAAATTATTTTTCTCTAAAAATGCATTTTAACACCTCTCCTTTAATCTTCTGTCATTCAGACTTTGTACAATAAATGGCTAAAATGGACATTTTCTTCTAAAATATTAAAAGGAGTGAAAGCTATATTTATTCAGTTATTTCTAATACACCCAATAAAGATAAACTTAAATGAAAATTTAAAAAAAATCAAAATGACTGACGCCAAAAATGCAGGTCTCCAAAAATGAGACCAAAAGGCAAAAAGGAGCGTGTGGAAATGTTAAAACTTATATGATGAGAAAAAAATAAAGAGATAAAACTACTAACCTCAAAATATAACACCAGCAAATAAATCTTTAGGATAAAGAATTCTTAAATCTTTCGTAACACTGTGACTTCCTTTCTTCTTTGAATCTGCTCTTCCAAGGAGCTTATGTGTTTTGTTTTGTTCCTTCAAGGACTTTCTGGTGATGAGATGGCTCATTAAGCCTGCACAAGCAAAATTCTTAGACATTACAGAAGAACAGTCACCCAGACATGTAAACCTCTGTTTAAAAGTTTTTCCAGCAAGAGAGAAACAAAGAGGTGTGATAAGATAAACACAACTCCTTTTTGGGGAATAATGTCCTAGGGAATTCTTACTTCAACAACAGCAGAGACAGGAAAAATGCTAAGTGAGAAAGATTCTTTGTACAGTGTATGTTCTATCCCGATATAACACGACCTGATATAACGCGAATTTGGATATACGGTGGATATACTCCAGGGAGGCGGGGCTACGCACTCTGGTGGATTAAAGCAAGTTTCATATAACACGGTTTCACCTATAACACAGTAAGATTATATCAGACGGCGTTATATCGAGGTAGAGGTGTACTTTAAAAATGTAGCAATAAAGTGCTGTATGATACACTAGCAGAAAAGTTTCTAAACAGAATGGTTTTCAGAATTTTCTCAGAGGAGGAGGTTGGCTATCAGTTGGCTATTGATAATTTATTAATTGTAGTGTGATAGTGCCTAGGTATTCCTTTAGCGGATCAGAGTCTCAGTGTGCTAGGTGGTGTACAAACATGTAAGAAAGAAGAGAGTTCTTGCCCCACAGATGTTATAATTTACAACATGACAGGCAGGATGCAACAGCATGTCAGGACAGACAAATGGGGTGGGGAACAGTGACATGGAGATGAATTAAACTTGTACAGTTCTTGGTCCTCTATTTCCCACAGAGCATGAAGATGTATCATTGGAGGAACTTAGTAAAGTTAGAGACTTCTGGATAGGAAGTGATACCCTAGTTGGCTGCTGTTGGAGAAAAACATAGTTCTCACTCTCTTGTTGGGTGCAGCAAGTCAGATACTTTATTCTCTAGCAATTGCATGGAGGGAGAGAGTGCACTAGGACACAGGGTTTCCCCCACCTAGGCAGGTCTCTCTATAGGTAAACAATTACAGCAAGCATTTATACCTTTGATTGCATACAATAATAAGCAACAGCTGCATTTTGTTTATACATAGGTCATCCTGATATCTTATTTTTATCACCGCTATTTAGGCTAGAGTCTACATTCCATACTTATCTAACACAAGGTCGCAACAACTTCTCACACAGTTCTTTCCCAGTCGCCTCACACAATCCTCGCTTCTACAAATCTCGTGTTGTTAGGATTACAGTTAGCCTGACTCTTGCTCCCAGAGGGGACTGTTTGCATTGAAATCCCCTTCAAATCCCTGTCAGTTCTTGCTTTACTTCCACACTGCCAAGCAGGTACAGTTTGATGCCTCTCTGAGCACACAGTACAGCTGGGAGGATGAGATGGCAACATGGATAGAGTTGAGCAGAAAAGCAGAAATACCAATGGACTGTTCCTTAGGTGGTTACTTATGTCTTTCGTTCCTGTTTTAGGCTGGTGTCAAGATGGAAATGGAAGAAAGTAATAGAGTTAAAGTGCAGACAAAAAATGAGAAGCCACCAAACGTGACAGCTGTTGGTGCAGAAACAAATCCTTTGAAAAAATTTACCATCCCTAAAATAAGGAGGACTGCTGATAAAGGTACAGTAAACTGGTAACAAACATCAAAACTGAGCATTTTTGTCAAGTGAAAATTGTGCATAGCCGTGTGTAAGTGATGTGTGTTATTCCAAAGCTCAATCAGTAAATGGTAAAACCTCAAGCCTTGAAATCAGTTGACTTGTTTCATATTTAGCACTTCCCAGACGTTGTGAACCAAGTTGAGTAAAGCTCAGAAAAACCTACGTCTTACTTCAATCACCCTGGCATCTGCTGAGCAATACAGCAGTGCACAGACAATCCAGGAAATTTTTGGAGAGTGTTGGGGCAACTTCCTGGTGCAACTGCTGGAGGAACCAAGGAGGGGCCATGTTCCTCTTGACCTGCTGCTCACAAACCAGGAAGAATTGGTAGGGGAAGTGGGTGGCAACTTGGGCAGCAGTGACCATGAGATGATCGAGTTCAGGATCCTGACAAAAGGAAGAAAGGAGAGCAGCAGAATACAGATCCTGGACTTCAGAAAAACAGACTTTGTCTCCCTCAGGGAACTGCTGGGCAGGATCCCCTGGGAGGCTAATATAAGAGTGGGAGGAGTCCAGGAGAGCTGGCTGCATTTTAAAGAAGCCTTATTGAGGGCACAGGAGCCAACCAGCCCAATGTGCAGAAAGAGTAGCAAATATGGCAGGTGACCAGCTTGGCTTAAGAGTGAAATCTTCGGTGAGCTTAAACACAGAAAGGAAGCTTACAAGAAGTGGAAACCTGGACAGATGACTAGGGAGGAGTATTAAAATATTGCTCGAGCATGCAGGTGTGTAATCAGGAAGGCCAAAGCACAATTGGAGTTACAGCTAGCACGGCATGTGAGGGGTAACAAGAAGGGTTTCTACAGGTATGTTAGCAACAAGAAGAAGGTCAGGGAAAGTGTGGGACCCTTACTGAATGGGGGAGGCAACCTAGTGACAGAGGGTGTGGAAAAAGCTGAAGTACTCATTGCTATTTTTGCCTTGGTCTTCACAGACAATGTCATCTCCCAGATTGCGGCACTGGGTAGCACAAAATGGGGAGGAGGTGAGCCGCCCTCAGTGGTGAAAGAACAAGTTAAGGTCTGTTTAGAAAAGCTGGACATGCACCAGTCCATGGGTCCAGATGCAATGCATCTGAGCGTGCTGAGAGAGTTGGCTGATGTGATTGGAAAGCCATTGGCCATTATCTTCGAAAACTTGTTGTGATCGGGGGGGTCCTGGATTATTGGAAAAAAGCAAATATAGTGCCCATCTTCAAAAAAAAGGAAGAAGAGAATCGGGGGAACTACAGACTGGTCAGCCTCACCTCAGGCCCTTAAAAATCATGGAGCAGGTCCTCAAGGAATCCATTTTAATGCACTTGGAGGAGAGGAAGATGATCAGGAACAGTCAACATGGATTCACCAAGGGCAAGTCATGCCTGGCCAACCTGATTGCCTTCTATGATGAGATAACTGGCACTGTGGATATGAGGAACATGGTGGACATGCTATAGCTTGACTTTAGCAAAGCTTTTGATATGGTCTTCCACAGTATTCTTGCCAGCAAGTTAAAAAATATGGATTTGATGAATGGACTATAAGGTGCATAAAAAGCTGGCTAGATCGTCAGGCTCAATGGGTAGTAATCAACAGCTCAATGTCTAGTTGGCAGCCAGTATCAAGTGGAATGCCTCAGGGGTCTGTCTTGGGGCCGGTTTGTTCAACATCTTCATTAATGATCTGGATAATGGGATGGATTGCACCCTCAGCAAGTTCGCAGATGACACTAAACTGGGGGAAGAGTTAAATACACTGGAGGGTAGGGATTGGGTCCAGAGTGACCTAGACAAATAGGAGGATTGAGCTAAAAGAAATCTGATGAGGTTCAACAAGGACAAGTGCAGAGTCCTGCAGTTGGGATGGAAGAATCCCATGCACTGCTACAGGCTGGGGACTGACTGGCTAAGCGGCAGTTCTGCAGAAAAGGACCTGGGGATAACAGTGGACGAGAAGGTAGATATGAGTCAACAGTGAATCCTTGTTCCCAAGAAGGTTAACAGCATATTGGGCTGCATTAGTACAAGCATTGCCAGCAGATTGAGGGAAGTGATTATTCCCCTGTTCGGCACTGGTGAGGCCACAGCTGGAGCACTGTGTCCAGTTTTGGGCTTCCCCACTTCAGAAAGGATGTGGTCAAATTGGAGAGAGTCAGCGGAGGGCAACAAAAATGATCAGGGGGCTTATGAGGAGAGGCTGAGGGAACTGGACTAGTTTAGTCTGCAGAAGAGAAAAGGGAGCTGCGATTTGATAGCAGCCTTCAACTGTCTGAAGGGGCGTTCCAGAAAGGATGGAACTAGGCTGTTCTCAGTGGTGGCAGATGACAGAACAAGGCGCAATGGTCTCAAGTTGCAGTGGGGAGTTCTAGCTTGAATATTAGGAAAAACTATTTCATTAGGAGGATGGTGAAGCACTGGAATGGGTTACCTAGGGAGGTGGTGAAATCTCCATCCTTAAAGGTTTTTAAGGCCCAGCTTGACACAGGGATGATTTAGTTGGTCTTTCTTTGAACATGGGGTTGGACTAGATTACCCCGTGAGATCTCTTCCAACCCTAATCTTGTATGATTTTATGGTTACAGACTATAATGAATATCTTGAATTTAAAATTTTTTTTTTAGTTTTCTCCAGTTTTGCTAACACATCCAGAAAACCCTTCTCAAATGTCATATATTCTGTTACATCTGAACATCAGTACATGGAGTTAAAGAGAGAGAGAGTGAGTTTGTCAGTTTCTGAAATAGAGGAGATGCTTTCTGTTGAAGTCAGGTCCTACAAAGTGGTAACTTAGAACCATTGGCCTGAAACATACCCACAGGGTCATGGACCATGGATGAAGGCATGGCCACACACTCCTCAGTTATTTTCTCTGCCTGCCATTGGACCAGGAGTGTAGAACTATTTCTTGTGGGTACTTTGTGTATTTGGTATTGTGGTTTTTGTTTGTATTGTGTAGAAAGGTTTAATTTTAGCTAGTTATGGCAGTTAACACATTTCAAGATGGCTCTGGTGAGTGAGCTGTGTGTAGCCTCCTGTCAGGCTCTTGTTGGCCTGCCAGTTATATAGTTCAGTTTGTCACATTGTGCAGTATTCAGTTGTCCTGCCTCTTTGCCTGACTTTAGTTCAGTCCAGTGGAGCTCCAATCCAAGGTGCACTCCTCACTCACTCTACCAGGCAGTGTGGGAAGCAAGCAGACTTGGCTCTGTGGGCTCCACCAGGTCTCCCTGACATGGAGAGTTCTGAGGAGCTGTGGGAGAGGAAGAGACAGGAGTCCTATTCCCTCCCAGTAGTCAGGAGGAAGGGAGAAAGCCGAAGACTCAAGGTGAAAGGAGAAGTGGGAATAACAAGTCCCCAAGCCTCCCTAGTCTGTCGTGTAAAGGAAAAAACTTTGTGTATGTTCTTTGCTTATATATTTACTCAAGAGTCTCCTCACTTGTACCTTCTAGCTGATTTTTCTATAATACTTCAAACCAGTATTGAACTCTCCTGTACTGGGGTGTCAAACGTTTGGCACCCAGACCCTTTCTCTGGCCCACAGCTTCACCCTTCAGAAGAGTCAGATCTGCAGTTGCCGGCTCAGCATGGTAGATCCTAGCTCCTACTGAGTGCCCAGATTACCATACCTCCCCTTCCTGGGGGGACTGGCTGCTCCCAACACAGAGCAATTCAATTTCAGGCCTCATCTTGACAGACAGAGGAAGTGGTCAGAGTGACCACCTTTAGAATTTCTAAATATAATAGATGACAGTTTCTTAACTCAAAAAAAAAGTGTTGCGCCCCTTCCTAGCAGCTGTGGACTTGGCCACAGCCATCCCACAGTGAAGACCTCCAGGCCTGATTATTGTAACTCACTGCACCTTAGAGTGGAGCTGCCAACCCTGAACATGGTCCTGTTGTTAAAGAATGCAGATCTCTGCCTACCTAGGACACCATGGTTGTGTCAGCCCATTGCTCTGCTCTCTGTGCTGACTTTCTGTTGAACAAGAACATGGACCATACACTTAATGCTGATATTCTAAACCTTCCATGGGATTGATCCTAGCTCCCTGGGAGATTCTCTTTCCTCTCTATGAGCACCATCTCTTACAACAGAAACCTTCCTTAAGAGCAACGAACTGTACCATTATGTGAGACATACGAGACTGAACTTGCTCAGCAGCTGAGCCAGGATCCTTGGACAAAGTAATTAGCATGACAAATGGTCTCAGAACAGGCAGCAAAGGCACATTGTTTTAACGTATTCACTGTGCCATGCTGTCTCACCCTTGGTTAATGTTTGCCATAATTAATTTAACGGACTTAGGGCTTGTCTACACATAAACCACTACAGCTGTAGTGCATCTGTGAAGACACTCCCTATGCTGACGGGAGGGGTAATCCATCTCACCGAGAGGCAGTAAGTAGGTTGACAGAAGAATTCTGCCATCAACCTAGTGCTGTCTATACCGGTGGTTAGGTTCATTTAATTGCATTGGTCAGGGGTTTGGATTTTTCATACCTCTGAGCGACATAGTTATACTGACCTAATCTCCTAGTGTAGACCACAGCTTAGTGAATTTGCTATCAATGAAATCTACTTATGTCTGTCTGCAAAGGGTATTGGAAAATGCATCCTATGTTCACCATTTCCTTTGTTGTGTTTCTAGTTTCTTTAACATCCTGCTACACTAATGAGAGGGAGTATAGCAGTATCAGCCATACTCTGAGCCAGTCTCGTCTCAACACAGGATGTGACCTGCAGTCTTCATGGCAGTTTGGTGAGATAAGACTAGTACACAATGAAGAGCTGGAAAAAAAATTTGCTGCAAAGAGGTAAGTTATTGCAAAATAAATGGCAGTGAATTCACCATGGTGACTTTTCATGACATATCTCTTTGCTCTTAATATTCATTCATCATTTCTTTTCGTTGCGAAACCAGCTTCTTCTAAAGGCAAGTCAGGGTTGCCAGCGCTACTGTGGGGCTCACTTTACGAAGCGTCCTTAGAGGTCATTTGCTTGCTGCATAATATGACTTCCATTACTTTATTTTGTTTTAAATCTCGTCCCCGCTTTTCCTGCCTCTTTTCTGTATCTATGTACATGTTCTTTATTTACAAGATCTTCAGGAGACTGTGAGCCAGGTTCTCTGTCCTGCAGAGTCTGGCTTTGTCTCTCACGCCTGATGATTCCTACGGGTGCTGCCTGCAGACCTAGAACTGTAATCCTCCTGGCAGCTCCAGGCACAGGGAGCGTGTGGGTACAAGGGAATGGAGAGACGGTGCGACCGAAGTGCACTCCCCTCTGGCTGTCTGCGGACAGTTCCTTGGGCACCATCCGTCAATAGCTGCCAATAAGAGCAGACCCCAGGCTTCATTAACCTGTGCCAGGTAGAGGATCAGGGAGCCATAACTGACTGTGACAGTTTTCCCTCAGCTCCAGCCCGTCTCCTTAATTTTTGAACAGCATAGGCAAGTTATGCTGTGTGACTTGTGATGGGGCAAGGCCAGATGGCTACAGTAAAGTGGTGAGGAACAGGTATGTTAGCGCCAGGCTAAGCAAATCCCTGGTACCATGGTAACCAAATGGCAGTTGTTCCAGGTTAATCAAGACACCTGGGGCCAATTATGATCCTTCTAGAAGGCAGTGGAGATAGCTACATTGATTGGGACACCTGAAGCCAATCAAGGGCTGGCTGGAACTAGTTAAAAGCCTCCCAGTTAGTCCATGAGGTGCGTGTGCGAGGAGTTGGGAGCAAGAGGCACCAGGAGCTGAGAGTGAGAGGGTGTGCTGCTGGAGGACTGAGGAGTACAAGCATTATCAGACACCAGGAGGAAGGGCCTGTGGTGAGGATAAAGTAGATGTTTGGAAGAGGCCATGGGGAAGTAGCCCAGGGAGTTGTAGCTGTCATGCAGCTGTTACAGGAAGCACTATAGGCAGCTGTGATCCACAGGGCCCTGGGCTGGAACCCAGAGTAGAAGGCGGGCCTGGGTTCCCCCTGAACCTCGCAACTCCTGATCAGACACAGGAGGGGTTGACCCAGACTGTGGGTTCCACCAGAGAGAAAGATCACTGAGGTTAGCAAATCCGCCAATAAGCGCAGGACCCACCATGGTAGAGGAGGAACTTTGTCACAGACTATTAATAATGTCCCTGGTTTTTGCCAGAGTGCCGGGGTAGAGCAACACCAGTGTCCTGAACCACCAACAAAGGACCTCTTGTCTTTGTCATTTGATGAAGCATCAGGAGCCGCATCAGATGGAGCCCAGAGAGCATGATTTCAGAAGCTACTTTGCCCCGTTCCGCTGGATGCTGGATGTCGGACTGACAGATGTTAGAGATCATCGCCCATGGCTACCCCATCCAATGCACTCATTACCCGTTACCCACACCCCTGACCTGTCCTGCTTCTGGGACCCTGACAGCTTGTTACAAGTGGAAGTTACTGGAGGAGGAGGGTCCTGTTTTCCTCCCAGCAGAGAGTTGGCGAGGGGAAGGGGTGTTTTCAGTAGCAAAACGTGGAATACAGGGTGTACTCATATCATGGAGGTTAGCTAGTGGTGGAAAGTGGCTGGGTTAATTTTCTGAGTGACGAGGAAGGGAGCAAAGTATAGTTAGTCAAGTATGATAAAACACCACATCCCCTGAAATCTTTAAAACGAGATCTGAGGGGTCAAATTCCTCCCGATAATTAGCGTGACTCCCATTATCACCAATTATGCCACTGTGACTACAGAGGGGTGCTGTCTTATCATTGTTCCAGCTCTCTGAACTTCTGTAACCTTTCTCAGCACCTTGGGATCTGTTCATTTGTTCTTTTTCACATGCTTCACCCTCAGGGTTTTACATTGCAGACACCATCCTGGCAGCAGAAGACCCTAAAAATCTACCAATAGGACTTTTCAGTGTAGCAGAAGGGTCACTCTTGGCTGTGAGCAGAACTGTACAAAGCCAAGCCTCCCAGAGGGGAGGGCAAAGGAGGGCCAGTAGGACCCTGGGATAGCTATAATATTTACTGTATTGCCTATGCACGTCTTTGAAACCTGATGGCTTTGTTAGCTGTCAAAGTGTGTAACCTCTTTTTATTTCATTGCTAGGGCCAAGATGCGTGAAGAAGGAAGGCAAGGCAGAGAACTTGAGGAACATTTTTGCTTTTTGGTGCTGCCTTGGGATGAAGTCTCAAAAATTTACCACAGTGGAATACATACCAGCGAGTCTGCAATGAAGGAATTAGGAAATCCCCTCCTTGGAGTTTATTTATTCAGACATGTTGATGTTGCTTTGAATTATGCAAATAGATTGATCAGTGCAGAAAACATCCTTGTTTTCAAGGTAGGTGCCATGTACAGAGTTAGGGGGAACATTTTCAAAAGTGCACAAGAGCTCTAGGCGCCTGTAACAGTCAGGGCCGGCTCCAGCTTTCTGCCGCCCCAAGCAGCCAAAAAAAAAAAAAAAGCGATTGGCGGCAGCTCAATTACGCCGCTTCATTCTTCGGCGGCAATTCGGCGGCAGGTCCTTCACTCCCTGTCTTCCTCTTCGGCGGCAATTTGGCTGCAGGTCCTTCACTCCCTGTCTTCCTCTTCGGCGGCAATTCAGCAGCAAGTCCTTCACTCCCTGTCTTCCTCTTTGGCGGCAATTTGGCTGCAGGTCCTTCGCTCCCTGTCTTCCTCTTCGGCGGCACTGCGGAAAAGGAAGAACTGAGGGACCCGCCGAGTTCCCGCCAAAGACCCGGAGGTGTCACCCCGATACTGGACAGAGTGCTGCTCCTTTGTATTGGCCGCCTCAAGCACCTGCTTCCTTCACTGGTGCCTGGAGCTGGCCCTGGTAACAGGGCAGGCTCCTCTCCCACCTTGGGGTCCCTCACACACTGTCTTGGATGCCTCTTGATTGTCAACACCTGAGTGCGTTTTTATTTGTTACCACCGTCACAGTCCCCGTGAAGCACTTCTAACTACCATCCATATCCTTCCGCTACTGTCACGATCCCCACGAAGCACTGCCACCTTCCGCATCCTTTTGCCACTGTCAGAGTACCCAGGCAACACTTCTACCTGTGATATTCTTCCACCACTGTAAGTTCTTCGAGTGATTGCTCACATCCGTTCCAGTTAGGTGTGCGTGCCGCGCATCAGAAACTTTTTACCCTAGCAACTCCAGTGGGCCGGCAGGTCGCCCCCTAGAGTGGCGCTGCCATGGCACCTGATATATACCCCTGCCGGCCCACCCGCTCCTCAGTTCCTTCTTACCGCCGTGTCGGTCATTGGAACTGTGGAGCGCGGCATAGCTGTCCTCCACGTCCCTAGCTCTCCTTGTTCTACGGTTGATAGTTGTAATTAGTAGTTAAGTGTAGTTAGTTATATAGTTAATAGTGTAAATAATATTTGTAGATATTTGTTAGCCAGTTTGGGCCGTAGCCCTTCCCGGCACCCGGCACCGGGCTCATGCCTGGTTCGCTGGGCTTCAAGCAATGTGCGGCCTGTAAGAAGCCGATGCCGACCAGCGACCCTCACGACGTGTGTCTAAAGTGCCTGGGGGAATCGCACAGATCGGACAAGTGCCGCATTTGTAAGGCTTTTAAGCCTAGAACAAAGAAGGAGAGAGACCAGAGACTTAGGACTCTCCTCATGGAAGCGGCACTCGACCCGGCAGCTTCGCAGGCCGTCACTTCGACACCGGCACCGGATTGCGCCGGCATCGGAAAGACTCCCCGGCACCGACCTTCCCTGGCACCGGGTGCAGAAGCAAGACCCTCGAAGTCTGCAACTCCATCCAGGCAGACTCGAGTGGAGCGCCCGGCACCGACATCTGCCGCAGCGCTACCGGCACTGTCGACTCCGGGCCCGAAGGGTCCATCGAGTCCGGTCCCGCCGAGCTCCCCCATAAGATCTGGGGTTGAGCTATTGGTCCCATCGACGCCGGAGACCTTCGCCTCGGCACGGGACCTCATTGCCCTGACTGAGTCAACTCAGCCTCCACCCCCGGTACCTCCGGTGCGGGTAGCGTCCAGGGGCAAACCTATGATGAGAGCGCCGTCTCGGGACTCACGCTCGCTGTCGAGGTCCCGACACCATGGTCACTCAAGATCCCGCCACCGCTCGCAGTCCCAGCACCGCTCCCCTCGGCGGTACCGGTCGTACTCGCGGCACCGATCGGCCTCCAGACGGTCACGGTCTGGTTCCAGCCACTGATACCGGCACAGGGACTCTAGGAGCCAGTCCCGCCGTTGATCAGCGCCCCGGTCGACCTCCTGGCACCGAGCTGGTGGCAGGTCCCGGTCGACCTCCTGACACCGCGTCGGTGGCAGGTCCCGGTCCCGATCCCGGCACCGAGTCAGCGGTTGGTACCGGTCCCGATCCCGGCACCGAGTCCAAGACAGACCCCGGTCCCGATCCTGGCACCGGTATGACTCCCGGTACCGGTCCCCGGCACCGAGAACATCTTCGGCGCCAGGACGCGGAGACTCTTACCAGCCGCGGGCGGCCCCTCCATGGCCTTCCAGACAACCGTCGGTGTCATCGCAGGCGGACAGTGTATATGCGCTGGGCACTGACAGACAAGCGGCCCTTTTTCAAGACCCTCCGCAACAGGACCAGGGTCCGCAGCAGTGGGGGTTCTGGACACCCTGGGCGTATCACCAAGCCCAGGGCCCCCAACAGCTTCCTCCTAGGCCTGCAACGGCAGAGCACAGGGCGCCGGAGGCGTCGTTGTCTCGCCCCCCTCCCTCCCCGGACGGGGAGGACGGGTCAAAGCAACAAGACCCTGATCTCCCTCCTGAGCCAGAGGCGAGGGCTGAGGCGGACCCCCCGCTGGACACTCTCTTGCTGGGGGTCTCCTCATCGTCTTCTCCCGATGAGGCGATAGCTGGCACTTCCTCTAATAGCCCTCCTCCGCTAGATCTCAGGGCACATCAGGACCTCCTCAGGCGCGTAGCACAGAATTTGAGCCTGCAAGCTGAGGAGGTCTCTGAGATCGAGGACCCCGTCGTCAGCATCCTCTCCTCCGATGCTCCCACCAGGGTCGCCCTGCCCTTTATTCGGACGATCCAGGCCAACGCCAATACGATCTGGCAATCGCCGGCCTCCATCTCCCCTACTGCACGGGGTGTCGAAAGGAAGTACATGGCCCCCTCCAAGGGCTATGAGTACCTCCATATTCACCCGACACCATGCTCCCTGGTGGTACAGTCGGTGAACGAGAGGGAGCGTCATGGGCAGGAAGCCCCAGCCCCCAAATCCAAGGAGGCCAGGCGTATGGACCTCCTCGGCCGCAAGGTTTATTTGGCGGGGGCCCTTCAGCTCAGGGTTTCCAATCAGCAAGCCCTTCTTAGCCGCTATGCCTTTAACTCTTGGGTGGCAGCGGATAAGTTCAAAGAGCTGCTGCCACAGGAGGCACGTCAAGAATTTGCGGCGATTCTTGACGACGGCAAGAAGGTTGCACGAACCTCGTTGCAGGCCTCCTTGGACGCTGCGGACTCGGCTGCCCGTACCCTCGCCTTGGGGGTGACGATGCGCCGCATCTCCTGGCTTCAGGTTTCTGGCCTTCCACCGGAGCTCCAATACACCATCCAGGACCTCCCGTTCGAAGGCCAGGGCCTGTTCTCGGAGAAGACAGACCCCAGACTGAAAAGTCTTAAGGACAATCGGGTCATTATGCGCTCCCTTGGGATGCACACGCCTGAGACGCAATGCAGACCCTTCCGGCCACAGCAACAGCAGCAGCGTCGGCTGTACCCCCAGTTCCGCCAGCGGCAGGACCTTAATAGGCGCCGCGGCAGACATGGCAGGCGCAGGCTGTCGGGCAATCAAGGGGGGCAAAACCAAAGCTCCTCTAAAGCCCCACCTGGACCCAAACCTTCGTTTTGAAGGTGCGCCCGAGGGCGTAGTACCAGGATCCCCCATGGATCCTTCCCCCCCGTTTCCAACCGCCTTTCGTTTTTCCTCCAGGCGTGGTCCCGGATAACATCCGACCGCTGGGTCTTACACACAGTGCAGACGGGATACCGTCTGCAGTTTGTATCTTTTCCTCCCTCCCGCCCCCCACCCTCGTCTCTCTTCAGGGACCCCTCTCACGAGCAATTCCTCCGCCAGGAGGTACAGACGCTCCTCGACAAAGGAGCTATAGAGGCGGTTCCGGAGAACGAGAGAGGCAAGGGGTTTTATTCCCGCTACTTTCTGATCCCCAAGGCCAAGGGAGGCCTCAGGCCTATCCTCGACCTGCGAGAGCTCAACAAATATCTAGTAAAGTTGAAGTTCCGCATGGTATCCCTGGGGACCATTATCCCATCCCTGGATCCTGGAGACTGGTATGCCGCCCTTGACATGCAGGACGCTTATTTTCATATTGCCATATGGCCACACCACAGGCGTTTCCTTCGGTTCGTGGTCGACCGCCATCACTACCAATTTGCGGTCCTCCCATTTGGCCTTTCTACGGCTCCGAGGGTATTCACAAAATGCATGGCTGTCATTGTGGCACATCTTCGGCGCAGTCGCATTCACGTGTTCCCTTACCTTGACGATTGGTTAATTCAGGGCATGTCGGAGCTCAAGGTCCGCAGCCACATCCGCAGGATCACCGGCCTGTTTGCTACCTTGGGCCTCATGATCAACGTGGACAAGTCCACTCTGCTCCCCTCGCAGAGGGTGGAGTTCATTGGGGCCGTCCTGGACTCCACCGTGGCCAGGGCCCTTCTGCCGTTGCCCAGGTTCCAGTCGTTGTCGGCGATCGTTCAGCGCTTGCTGGCAGCCTCCCTGACATCGGTACGGACATGCCTAACCCTGTTAGGCCATATGGCAGCCTGCACGTTTGTGACCGGGTATGCACGGCTCCGCATGAGGCCCCTCCAGTCTTGGCTCATCGTACATTACCGGCCGGCAAGGCAGTCACTAGACATGCTGATCACAATCCCCCAGGGGGTGTTGGATTCTCTCAGTTGGTGGCTAGACCAGTCCGTCGTGTGTGCGGGGCTCCCATTCCACCCACCCCAGCCCTCGGTGTCCCTAACGACGGATGCCTCAGATCTCGGCTGGAGGGCCCACCTGGGAACCCTGAGGACACAGGGCCTGTGGTCCCCGCAGGAGGTGGAGCTACATATCAACATGCGGGAGTTGAGAGCGGTCCGCCTTGCTTGTCAAACGTTCTGTCACCAGCTTCGGGGTCGTTGTGTCGCGGTATTTACCGACAACACGACGACCATGTACTATATCAACAAGCAGGGTGGCACCAGATCCTCTCCCCTATGTCATGAGGCGATGCGACTCTGGGACTTTTGTATAGCCCACTCCATTCACCTCACGGCTTCCTTCCTCCCCGGAGTACGGAACACGCTGGCGGACCGCCTGAGCAGATCCTTCCTCGTGCACGAGTGGTCCCTCCGCCTGGACGTCGCCCTCTCGATTTTCCAGAGGTGGGGTTGTCCCCGCGTGGACCTCTTCGCGTCCAGGGGGAACAGGAAATGCCAGGCGTTCTGCTCCTTTCGGGGCCGGGAACCCGGGTCTATAGCGGACGCCTTCCTTATTCCGTGGACGACCCACTTGTTCTACGCGTTCCCCCCGTTCCCGCTGGTCCACAAGGTCCTTCTGAAGGTGCGCAGGGACAGGGCCCGCGTGATCATGGTAGCCCCGGCGTGGCCCAGGCAACATTGGTACCCCATGTTGCTGGACCTGGCCATAGCCGACCCAGTTCCCCTGCCCCTTCACCCGGACCTGATCACCCAGGACCACGGAACTCTGTCACCCGGACCTCCAGTCGCTGCACCTAGCAGCGTGGCTCCTGCGTGGCTGACCAGTTCCGAGTTGCGCTGCTCCACCCCAGTACGTGAGGTACTCTTGGGCAGCAGGAAGCCTTCCACTAGAGCGACATACTCGGCCAAGTGGAAGCGTTTCTCCTGTTGGTGCGTGGAGAAGGGTCTCCTCCCGATGGAAGTTTCGGTGGCCAATATTTTGGACTATATTTGGTCCCTTAAGCAACAGGGGCCTGGCGATATCGTCCCTGCGGGTCCACTTGGCGGCTATCTCCACCTTTCACCCGGGTGGGGATGGCCGCTCCGTTTTCTCTCACCCGACGGTGACTAGATTCCTTAAGGGGCTAGAACGTCTATACCCTAACGTCCGACCCCCTGCCCCTACCTGGGATCTTAACCTGGTGTTGTCTCGGCTTATGGGGCCCCCCTTTGAGCCGTTAGCTACTTGCTCCCTGCTTTATCTTTCTTGGAAGACTCCCTTTTTAGTAGCTATTACCTCAGCTAGACGGGTGTCGGAACTCCGGGCTCTCACAATAGATCCCCCGTATACAGTCTTCCATAAAGATAAGGTGCAACTGAGACCACACCCTGCCTTTCTCCCCAAGGTGGTCTCAGCCTTTCACGTCAACCAGGAGATCTTCCTCCCAGTTTTTTTCCCGAAACCTCATTCTTCACGCAGGGAGCGACAGCTCCACTTGCTTGATGTCCGTCGGGCTCTCGCGTTTTATGTGGAGAGGACCAAACCGTTCCGCAAATCCCCTCAGCTTTTCATGGCAGTAGCGGACCGCATTAAGGGGCTTCCCATTTCCTCGCAGAGGTTATCCTCGTGGGTAACGTCCTGTATCAGGACCTGCTATGACTTGGCTCACGTTCCTACGGGCCGTGTGACTGCGCACTCTACCAGGGCACAGGCATCGTCGCTGGCTTTCCTCGCCTGTGTGCCCATCCAAGAAATCTGTCGGGCAGCGACCTGGTCATCGGTCCACACCTTTGCTTCCCACTACGCCCTGGTCCAGCAGTCCAGAGAGGACGCGGCCTTCGGATCTGCAGTGCTCCATGCCGCTACTTCTCACTCCGACCCCACCGCCTAGGTATGGCTTGGGATTCACCTAACTGGAATGGATGTGAGCAATCACTCGAAGAAGAAAAGACGGTTACTCACCTTTGTAACTGTTGTTCTTTGAGATGTGTTGCTCACATCCATTCCACACCCGCCCTCCTTCCCCACTGTCGGAGTAGCCGGCAAGAAGGAACTGAGGAGTGGGTGGGCTGGCAGGGGTATATATCAGGTGCCATGGCGGCGCCACTCTAGGGGGCGACCTGCCGGCCCACTGGAGTTGCTAGGGTAAAAAGTTTCCGACGAACGTGCACGCGCGGCGCGCACACCTAACTGGAATGGATGTGAGCAACACATCTCGAAGAACAACAGTTACAAAGGTGAGTAACCGTCTATTCTGTGCAACTCTTCTGCCTGCAGCATCCTTCCACTGCAGACCCCATGTAGCACTGCCACCTGCAGCATCCTTCTGCTCTGAGCTGCAATCATGATCCCCGTGCAGCATGTCTGCCTGCAGTGTTCTGCCACCATCATAGCCTCTAGGTAACACTTTTACCTGCAGTGTCCTCCTGATACCAACCCAGTCGCTGTGCCGCACTTCCACCTGCAGCGTCTGTTTGCCCCTGTCACAGTTGCCATGCAGCATGTCTGCCTGCAGTGTCCTTCCACCCTCAGTCTGTCCGCAGCTTTCTGCTTGAAGAGGAAGCAGTCTCACCAGCCAGAGATCTGGATACCCCTGGGATTTGCTAGTCTTCTCTCCTCCCCTTGTGTTTCCTTCTTATGCTTTTTAACCACCTTCTCATCTGATTGGATAATTAACTCCTTAACTCATCCGCCCACAGTCTGATTATAGTCTTCTGCTCCTCAATTAGGGCTTCTCTGGGGGAAGTGACCAGAGTGCTGGGGCAGCTGCTGGCTCTCAGCACTCAGTCACAGAGCCTAAATCTTGTTTTCAAAAGTTACTGAGAAGCCTCATTGACTTTTATTGGGAGTTAGGCTGCTAAGTTGCTTCTGAAGATGAGACTTGGGTTCCTAGGTCACATAAGCACTGTTGAAGATCTTACCCCCGTGAATACTCTTTCACGCTAATTGCTTTGTGGTGCTCATGAGTCGTTTGCCTCGTGTTTAAGCTATGTTATTTGGAAGCTGATGCACAGTTAGTGATACATCCCTTGTATTTTGTACATTCCACAAAGTATGTAAACAGGAGAGGTTATGGAGATAATTTAAAATAAGAACAGGTGTGCAGGTAGTACCATTTCTGAGTATCTAGCTATGCTGACAACAGAAGCCTTAAAAACTGTTTTATTTTCTTAATACTTATATTTCCTTAGACAGTTATTATTTCTTAGAAGCCATTCCCTTTTGTTGTGTTCCTAATTTTCCTGCTTTCCTCTGGAAGTGAGTAGTGTACGTTTGCTTTAACCTAAACTCTAATAGATTGATTTTGGCACATTCTTGTTGAAATCTTCTGCTTTATTTGAGCAGGTTCTCTTTGGAAAGGTAAAAAAATTCAGCCTCCTATGGGTAAAAAGAAAGTTGCCCTGGATCCTACCCCAAACTTTGATTGCCACATGTCTAGAATTGCTCCTACGCTTAAAGATCCAGTTGATCTGCAGGCCATTGGCTCATCGGTATGTTAACCTTTTATTTCACTTGATTTGTTTATACAGGATCTAAATAGAATTGTGTATATCGTCTTTCCTTGTTCCCACCCTGGAAGCACAATATGAGAATAAAATGCTAGGGCCAGATTCACTGGTACTCTGTCTGCTTTGTGCCACTCAAAGTAACTGTCAAGTCAGCTTGACTGGATGGTTAAGATGGGTTTACAGCCTGCTGGAGTAGTGCAACGGAGCTGGAACATACCAATGAATGTGGCTTCCAGATTCTTAGGAATGGTCTGATGCATTAGATTACATAAATAGTAAATCACTGTATAAAAAAGTGTGGTGATCCGTGTCATGGCTCCATAGGATCGGTGTTATGCCCCCCGCTTGGGACAGTCTCTAAGAGGAACCCCTTCAGTGTGCCAGCCCCCTTTTGTCACAATCTGAAATGTCAGGAGTTTAGTCCCTTGTTGCAAAGCTGGCAGGCAATGGGCTGAAGATCTGGCTCCACATCTGTCTGTATGGGTAAGATAGTGCTAGTCGAAGTTGAGGGCCTGGGGATTTTCATGATGAAATAGAAATTGGTGATGGAGTCTGGTATTTTCTTTGCAGCAATCCTGTTTATTTATAAGGAATGTTCAAAACCCTGCTTCTCCTGATGGAGCAGGAACCAAGGCTAAAAGGAGCAGTTTTTTTAGCTTACAGCCCCAAGCCTGTTTAGCTAACAGACAGATGCTCACAGGCTATTGCCTGACTTTCTTACTTTTGCCTCTGCATCCCTCTTTTCTGTGATATCATTTTCACCACACACACACTCACTCTGTCTCTGTCCCTCTGTCTCAGCAACCTCCCCCCCCAATCTAAACTCCTGGGTGGGTTCACAACCTCCATTTGTCTTAGGTGGGGGCTTCCTGATTTATTCATCCTGACAGTTATGTTAGTTGAATGGCTCAAGAGGTGGGTGCCCCCTCGTACCTGCCTGTAACACTGTTCTTGTGTTTTGCTTACAAAATGCTATGCCAGGGGTAGGCAACCTATGGCATGTGTGCCAAAGGTGGCACACAAGCTGTTTTCAGTGGCACTCACACTGCCTGGGTCCTGGCCACAGGTCCGGGAGGCTCTGCATTTTAATTAATTTTAAATGACGTTTCTTGAACATTTAAAAAAATTTATTTGCTTTACATACAACAATATTTTAATTATATATTATAGAATTAGAGACAGAGACCTTCTAAAAATGTTAAAATGTATGACCTGCATGCGAAACCTTAAATCAGAGTGAATAAATGAAGACTCAGCACACCACTGCTGAAAGGTTGCCGACCTCTGTGCTATGCTTTTCCATTGGGTAGTGTGAGACTTTTTGTGTTTGAGGAGTAAATATACTTTACAAAGTGAATCGTGTAGTATTTATTCTGTGAGTTGTTTCATAAAACCTTTATGATTGGTTTGGCGTTTTTCACTGGTGTTTTTCAGTAGTTGTAGAAAGTTAGGGGAAAAAATTTCAACAGCTTGAATATTGATGTGGTCTTTGCAAAGCTGAAGAAATCTTGTTTTTTGCCTCTTGATGTCTGTAAGCTCAAGTTCCCAACATGGAAAACTTGATTGCTGATGACAGTAACTTCAGCTCAAAGAGTAAGCAGGCTTCAGGCTTTAGATTAGTGGTTTTCAACCGTTTTTCATTTGCCTACCCCTAAAAAATTTCAAATGGAACTCCTTGTAAATCTTAGGCATAGTCTGCAGTCTCCAGGTTGAAAACCACTCTTCTGTGGTAACAACAATCTTTTGCTGGACCATTTAAATATAGTCTGCAGACCCCCAGGGTCTGTGGACCACAGGTTGAAAACTGCTGCTTTAGATAGTGACTGCATGACTCTTAGTTCAATACTTACAAAAAAACGTTAAAAACATTATTTGGGTTGCAAAGTCAAGCATTCAAAAGTTAGAAAATGCCCCAGTTTTATGCTTGTCCATCTGTGACACAAAGCGCCTCTGTTTTCACACCCTAAACACTATTGTAATAATCTTTGTACAAAATATGCACTGTGATGTATCATTTGAAAACTAACAGTTCACTTATTAATATTCTTGTGTGATGTGTGTACACGGCAGTTATTAAGAGTTAAGGCTAGATGCTAGAATTATGACTGAAGTGTTGAAACCAGGCGTGTTGGGGGAGCTGGTAAACAGGTCTATACTAGACAAAGGAATCTGTATTTGTTTCTCTGATCAGCCTGATTGTCAGCAAAGATAATGAAGGTCTGTATGTACATGTAAGCAGTAAAGAGGATTGTCAAGGCAACCAGGGGAAACTAAGTCATAGCTGGATAGTGCTATAGTCCAGAAACTGCAGATGCAATGAAGACTCTGGCACAGCTGGGAAAGCAGGGCAGACTGCGTGGTAAGAGCTGAGTAAACACCTTCAGGGGTGACAACTGTTCAGTGGCTTGAGTGACCCAGATGATGTGAAGCAACCACTGGTAGAAGTATGGATGTTAATGGAGGTGGAAAGGTGCCCCTTAATCTGGGTTTAGGATGGTCACTTCAGACGTAAACCAAAATCACTGAATTGGTTTTAATTGACAGCCTTTGTTATTTTAGTGCAAATCTCTGTGAGTGCAAATCTCTGTGTTGATCCTCGTAATCTAGAATCAGAGTACCCACAGAAAGATTTGCACCAAAATAATGAAAGGTGTGAACTAAAACAGATTTAGTTTTTCAGTTCAATTTGTGGGTAGAATCGAGGGGCTATCTGATCACATTTACACAATGTAAATTCAGAGTAACTCTACTGATTACTAATCTGTGTAAATGAGATCGCAAACTGGCCCCCAAAATCCAGAGTGGGTGGCTAAATCAGTTGCTACCCATACTTGAGCATTGGGTGTGCCGGAGTTAGCTCAAACTTGAAATCAAGGGATGAGGTGAACCAGTCACAACTGCTGAGCAAAAAACCAAGAGTGGTGATCTCTGGTAGCAACTATCTACAGAAAACATTTTTCCCCTTCAGCTTTATTCATCTGTTGTAAAAACGTTCAGTTTATTCACAATACAGACCTTGTGTTACTTTCCGATTATGGACCATTAATGATATGGTGATCTTAAAAAAATTAAATTGAATAATAATAAAAAGACACACTTCCCCCTTCTCCATCTGTGCTTGTATTCCATTGCCTTCCATGTTTATCTATGCCTCCTGACAACATAGGGGCTTCCATCTTCTCAGGGCAGCATAGCTTGACTCGAGAGGCCCTGGGCAGTCTAATCTTTCATTGCACAAGTAGGGAGATGGCAGCCTGTGACTTCAGTCCCATTGCATATAGTGGGAGATGGTAGCTGCTTTGGAAAGAGTGCTCCTGTGAGTGCCTGGGATGATTTCAGTTGCCAGCATGTGCTGAGACACAGACTTTCAGTTAGGAAGAATAAAGGCAAAAAGGACCCTTAATCCTAAATATTTCTTTTAAAAAAATTACCAGTTGTCCTAGATCTCCTTGTGGTTTGCCTCTGCCAGTTGTTCTATAGATACAGTGTTGTTCAATATTTATAACACAGTAGTGCCTAGTGGAAGGCACAGTCCCTGCCCAGAGGCACTTGCAAGCTGTATAGACAAAACAAGGGGTGGGAGAGGACATGGAGGTACAGAGAGGGGAAGTGACTTGCCCAGGGTCACCCAGCAACACAGTGGCAGAGCAAATAAAACAGTGCCCTATCCTGTGGACCTTGTTGTGTCTCCCAAGCAGCTTCTGCCCCCTGCACTCCATTTAAACAGCTCTCAACAAAGTCTCTAACCACACCTTCCTGGTGAAAGCTCATCTTTTCAACTTCTTGGCTACCTTTGACTATATAGCCTTAGAAATGCCGATGATACATTCTGTAACTTTTTTAAACTTGTTATGTTTGTCGTATGTGTATGTCAAGTATTGTAGGTGGCTCAGACAGCGACACCTATAGTTATGGCCTTTTTAAGAAATGTTTTCTTAAGGACCGGTCTTACAAGAGGAGATTGGAAGAGCTTGGCTTGTTTAGCCTGGCTAAAAGAAGGCTAATACATTGGGGTGGGGGGAAGGTTAATGGGGGAGGAATGTGAGCTATTTAAGCTGAAGGACAGTGTTGGCACAAGAACAAATGAATCTCAACTGGCCATGAACAAACTCAGGCTGGAAGTTAGAAGACAGTTTCTAACCGTCGGTGAGGTGAGGTCCTGGAACAGCCTCCTAGCTGGAGTTGTAGGGGCAAACAACTTGATTAGTTTTAATAGAAGGCTGGCAACTCCTCACTTAAAGTCGTCCCCATTAACGTTGTTTCGTTGTTACGTTGCTGATCAATTAGGGAACATGCTCATTTAAAGTTGTGCAATGCTCCACTCTTACGTTGTTTGGCTGCCTGCTTTCTCCACAGCTGGCAGCCTCCCTACACCCCCGCCCTTCCCACAGCACTTCCCACCTGCCAGTAGACCCTGCGGATCAGCGCCTTCCCCCTCCTCCCTCCACCTCCTGCCCAGGGCAGTCAGCTGGCTTGCGGAGGCAGGAGGGAGGTGGGAGGGGCGAAGACTCGGCGCAGGCTCCCCCTCCCTCCCCTGCCTCCTGAACGCGGCAAGCCAGCTGATTGCTCCGGGCAGAAGGGAGGGGGGAGGAGCGAGGAGTGAGGACTCGGTGCGCCTCCCCCCTCCCTCCCAAATGCAGCAATCAGCTGGCTTGCAGTGTTTAGAAGGGAGGGGAGGGAGAGGGGAGGAGCCAGGATGCAGCGAGCGAGATAAAGGGGGAGGAGTTGGGGGGGAGAAGAGGCAGGTCAGGGGTGGGGGTTTGGGGGAAGGGGTGGAGTGGGCAGGCTGAAGGTTGAACCCCCCCCCCGCCTCTGGTGTTTGCAGAGTAGGGGAAGCTGCCCTGGAACCTAACCCCCCCTATTTACATTAATTCTTACGGGGAAATTGGATTCGCTTAACATCGTTTCACTTAAAGTCACATTTTTCAGGAACATAACGACAACCTTAAGTGAGGAGTTACTGTGTATGACAGGGTTGCCTGGGTGGAGTGAAGGGCTCAGCAGCCCTGGGGCTCGTTTCCAGTTTGTCTGATGTTTTTAAAAGCTAATGCCTCAGGGTTACAGCTGGCCACCTGCAGGAGTCAGAAAGGGATTCCCCTCCCCTCAATGTATTCTGGGTTGTTTTTTATTTATTTCCTCCTTCTGAAGCAATAGGGATGGCCAGAGCTGGAGATGGGACACTGGGCGGGGAGGGCCAGGGCTCTGAGGTGGCACTGAGCATTCTCTTGCTCAGGTGCTCGGCTGGCTGGTTCTTGCTCACATGCTAAAGGCTTTAGCTGATCTCCCTGTATGCAGTCGAGATGGAATATTCCCCAAGGTCAGATTAGCAGTGACCCTGAGGGTTTTCGCGTCCTCTGCAGTGTGTAGGTGCAGGTCACTTGCCAGGATTATCTAGGTATATCTCAATCTTTTCTCTCCCACTGCAGGGGCCTCAATCTCTGGTACACCTCAGCCCCTTAAAATCTCTGCCTATGGCACATAATAGTCTAGTCTTCTGTGAGCGGTAATACTTTGGTCTAATTTTAGTAGCTGGGTTTAGTGTGTGGGTGCTGTTGGTGGTGATATACAGGAGGTCTGACTAGAGGATCAGGTGGCCCCTTCTGGCCTTAAACTCAATGACTCTAAATCTAACCTCTCTTCAGATCCCTGTAGCATATAAATTACTGAATTCTAAGACTTGAAAACTTTCTCCTCTCTGGATTCTAGCAAAATGGATAGCATAGCCTACTTTTGAAGTTTATTAATATTATTTACAACAATTTCCTTCCACAGCTCAATGGCAGTTGAACGTATTGTGTTGTGTCCACTCAGCACGCCATCACAATAACTCAACCACACCAATATGCTAATAGTATCTCCAACACACTTTCCATTCCAGTAGTACTATTGCATGTATCCAAGAACTGACAATTGCTGCAACATACAACCTAATCTCCAACCTCTTAATTTGTTTAGTTGCATAATATATTGTGACTATACATATGACGCATGTATGGATTTCAGTATTTGCGGACAGTTTTGTTTACTGTTCAATAAATAAGGTTTTTTTAATACATAATCTGATCAAAATCAGATTTATATTTGGTTGGACAACTTTATAATGAAGATATTTATATTTTGAATTTGAAGAATAGTGCTCATCTTTTAAAAAGATTGTTTCCCTTCCACCTGCCCCCTCACCCTTAAATTTTCAGCATAATGGATTTGAGATCAGGGTGGAACAGTTTAAATCAAGGTGATTAAATCACTGATTTAAATCATGTTGAGGTGTTGTAAAATCAATTTTGAAAAATTGTGCTATTATAGCTTCAGATTAAAATGTAACAATGTATGATTGTTTTTGAAATATCATATTTTGGTCGGGCATCTTATATGAATTTCACAAAAGTGCTGTAGGCAAAATACAAGATATGGCAAATTGAGGCCCTGATCCTGCAAACACTTAAGCAGGAATGTAACTTTACGTACATGAATAGCCCATTAATTTAAATGGGATGACTTTTGTGCTTAACATCAGGGCTATTGTTGTATTTTTATTAACATAAGAACATAAAAACAAAAGAATGGCCCTATTGGGTCAGACCAAAGGTCCATCTAGCCCAGTATCCTGTCTTTCCACAGTTTCCAGTGCCAGATGCCCAGAGGGAATGAACAGAACAGGTAATCATCAAGTGATCCATCCCCTGTTGCTCATTCCCAGCTTCTGGCAAACAGAGGCTAGGGACACCATTCCTGCCCAGCCTGGCTAATAGCCGTTGATGAACCTATCCTCCATGAATGTATCTAGTTCTTCTTTGAACACTGTTATGGTCTTGGCCTTCACAACACCCTCTGGCAAGGAGTTCCACAGGTTGACTGTGCATTGTGTGAAAATAGAACAGAAGTACTTGTGACACCTTAGAGACTAACAAATGTATTTGAGCATAAGCTTTTGTGGGCTACAGCCCACTTCTTTTGATGCACAGAATGGAACATATACTTCCTTTATTTGTCTTTAACCTGCTGCCTATTAATTTTGTTTGATGACCCCTAGTTCTTGTGTTATGAAAAGTAGTAAACAACACTTCCTTGTCTACTTTCTCTACACCAATCATGATTTTATAGACCTCAATCATATCTCCCCTTAGCCATCTCTTTTCCAAGCTGAAAAGTCTTTTTTGAGATGGGGCAACCACATCTGCACACAGTATTCAAGATGTGGATGTACCATGGATTTATATAGAGGCAACATGATATTTTCTGTCCTATTATCAATCCCTTTCTTAGTTATTCCCAACATTCGTTTAGCTTTTTTGACTGCCGCTGCACATGGAGTGGATGTTTTCAGAGAACTATCCACAAGGACTCCAAGATCTCTTTCTTGAGTGATAACAGCAAATTTAGACCCATCATTTTGTATGAATAGTTGGGATTATGCTTTCCAATGTGCATTAAATTTCATCTGCCATTTTGTTGCCCAGTCACCCAGTTTTGAGAGAGCCTTTTGTAGCTCTTTGCAGTCTGCCTGGGTCTTAACTATCTTTAGTAATTTTGTATGCTCTGCAAATTTTGCCACCTCACTGTTTACCCCTTTTTCCAGATCATTTATGAATGTTAAATAGGACTGGTCCCAGAACAGACCCCTGGGGGACACCACTATTTACCTCTCTCCATTCCGAAAACTGGCCATTAATACCTACCCTTTGTTTCCGATCTCTTAACCATTTACCAATCCATGAGAGCACCTTCCTGCTTATTCCATGACAGCTTACTTTGCATAAGAACCTTTGGTGAGGGACCTTGTCAAAGGCTTTCTGAAAATCTAAGTACACTATATCCACTGGATCCCCTTGGTCCACGTGCTTGGTCTTGATCTGACATCTTTCATCTTAGTGACACAAAATCCTTGTCACTTCAAACACAATTGCTTCAGTGTTAACAACATGTAAATAACTTCTTTGTTTAGACCTTGAAGACATTAACAAAGTTAATAGGAACTTTTTTTATACACAAGGGCCAACATGTTTAAAAATTAGAGCTTAAAGTTAAGCACCTACAGGCGGGATTTTCAAAAGCACTGGTATACTATAGCCCAGTCAAAACTTTTCTGATGTGTAGAAGTTCGGTATATTGGAAAGTGGTGTTGGTTGAAAATGTAGCACAGGCTATTGACTCGTCAGTTTTGTGTGTACATTTGTGGTAATCTCACAATAAGGATGTTAATGAGGAGCTGGGTTTCTCATTTTCAATACAGATGAACATTTTAAGTGTGAGAGTGACTAATAAAACAACAGCTGTGAAACTGATTCTACCAATTATTAGGAAACTAATTAAAGAAACAGGTGCAGAAGATCCACTTTAGTGGTCTAAGACTAGAAAGTGGGAAGAAAGAACTAGCAACATGAAAATAAAATAAACCTAGTTTAAACATGATTTAATTTTTTAAATATCTTGTTTTTAATCCCCTCTGAGATTAACATTTTTAGATGAGGTTTTGCCGGGATTATAGTACCGTAATACAAAATTACTCAAAATAATTAAGTCCAAAGCAGACTGTGAAGGGCTACAAAGAGGTCTCCTCACAAAACTTGGTGGCTGGGCAAGAAAATGGCAGATGAAATTTAATGTTGATAAATACAAAGCAATGCACATTGGAAAACATAATCCCAACTATACATAGAAAACGATGGGGTCTAAATTAGATGTTACAACTCAAGAGCGAGTTCTTGGGGTCATTGTGGGTAGTTCTCTGAAAACATCCACTCAATGGGCAGCAGCAGTCAAAAACGCTAACAATGTTAGGAACTATTAGGAAAGGAATAGATAATACAGAAAATCTAATGCCTTTATATAAATCCATGGTACACCCACACCTTGAATACTGCCTGCAGTTCTGGTCACTCTACCTCAAAAAAGTTATTAGAATTGGAAAAGGTACGATGAAGGACAACAGAAATGCTTGGGGATATGGAACAGTTTCCGTATGAGGAGAGATTAACAAGACTGGGGTTTTGTCATCTTGGAAAAGAGACGACTAAGAGGGGATCTGATATAGGTCTATAAAATCTTGCCTGGTGGGTAGAAAGAGACTAAGGAAATGTTATTTATTCCTTCATAGAATGCAAGAACAAGGAGTCACCTAATGAAATTAATAGGCAGAAGGTTTAAAACACGCGAAAGGAAGCACTTCTTCACACAACACACAGTTAGCCTGTGGAACTCATTGCCAGAGAGGTTGTGAAGGCCAGGACTATAACAGGGTTCAAAAAAGAAGTAGATAAATTCATGGAGGATAGGTCCAGCAATGGCTGTTAGCCCTGATGGTGAGGAATGCACCTCCTTGCTCTGAGTGTCCATAGCCTCTGTTTGCTAGAAGCTGGGAATGGATACCAGGGGATAGATGACTCCATGATTGCCTGTGTTCTCTTCATTTCCTCTGAAGCACCTGGCATTGGCCACCGTTGGAAGGCTGGATACTGGTCTAGGTACACCACTGATGTGACCCAGTAGGGCCAATCCCATGTTCTGTAATAAAATGCCACAGTTCATGCAATTTTAGCTGTTGATAAAACAAACCACTTATTTTTGTGACCTTCTTCTTTAAATTACAGGTTTACTTCTATGAATACAATATACACTCAAAACCAGTGGATAAGCCTAGGCAGTGTCTTCCATATGCAGTAGTAACAGTAAGATTCGTTGGCCAGAAGGTGGAAACTGACCCTCTTGTAACATCTGTGAGGTTTCTGTCTAAAGGATTTCCTAAGTATTCTGGTAAGATTCATTTAGCTGCATGTAGTAACTGTAGGATGTTAAAAGTGCATTGGGGAGCTAATTCTCTAAACAGCTTTATGTTATCATTGTTCTCCTTCCACAATGGATATCTCACCCCCTTAATGTCAAAATTATGCTTTGCAGCACCCCATGCTACCACTTCAAGATGGAACAATATGTTTCTCCCAGTTGCAGCTGCTGATGGCAGCAGGTATGCAGAGGAGAAGGGAGCACGTCCCTTCAGGTCCCTGGAGGGCTGCTGCATATGTTATCCAGGGCAGATGCCTAATTCTGAGAGCAGTGCTCAGCCTTATTATTCCACTGTTCCTGCACAAGACAGGCTAGGATTTTGCCTTCAGACTTAAGTGTTGATTGGAGGACGGAATCTATTCCAAGAGCTGTCGCTACAAATAAGTAAACTTAATTTTTATTGCTTTTATTTGCTTATAGCAAATATTGATTTATTATCTTTGTAAGAGATGATGATGCTTATTCTTTAACAGCTTGGAATGACGTTAGAGATGGACTTCTAAGAGTTAAAAATTCAAGTTGCTCTTCAAATAAATGGAAGCATCATAAAATATTTAATGCTAAATATCCAAAATATGTAAAAGATCTTAAAGTTAAGTGAAATGGCACTTGCTCTAAAGAATGGAGGAAGCCGAGGTGAAAATTGTTTCTAAAATTTGGAGGTTAATGTAAAAAGATTGTTTTCAAAAGTATGTTTTCACTGGGGGATTTTCCTGTGCCTGTAGTGTGTTTTGGCTAATTTCCTTTATGATTCTCTGCTGAGATGCTTTTGTGTTACTGCTCGTGCCTTAGTGATGATTATCTTTCACTTGGATCTTCGACCCTGGACTCTGGAATTACTCTGGAAAATAATCAAAAGGGAAAAGAAAAGAAGCGAGTTGAGATATCTTTCCTTCCATGGGTTGATGCTACCAGGGGCTAGGTTAGGTGCATAACTGCCACTCACAAAGCTCCCACTCAACTACCTGAACCCTGGTAGACACCTAAACTCTCTTGGCATCTTAATTTTCGTAGTGAAAGTTCCCCAGATGCCTGTGTTTTCAGGCTTTTAGTGGATGCTGAAGGGCCAGAGTGATGTGTGAACCAGGGAAGATAGGTGTTCCTCCACCTAACACACCTGTGGAGCCCGATCCAGTTAGTGTGCTCAGACCTTGCCTACTGGAGTGGAAAGCCCCTACAGAGAAGCTTACACTAAACATCAGGAGAAGAGGAGGGTGACTTTCCTCATAATTCATAGCCCAGTGGTTAGGGTATTCACCTGAGATATGGAAGACCCCCCCCCCCCGGTTTAAGTCCCCACCTCCAGATGTGGGGGAGAAGGGATCTGTCACCTCTCATGTGAGTGCCCAATGCGTCTTTCATTTTTTATCCACCAGGGTACAACTTCAAAACTAGGCCAGAGAGACAGTGTGTAAGCATGAGAATGACTCTGTAGCCTAGTGGTTAGTGTACACATGTGGGAGTACCAGGATCCAGTCCACCTGCTCTAGTGACTCTTTATCTAGAGCGCAACACTTCAACAGGAGAGGCTGAGGGAGTGCCACATCGAAATACCCCATCACCCAGTGGTTAGAGCACACCCCTGTCAGTGGCAGATTCTTGTTCAAATCCCTTCTCAGGTGGAGGGGGGGGACTTGAACTGTGGTTCTCGGACATCTCAGGTGAGTATTTTTAGGCCAGTGGTTAGGGTAATGAGGGAGCTCCTTTTCCAACAGTGTGGGCACCTAACACCAAGAGAGGGTTTGCAACTGAGTCCCAAGCAGAGGGAGGCACTGCCCTGCAGCTCAGACTTAGGTACCTGTCTTTGTTAGTGGGACAGGGGCTGACATTTCCCACTGGCTGTCTTAGACTAGGAGCTGCCAAGTGTGCTGGCCTTTCTATATCCCATTCTGAATCCCCATCTCTCCCCATTCATTCTATATAGAGCCTAGTCCTGCACTCGGGCTTTGTGAATCCCAGTGATTTTCTAGGTGCCTGAAAGTTAGGCATGGCAATACTCAGCATCATTGCACCTAAGTTTGTTTGTGAATGTAACCCGAAGTGTGGAGGGGATTGAGTTTTGAGTCACTGATATTTGATGTTGAATCCTTTATTGTTTTATAGAAGAGATTAACAAAACCTCTGACCAAAGCAGTAACTGCTTTTGGAGTTAGATGCATAACTGTACCTGGTAATTGCAAGAATAAACATTGTAGAGAGCAAGACTGCTGTTGTCAAGAAAGTACTTACTTAAGTGTACAACAAAAGAAGCAAAGTGCACCATTAGACACTTACATACAACTCCGCAGCAAGGTGAGACTCACTGGCATGGTGCCTCCTGCTGGTCATCTTGAGAATTAGCTCAACTCCGGATTTTCTTCTGGTCGGTGTCTCACCTGCCTTAGGCCCTGTGTCCCTCCTGGACGCTGGTGCCCCTTTCCTCAGGGTTCTGCCCCCAGCAGTACCCCCTTACTCTGGGTCTCCCCTCCCAAGGGCATAAGTTTCCACTCACTTAAAACTACATGCTTACAAAATCAGACTTAAAAAACCAAAAGTGTCACAGTGCGCTATTATTGAAAAATATAAAATAAATCATTTGGCATTTAAATAGCGTACTTACATTTAAGTGTATAGTATATAGAGCAGTATAAACAAATCATTGTATGGAATTTTAGTTTGTACTGACCTCGCTAGTGCTTTTTATGCAGCCTGCTGTAAAACTAGGCAAATATCTAGATGCGTTGATGTGCCCCCAGAAGACCTTTGCATTCGCTCAGGGGGTACACGTACCCCTTGTTGAGAACCACTGCCTTATGGAACATGAAGTAATAATATTACCAATTTTTTTTTTTTAATCTGGGGACTACCATGCTTCTGTAGGGAACTCCTTCTCCTGTGCTCTCCACTGAGGGCAGGTATGTCACTGTCAGAGCAGGGCCTTTGGAGCATCATTGTGAGTAGCTGTAATCTGTGGCCTGTGCTTAGTCTGTCCTTCGCAGACCAGTAAAAAGAAAAAAGTAAAGTTTTAAAATTGCTGATGTACTTAATACCCCTCTGAAATCTCTCTAAGGCCTCGTCCAGACTAGGGGAGGAAAATCGATCTTAGATACGCAACTTCAGCTACGTGAATAACGTAGCTGAAGTCGAATATCTAAGATCGGATTACTCACCCGTCCAGACGGCGCGGGATCGATGTCCGCGGCTCTCCGTGTCGATTCCGGAACTCCGTTCGGGTTGATGGAGTTCCGGAATCGATGTAAGCGCGCTCGGGGATCGATATATCGCGTCTAGACTCGATCCCCGAGCAATCGATACGGCGGGGTAGTCTGGACGTGGGCTGAGTGTGCACCATATTGTGTTAGTGTTGTTCACTTTATGCCTTTTCACATTTGTTAGGTCATTTTACAATCTTAACAGTTTTATCTTCCTTACTAGTGCCTCCCTGTTCAGCTCAACAATTTTGCTTTGGCCCCAGTAAGAAATGTTTGGCTGTGGATAGAAGCTGAAGCAGAAATGCTATCTGACATTTTGCAAAACAGAAAGGTTTTTTTTCTGTGATTTGGCAGAGTCGGACTGCTTTTTGCTGAGTCAGGTGACTGTCATATAAGCATTATCCAGTAGGATTTGTACTTTGTATAGCTTCTTTCCTAAAAACTATATTCCAGAATGCCCTGCAGAGTGAAATAATGTGTAGAGTTAATAAGTAAACAGAGCGAGAGAAATTGGGTTGCTAGAGGAACAGGAGAAAAGAGAGGTTTTCAGGTGAGATTTGATGGTACATCACTGAGGCGGAAAGATGCAGTAACTTTTCAGTGGCTTGTGCTGCGGTGGCTTTTGCCCCAATATCAGTGATATGTAGGAAGGGATATAAAATAGGAGAGGAAAGTGTAACTGTACAGAACTAGCTTCCATCCGCTTGCAGTCTGTGGTATCTTAAACTGAGTTACAGTTTGTTCAATGAGTCTCCCTCAAAAAATCTCCTGAAGGATGTTAAACAGCAGCTACTAAAGTTAGACACTTTTAAATCAGCCGGTGCAGATAACTTGCATCCAAGCTTTATAAAAGAGCTGACCGAGGAGTTTGCTGAACCATTAATGTTGGTTTTTTCCATAAGTTTGGGAACACTGGTGAAATTCCAGACGATCAGAAGAAAGCTAATGTTATGCCAATGCTTAAAATGGAAGGGTAAATGGAACGACATAGGCAATCATAGACTTGTCAGTCTTACATCAATTCTGGGCAAGATAATGGAGTGGCTGATAACAGGACTTGATTAATCGAGAATTAAAGGAGGATAATAGGGATTTCACAGTCAACATGTTTATGGAAAACAGATTGTGTCAAACTAATGTGATATCTTTTTTTGGGGTGGGGAGGGGAATGAGATTATAAGTTTGTTGATAAAAGGTAATAGTGTTGATGTAATTATACTTGACTTCTATAAGGCATTTGACTTGGTACCACATGACATTTTGATTAAAAAAGTAGAAAGATATAAAATTAATATGGCACACATTAAGTGGATTAAAACCTGCCTCAGTGATAGGTCACAAAATGTAATTGTAAATGGGGAATCATCATGAAATGTGCGAGTTTCTTGTGAGGTCCCACACTGATTGGTTCTTGATCTTATACTGTTTAACATTTTTATCAGTGACCTGGGAGAAAACATAATATCATAATCACTGATAAGTTTGCAGATGACCCAAAAATTGTGGGAGTGGTTAATAGTGAAGAGGAAGGGTCACTGACACAGAGCGATATGGATCATTTGGTAAACAGGCTGCAAAGCAAATGATACATACATTTTAATATGGCTAAAGGTCAGTGTATACATCTAGGAACAAATAATGTAGGCCATTCTTGCATGCTGAGGGGGGACTCTATCCTGGGAAGCAGTGTACAAATATAAAATGGGGAATAACTGTTAAGGCAGTAGTACTGCTGAAAGGGATCTGGGGGTTATCATGGATCACAAATTGAATATGAGCCAACAATGTGGTGCAGTTGCAAAAAAGGCTAATATTCTGGATGTATTAACAAGTATGTATGATATGGGAGGTAATTGTGCTGCTCTGTTCAGCACTGGGGAGGCCTCAGCTAGAGTACTGTGTCCAGTTTTGGGCACCACACTTTAAGAAAGAGGTGGACAAACTGGGGGAAGGCCAGAGGAGAACAACAAAAATGATAAAAGGTTTAGAAAACCTGATCTATGAGGAAAGGTTAAAAAACTGGGCATGTTTGTGTTGAGAAAAGAAGGCTGAGGAGGGGACCTGATAAGTCTTCAAATATGTTAAGGACTGTTATAAAGAGGACTGTGATCAATTTTTCTCCACACCCACTGAAAGTAGGCCAAAAAGTCACGGACTTAATCTGCAGCAAGGAAGATTTAGGTTAAATGTTAGGAAACTTCTCACTTTACGGGTAATTAAGTTCTGGAGCAGGCTTCCAAGGGAGTTTGTTGAATCCCCCTCATTGGAGGTTTTAAAGAACAGGTTAGAGAATCGCCTGTGAGGAATAATATTAGGTGTAGTTGGTTCTGTCCCAGTACATGGGGCTGCACAGGAAGACTTCTCAAGGTCCCTTCCAGCCCTGCATTTCTGTGATTCTATGTTTATGGGCGGCTCCTCTCATATGTGATTGGCAGAACAGAAGACAGCACTAAGGTGTTATTTTTAAATGTGGATACACTGATGATAGACAAGAGGGAAGTAAGGTGGGGGTTTGCCATTAAGGGCCAGGAAGTGCAGACAGGGAATTTATGTTTGATGTTATGGAAAAGAAGGTGCCAATGGAGGGATGTAAAACAAGTGTTGACATGATGAAAACGAGGAACAAGAGAATTGATCTTTGCACAGCAGTGTTTTGGGTGGATAAATGCGAAGCTTATATCAAAGCCAAAGGAAAGATGTTGCGGTAAGAAAGATGTAAGATGACAAGGGCCTGGATGAGAAAAGGCGTGTCTTTATGTAGGTGTTAAAAAACCACCCCTTTCACTGACAACCATTTTGAATTCTCCTGTGCTTTAGGCAGAACATGAAAATAATTCAGATTTAAGTGTTTGGGCTTTTCTTAAGTTAGAATGGGTCACAATCGTTCTTGCAGCCTTAGGTCTGGAGTATTGTCACTTTTCTCTTCTTGCTTTCACAGGAAGACGAGGCTCATGGAAAAACTGTACCGTAGCCAAAAGGATCGGTAAAGGTGCTCAGGCTACAATAATCTATGAGCATTTCAGGCAACCTGTAAATTTACTTGCTTCCAGACCCGAGGAAAGCTCTTCTTGCAGTGAAGTAAATTCAGAGGAGAATACTTCTGGCCCCAAAATTTCTTCCTCCTGTGAAAATACACAGAACAAGAATGGTTTGGTAGCTGAAGCCCGTGATACCCAAGTGGAACATAACATACATGGAAGGTGGGATTCATCACCAGTGCAAGGAAATGAGTCAAGTCTGCCACTTGTGGCTGCTGTAGATACCAATGGAAGCATTAGTAGTGACCACATGGTGAATCTAAAATGCATTATTCCAGATGATAATTTTGCCACAGTTTCTGCTGCCTACAGTAGTAGTGGCTCAAGTACTGTAATTACGTCAAGACTCATTATGGATCCAAGACTAAAGAGAAGAGAAGGAAACTCAGGAAAACAAAACACTGAGGCAGTTTTTCATGGGAATTCAACACCTGAGAATGGGCTGGACTATCTCAACTCAGAAATGAAAATATCAGCCACTTTAAATATACCTTCGCCTGAAAAACCCCTTCTGCTTAATGACCCAGAACATGGTCAACTTAGACAAAGACATGTGGAGCAAGCATCACGGAAAGAGGCAGCTTTCATAAAAGAGTTTAAATCAACACTAGATGCGGACAAAGAACATGCTGTGGAAAACAAGCAAGTGGCTGGTAGCATAACAGAACTTCCTAAAGGAATAGTGGAGCCTTTTGCATTGCAGGATGTTCACACACATCCTGCTTCAAAAACCGTTATTGAAGAAAAGCATATCACAGCAAACGAGAACCATATCTATGATAGAAAAGACTTGAAAATGCACCAGATTACGATGGGAGAACAACTGAGGAACTGTTCATCTTTTCCATTTGGGGACACACAACCTGAGAGAGACTTGCAGGAGAGTTTGTCCGTGAAAGACAAAGCAGACCACTGCTACATAGAAAAAAGTTCCAATCTTCATAAGAACAATATAAAGCATTTATCTGTTCATGATAGCAAAAAGAACTTAAGTTTCACTGAAAAGTCAAGGCATAATGATCCTCCTCCTAATCAAAAGTTCCAGTCTGTGTCAATGGGAAAGTCAGTTTCATCGGTACTACCTGCTAACTTTGCCTGCAGCACACACTCCGAAGCCATGCCTCACAGCATTGCAGATTCAAGCAGCTCTCTGTATTCCAGATCTCAGAAGGGTTCCAATCCCCGTATGCCATCAGTGGTTGGGAATATTAGCTCTTCCTTCTCTGCAGATTGTCAAAACAAAAATTCAAAGAAAGTACCTGCAGAAGACCTAAAAAAAGAAGAAGAAAGGTCACACTCATCTCTGTCTCATGCATGGAGGCAGGGCAAAATGTCAGTAGCACAGAACAAAAATAATGCAGATAAAATATCTGAGATTTCCCATCAAGTGTGTAATGGTCTTTACTCACTTAAGAAACATGATGAAGGGAAGGGTTCAGCACAACTGAACCATTCTAAAAGGGATAAATATGCCTCAGTGAAAAGAGGGCAGAAATTTCAGGAATCACAATCTATTAATTTAACAGTACTTGAGGATAATCAAAGACATACTCCTGAACAGTCTTTGCATGATGATAAAGGCATGAACATAGGCATCCAACATCCTGAAAGTATTAAATCTCATGAAGGAAAGACAAAATATACTGGGAAAATGCATAACCAGTTCCAAGAAAATAATTATACTTCTGAAATAGGAAACAGTTCAACAGATTCTTACTTAACATGGACTGAAAATACTTTGGTCTCAGACAGAGACTATGAAGTTAATAGTGAGGATTTTGATACACAGGATCATACTTTAGACATTGATGTCCATGGAAGAATGCATCTTTTTAAACATGCTATGAGAAAACAACATGCCAAAGTGGAAGAGGACAAGGGTGCCTGTCATCGCGTTGCTTGTGAATCTATTCCCAGTGATCAGATCGTTGGTGAAGAAAACTTTCACCAAAGTAAGCTTCAAGACACTTTGCTTTCTGAAAAAGCCAATGTTGATGAAGGCCCTGTAGAGGCCAATAAATTAATATATTCAGCAACTGAAATTACAAACCAAAATTGCATAGGTAAAAGAGAAGATCCTACAAAAGAAGTAAAAGGCAATTCTTCCATCAAAGAAACAATGGATGACCAGATATATTTGTCTCATGCTATCTGCAGAACAGACAAAGTATTTAGAGATTGCTTCAATAAAGAATGCCTATATTTCCTTGGAGAAAATGAGCCAGTGTCATTAGACAAACATTTCTGCAGGAATAGCCAAGAGAGTGATGCTTCTGGAGCTGCATTTTTAGATGAAGAGCAGAGCTGGATCTGTAATCAGGAAATGGAGACTGATATAAATGTTCGTGATTTCAACCAAATGCACACATGCCAACTTGAAAAAGAATTTAGCAACGTCCCAGGAATCTGGATGGAACTTTGTGACACTTCTCATATTCTGGATTTTAAAAGCTCAGCTTCTGGTTTAAACTTAATTTTTGAAGAAGGATGTGCATTAACAGAAGCATATTTGATGGAAACAGAAAATATTGCCACTTCTGTAAAGGAAAAGGGAATTATTCCGGATAACGAAAGAGAATCAGAAGAACTGTCTGCCACAGTAGAGTTTTGCAGACCTGCAGCACTGCCAGAGGCTCATAAATGGGAAGAGCAGAATGCTGTTATGCTAATCACCACCATTTCCGTACCGTCTGGAAATGTGGAACACGAAGAAAGAGGATGTTCCCAACCTGAGGAAACATATGTTTCTGAGAGAAACTCCTCTTGCCATGAAAATAGTGTGCAGGAAATATTTAAACAGATGATAGAGCAGAAATGTGAGGATATTTTTCTCCACAGCTTGGAATTTGAAAGTGAAATTGAAATTCCTCTGGAGCAGCATGAGGAGTCTCTCTCAGTACCACAAAATCCATATAGTCATGAGGTTGGATCTGATGAGGAGGTTGATTCACTGTATCAGTACTTGATAGATCGTATAGACTGGGAAAGTTTGTTTGGAAACAGTAGCCAGAAGATACTGGAGAAAAGTGAAGATCATTGTTCATTGGGGAAAAAATCTTGCACAAAGGAAGATAAAACAGAATCTTTAAGTAAAACTGTGTGGCCTGACTTACAAATTACAATAACCAACATACTTAAATCAGGAGTCAGCTCCCCCAACGTTGGAATTGCAAGAGAGATGTGGAGATGTGCAATTGAATCTCCAGGATTAGAAGTCAATATGGAATTGTCAGGGGAGCAAAGAAGTGAAGAACATACGCAGAATTTGGATCTTACAAATGAAATGGAAACATGCCTACCTATCTGTGTTCATGAGGCGGATAGTCATATACCTGAAAAAGAAAGCAAAACTTTCACTGCACCTGTTACTCTTTCTGATGTATTGAATAAAGGAAGTAGCTTTTATGGTACAAAACCAAAAGATAACAGTAATGAATCTAAGAGTAAACAAGGTGTGCAATCAAAAGGTAAGAGAAAACATCCACATAATAAATCTCTAACAAATAAAAGGAGGCCTCAGAAAGGTTCAACACGTTCACCTATATGCAGAAACTCAAAACTTTGTGGTAAAAAGAGAGAACGCTATTCATCTGAAATGTTTTCTTTATTATTTGAGGGACGAATGAAGACACTTGCACAGTCTGAAAAACACATCAAAAATGTTCTAAATACTCTTTGTGGTGAAGCATCCTTATGCAAAAGTAAGCGTCTATCCAAAAAAATAGATGATGCTATGTTTCACTTAAGGAAAGCTCAGAGGAGAGTTCTCAAATCTCTAAAAATTGTAACTAAAGTTGGAGAGAAAAGACAAAAGGGTCCCTTACCAAAATGTTATGAAATAATATGTAACGACTTATGGGAAAGCTGTGATCTTGAAGGTCATAGTTTCTTGACAACTGGGAAGTATTCTTCTGCTCACTTTTCTCAGAAAAGAAAGTATAACATAAAGGAAAATAAACTAACTGTAGCATTTAAGAAAGCAAGTGACACCGTTACATGTATGCCAATAAAACAAAGGTTTAAAAATAAAAGGGATAAAATGAGAGAAATGGTTTCAGAGGAAGATACGGACGCAAGATCCACTACAAGCTGTGCACCTGTTGTGTTGAAAGATATAAGTCAGATACATCACTGCAATTCTGACTTAACTTGTAGTCAGTTTTCAGCTGCTTCCTGCAAGGCATATTTGGCTTTTGAGGGTGACAATGTGAGAGATACGAGAAGAATAACGGAACTTCAGACAGTCTCTGAAAACTCTGTAGGTTTAGACGTCATTGGGCTAGAAGATCTGGAACTGACTAATAAGGAGCACAACGTGTTCGTAAATGTTTCATCTAAAATTCATATTCAAGGAACTGCTGGACGATGTGGCAGTGTAACAAGACAAGACCATATCCCTGAAGCAAATACATTTACCAACAAAAATATCTTAAAACCTTTGAGCTTTCCTGTCAAGAGGGATGATTCTGTAGGATTTTGTACAGACCAAAGAAAAGATGGAGCTTGTAAGACTAATGTAAACATGAATGCTGTCATACATACATCTCTATTAAAAACAGCTGCAGAGAACTGTTTAAATGCAAACACCACCACGCAAGATGTTTCCACACTCTCTGCTACTCATAAAAATCTGCACAGTATTCTTTCTACCGAAAAAGAGAGTATATTTTCTGCTGGCAGTGGGGATATTTCCACAAATCAGAGTGTTGGTATTGGAAACTTTTCTTCAGGCTCAATGAGGCAGATGCCTGCAGCAGGAGGAAAACATGAGACCAATGTATCTCAAGTTCCATTAGACCACGAAATTATTAGTGCTAAAGCTGCATCTTTGAAAATGAGCTCAAACATTTCGTCTGAGAGAGTTTTAGAGACCGGTTCTTTTGAAACACCAACAGTACCTCTCAGCGGCCAGCTGCAAGATAGAGGCTATGACAGAAAAGAAACTTCAAATTCAGGAATGCGTTGTCTGAGTAATTACAGTAAAGTAGCTGAAAAGGAGACACATGTTACCGAGATTATCAAATTGGAACCACTGGCAAAAATTTTATATAAGAGAGAAAATAATATAGAGATAGAGAACTATTTAAAGAATGTATCTTCTGTGTCCTTAGTATACAACGCTCTGGCACCGTTTTCAAATCAGTACATTTCACAGCAAGTTGGACAGAATACATTTCCAACGATAAAGGAAATGGGGCTAGTGGAAAGCAAAGTGAAATCACCTGTAAATCTATATCTGGTAAAAGATGTACCTGGGAGATCCTCTGCTAAGGTCGTTTTGGAACAAAAGAGTATAACACACAGAGAAGGTCACTCTAGCTGTAATAAGCAATACAGATGCATTCAGAGTTCTTCAAACAACAGCAGTGCTTTCACTGCACCTGGATTAAGGAAGCCAGTTGATAAAAAAATTGTCAAAAGAAATGAAGATTGGAAAGAAAGCACTAACAAAGATTGCCAAATTAACTCAGAGTTTAAATCAGGAATCATGGCAAAACAAGGTATTCAAAGCATTACTGGGACATATGATGCCTCACCAAGCAAAACACATCAGAATCTTACAGCCCATGTGACTAAACTGAATGCAGATAATCTCTCCGGTGACCATCCTAACAAATGTAAGGGAATCAATAGTAAAAACAAGCATAGAGCAGTGGGGACAGAACTGAAATCTCTTGCTTTCATAACTGAAATATCAAATATTTTACAAAAAGCAGATGAAACCTCATCTCTGAAAATATTACAGGAACAGATTAGAGTTTGTGATAACCTTCTTCCTTCATTTGTTAAAGCTTTTGAGGAAAAGCAAGGGTGTTCTTTTAAGCACATCTTGGTTTCCCGAGAGTTACTGGTTGAAAGAAAGCTATGGAATAACTGTAAATCCAAGTTAAAATCAGATGCTGTAGATTCACTGGTGGAACTCCAAATTATAATGGAAACAATTCAGTTCATTGAAAACAAAAAGTGCTTTTTAGAAAGGGAGCCGACTTTTCGAAGCTTGCTTTGGTATGATGGTTCACTGTACGAGGAACTGCTTGGCAGGCCGTCAGGGTATCAACAACAGTCCAATTTCTTTCCAGCTTTCCAAACAAGGCTGAAGTACAATGTTTTTCATGAGCTACAGAGCTACCATAAACAGTTATCAGAGCTCTTTGAAAAAACAAGGTGGGAAAACAAATCTTACTATGCATTCTTGAAATTCAGACGAGAGATTGATGAGTGTGAAGCTGTGATACAACATAATTCTGATTGCTTAGATTTTTTCCTCTCTGTGCCTTTTACTTGTGGAGTTAACTTTGGAGATACTTTAGAAGATTTGGAAACTGTAAGGAAAAGTGCTGTGGAACTGATAAATACATATAGGAACCTTCCATATGCTCATACCTATGCAGAAAAAGAGGACCATCTGTGGATTATAATGGAAATTATCTCTACCAAGATAAGCTTTATAAAGGCGTGCGAATCAATGAATATGAAAGCATCACTCTTTGGCCTTGAACATATATTTTTTGATGCTGCTAAAAGTCTTGTTTGGAAAGACAGACGTCTGTTGTTAAATAAAGCCTCTCCCAATAAGAAAGAACAACTTCTGTGCAAAATAAACCAAGATGCTCTCTCCAAGCTATATGAAGTTTATGAATATGTGGCTGAAGAGTTTAGAACTGAAAAATCTAACAATATTACTGAGAAGAAAAATGATACAGAAAAGTCAAAATACTGTGAAAACAAAGGCAAACATGGAGATGAAAACTCTGACTTGCTCACTGTTTTGCTTTCACATCCTGATATTTCCTGTATTGGAGAAATATTAGATGAAGCTCAGTTTGCAGACCTCAAGAAGTTACAGCAGCTAATGATCAGATGTACAGAACATTTAGAAAGCTTAAAAATGTATTTTCAGATTTTGCAGGAGGAGGATGTCAGTAAAATCTTGATCACAGAGGAAAATGTGTTAGACACAATGAAAAATGATGGCATTAGTGCTGTCATTTTAAAGCCTGAAGCTGTTGAACCTTACATTGAAGTACTAATGATGTATGAAACAGTTCACTTCCTTAAAAATTCAATAGCAAGAAAAACAGATGAACCGAGATTTCGAAGCTTGTTGTGGTTTGATTTATCACTTCTTCCTGAATTGGCACATTGCCAAAAGAAAATGTCTTCCTTTTCATTTCTGAAAGATAATTCAATGGACAACCTTTGTAAAACTGTAGAGTCTGCCATCTCTGATCTGAAGAGTGAGCTGGACATTATTTGCAACTATGCAGAAACCATAAACTGCTCTTATGCACTTCACCTTCTCACCAGAGAACTTTCAGAACTTTCGGAAACAAGACAATTGATACAAAATTCGAAGCCTTCTATCTTCACGTATGTTGAGTGTGTACCTTATACCATATCTGTAAACTATGGGAGTACGGTGACTGAATTAGACTACAACTACAACCAGTTTTCTTTGTTGCTTGAAAATTTGATGTTGGCTGCTAGGAAAGATTTAGGAAAAATGGCTCATATTATGAAAATCATGAAAACTATTGAGCATATGAAGTTTGCTTGTGCCAAGAAAGGTAAATCAGTCCTCTCTCTTCTGATATATCAGATGCTAAATAATTGGAGAAAGACCTGCCAGTTGAAAAGAAAGGGAGACATGAAAATGCATTTCACTGAAACTAAAAAAAATGTCTGTGAAACTCAAGCCCCAGTGTATGTCATCAAAGCTCAGTCCCAGAAAAAAAGACCTAGTTTTGTGTCCTCACATGAAGACACTCTTGAGTATACAGAAGGCTCTCCTCCTTCCAGCTGTAAAAAACCAAAGGTAAGATCATTCCTTAATACTTCAAATGCTTTATCTTTAAACAAGAATTGTAGTGCTAGTTACATACGGATACTGAGTTAAGGGCAGAGGTGTGCATCAGATTGTGCTTTGTAGAGATGAATGATTCCAGGTTTGAATTTAGAGCAAAAAAGTAAAGTCTCTCATCTATATTATTCCCAAGTCTTAAATTGATCTTAAAGAACTGACAGTTCTGTCTTTGACCAATGAGGCAATGTCATTAGCCCTGAAACACTGTTAAAAACTAATACATCTCTAATGCTGTTTGTCTTTCACCCTCAAAATCATTTACTAGATAAGGGAGAATCAATTTTAAAAAATCGGAATTTACCACTTGTAGAATGCTGTATCAGCATCAGCCTGCTAGGAGGCTAGCTGAGGACTCTCTCAAAGCACGGAGTCCAATATGATGATCCCCTGCCTTGGCAAAGCCAAGAGTTCGAAAACTAGAGCACAAACCAAAATAAACACCTGAGGTTTATTTCCAGCCTCAGATGCAAACAAATCCCACTCCTAGTGCATCTCACATGCCTGCTTTCCTAGTGTCACTAAAAGTGGGGATGATCAGCTAAACTCCTTCATTGCCATTTATAGAATGCCCTCTTTTCTTTGGAAGACGAAATACATTGTGGTTTTGAGTCTTGTCACAATAAGGCATGTTTTCAAATTCTTCAGTCATTCTTATACCATTTTAAAAAAATTGTCCTCTTAATTTTAATGGTATCCAACTATTGTTTTGTGTGTATTTCTGTACATCTTATGTCTGAAAACCTCTAGGTGCCTATTAATAGCATGCTTTAAATCAAATCTTTAAATATACGTTGTGACCTGTAAACCCCAAAGGAAGTATGCAGCACCATTGTCATACTGTAGGTCAGTCTGTTGTGGCCGAGTTCTGCCCTCAGCCTCTCACACTTGCTCTCTACCTTTGATAGAAAGTAGCTGCATCTTGTGTTTGCTGTTCAACTGCTACTTTATTCTTAATGAATGGGCTGTGTGTCTCTGTTGTAGAATTGGAAAGCAATCAGTTGTTGCTGGGAGCTGCAATTCTAAGTCCCATTCCTCATTTGGGCCCCCAGAAATTCTGCCTCCAGTAGTGGTACAAACTGGTGGCTCATCTTCTAGAATGGTAATATGTATCTGTTGTTTGTGCAGTAGAGATCTCACTTTATGTTTCAGCTCTTTTCCCTCTCTTCTGCTGGGGAGTCACTGAGCAGCGAGGCCAGAGGGACCTCTCCGGTTCTGCATCTCTATAATCATCTTCCTCTGCCTTCTACCCCTCCCCACAACAGCAGAGAAACCCTGCAAGCATCAAGCCATGTCCAGGAGCTGCTGTATTTATAAGGCAAGCTTTTTAGGAGCTTCATAGGGTGAGCAATGCCCTGCTGTGGCCGACCAACTGACCCTTAACCTGCCAGGGCACAGGGATTTGAATTAGGCTGGCAAGTCAGGGCCTGGTTGCAGCTTCCTGCAGGGGAACTCTGCTGTGGGAAAGTTCAAGCAGGAGCAATATGATTTTTCCTGGAAGGAGAACCCCAAACAGCCTGCTCTGGGGTAAGTCTTGTAAACCCAGAGACTCCAGGTCCCCAAAAGACAAACCACTGCCCCTAAGGATTTGTAAATTTTTAACGAGCAAGTAGTGTAAAAAATCCCATACTCTCCTTTTTTGAGGACATCATCAATTCTGAATGGGGACTTCTGGGTGAAACTAAACTGTTACATAATCACAAGGAAATGTCACAGGTGATGAGAATTAGGCAAGGAAGAAGACCTAAGACCAGTGCAGTAGTAGTTCCACAGGTGAAAGGCATTGTTGTCTTTTGAGAATGGGACTTCCTTCCAAAAGTTCCCGCATACCGTAAGAGAGAAGATACTCTAGGGCAGAAATTTGAAAGCTCAGCTTTGATCATTCAGATCAAAAAGATTCCTTGTAATTCGTAACGAAAAACTACTAAGTGAATTGTTTGTCTAGGGGTCTGATTCTTACTGTGAGTGTGAGAAGTCTGGGAGTCAGATTCTGGCAAATCCTTGCAACACTGTGTAAATATTGATTCTTGGCAATCTTTTTTGGGAATTGATGCAATTTGTGAAAAGATTAATGGCCCCTAACAAGCTGTGTTTACAGCTTTGATTAGTAGTCATTGCAAAGAGAAACCCGTGGCTTATAAATTTATAGGTGACTCTGTTTGGGGAAACATGAGGGAAAATAGTAGCTAGAATGCAGGTCAAAGTCACCTCTCATTTCTCAAATCCAGCATAGCAAATCTCTTAGCCCCTACCAACACCAAAGCCACTTAAAAAGAGACTCTGCCCCTCCAGAGGGAGTAAACTGGAGCAGAAGCTCGGAAAAAGACCTAGATAGAATTTTATCCTGAAACACAAAATCCTTAGCATGCACGTTATGTATGGGAACTTCCACTTTCTGTAAAAGATCCTTCCATTCAGTCTGCATTCTCAACTCAGTCTTAAATGGCTTGTAATGGTTTTAGCAAGGCTCAGATTGCAAGCTTTAGAGGATTAAAGGATAAGAGAACAATTAATGAATTAGAAAACATGCCTTGTAGTGATAGACTCAAAGAGCTCAATCTGTTTAGTTGAACAAAGAGGTTAAGGGACAACTTGATAACAGTTTATAAGTATCTAGGTGGGGGACAAATACTTAATAATAGGCTCTTCAGTCTGGCAGAGAAAAGTAAAAAAGATCTAATGGCTGGAAGTTGATGCTACATAAATTCAGACTGGAATAAGATGTACATTTTTCACAGGAAGGGTAATTAACCATTGGAACAATTTGCCAAGGGTTGTGGTGGATTCTCCAGCACTGACAAATCATGAATGGGTGTTTTGCTTAAAAAAAATCTGCTCTAGGAATTATTTTGGGGAAGTTCCATGGCCTGGGTTATACCAGAAGTCAAACTAGATGATCACAATGATTTAGGATGACCAGATTTCCCGATTTTATGGGGACAGTCCTGATTTTTGGGTCTTTTTTTTTTTATATATGATCCTATTACCTCCCACCACATGTCTCGATTTTTCACACTTGCTGTCTGGTCACCCTACAATGATTCCTTATGGGCTTGGAATCTATGAATAAGGTGACTCTCAGTCCTGGGTATCCGAGAACCGTCATGATGATGTACCTTCTAAAAAGTTAACTTTATATAGTTTGGAGTTTATCTTGAAATACAGTGGTATGCAGACCAAGGCATGAAAGGGCTCAGAATAAATATGTGGAAAATGAAATCCATTTGGTTTATTATCATGACTGCTCTGTCTCCATTATCCCATGATACAAACTGACACGTTTTCATTTTATACATGGCTAATGTAATTACCTACCCTACACCAATTTTTACTAATCATTCAAGTAGGGTGATAAGTATAAAATACACAGAAGATATTCTCTACTTTAAGACTCTTGACTATGTGAATAAGATGCATGGTTATTAGTGAGATACTGTAATTCACAGTATCTGTCTTATATTTTACAAATCTTAATTACACCTGAACCAGAGGGTGTGTTTCTTCCTTCAAAGGCCCTTTCAGCTGCATGTTTTCCTCTCTAAAAGCAAAACCTATATTTGTGGGTGACATTTCACATGAACAATCATGAACTAATTTTGGTCCAAAAGGACATAGGCAGATCCCTGCTACAGCTCCATTACAGTCCCTCTTAGCCTGGCTGGGGAGGCATTTAACACACTGGACTACAGTTTAGGAAATACTGTTTTAAAAAATTGATGACTTTAAAAAACACCACCATCACACAGTTGAAAGAACTAGCTCAAACTTACTGCTTTTGAGGCTTTAGGTTTGTATCTGCCCAGTGATTTTTTGGATTTAAAAAAGGGAGAGATTCAGTGGGAAGGAGACACTTTATATTGATAGACTCAAGGAACTCAATTTATTTACCTTAGAAAAGAGAAGATTAAGGGGTGACTTGATGACAGTCTGCAGGTACGTACATGGGGAACAAATATTTAATAACGAGCTCTTCAGTCTAACGGAGAAGGATATAACATGATCCAGTGGCTGGAAGTTGAAGCTAAACAAAGTCAGACTAGAAATTAGGTATACATTTTGAACAGGAAGAGTAATTAACCAATGAAACAATTTACCAAGGGTTGTATTGGATTCTCTATCACTGACAACTTTTAAGTATCCAAAGACCTGCTCTAGGAATTATTTTGGCCTGTGATATATAGGAGATCGGACTCAGTGATCACAATGATCCCTTCTGTCCTTGGAATCTGTGAATCTATAAGTTACACACATACTCATTGATGGACAACATCCCAATCAGAGCCAAGCCCAGAGAAGCAGACCCACTTACAATTTGCCAAATGCCAGAAATGCCTCCAACCCACTGGTTATTACCAAAAGCCAAGAACATTTTCAGCCCAGTGTAGGGAGTTGCCCATCCACAGGCTGCAAAAGGCATGGCTGTAGCCAGAACTTTACCACACTGGAAAAGATTTATGAAGATCCAAAGCCTCATTGCATCAGTGTTGTCCCAGCAGCAGTTATCAACAGCACAGTGTCTTCAGCATCTATGATTGCTTTTGCCATGCACCAGTATCATCCCTCAGAGGGATTTCACATGAAGTGTCTCCAAAAATTCCTTTCAAAGACATGAAACCTCTTGCTAAACGCACTGCAGAATTGGGCATCTATTTCCAGATCACATGCAGATGTCCCATTTATGGGTAAGTAAGTACAAAGAACATGCTGAAACATAATTTAGACCCTTGCATACACACCATGGAAGCAAACCTCACATCAAGGGCAGCATGTATGAAGATGACACAACCCTCATGTAAAAAAAAGGAAAGGATCAATGTTCTCAAGCTTATCTCTTGTGTTGTGGACTTTTCCAAAATCTCAGCAGAACACATCCTTTTGGTTCACTTTGATAGCATGACCCAGCAGCATATCTGGGCCCAAACATGGGAATTGCCATATTGGATCAGACTAGTGGTCCATCAAGTTCAGTATCTGTCTCTGACAGTGACCAGCACTGGCTGCTTCAGAGAAAGGTGCCTTTCCACCATAGCTCTTGTGAATCCCTGATTATTCAGTAACACCCAAAATGCCTGGATCTCAAGGGCAGTGTTTTACTATGATTGTAATGAAAATTTAAGATGTTATTCAAAGAAAAATGTGCATTTACATTTTGAAAATAGCCAACAGGAATAGTGTTCAAAATAATCATTAAAAGTATAAGAATTTCACATATAACGAGTTTATTTTCTTTTAGGTTGGTGTCCTGATAGCAGCAGCTTCAAAAAATGGAGATGAAAATGAAACATGCTGCCACATAAGGTATATTTAGGATTTAAAAAAGTAAAAACACTTGTGCAGAAAAGCTCAAGATCTGCTGAATAATGACAGGAAAAAGAGTGACACCTTTTCCCATTAGTTTCATACAGCGCTATTCAACTTGTAGCATTAGAGATGCATTGAATTCCTGGGGGACTCTTGTAGAGTTCACAGAGCACCCCTTGCTCAACCTATTCTCAGACCCAGTGGGTGGAGTTCCAATCACAGTAGCACTCTTTGCACTTCCTGGCACGTGAAGCTGGAGGAGGAACCATTAAGCAATGTATCAGAGTTGATGGAACCCCATTAAGCCACCAGTAGAATAGTAATGGAGAAGAAAGAGGTTACTGTGTCAAATGATTTGATCAAGTTATCATGACGTGACATCCTGACATTGCTTAGTGATGTTTCTCTTGTCATTCTCCATCAGCGTAGATAACACAGCATCACTGTGCAATGTTAGGATGTCTCAGAGAGAATATTGTATGACTTTACAGCTTCTTTCACTCCCAGCTCTTCAGGGTTGTTTATATGTGAAGGTCTGTGGTGTACGGTTGTATGACAAAAGAAAATTCCCAAAACAACATTGCAGGCTTCATTTTTCTCTAGTGTCATTAAAATGTCTTCACAAAGCATTCTGCTAACTCAGTTGATGCAGAATGATAAGCAGTTTACCTACTGTGTGATGCACAAGTTCTTTTGAGGAAAATCTGAAATCCTTCAGTAACTGAAGACCACGGTCTGAAGCAATCTCTTCAAGTTAACCATGTGAGCATCTATAGTCCACAGTGCCTCAAGAATATTGGCAACAGAAGTGATTGCCATATGTACTACTTTATTCCAGATGACCACAGCATTAGCTTCAACTAAGTTAATTTGGTATTCTTCTCTGCACTATCAATGTCATCTTTGCCAAATAACCCATTTCCAAGGATGACAAGCAGCAACTTTTGGCGTATTTAGGTGACTACTGCATAAAGCACATTGATTAGTTTTTCGTTCATTGTCTTCAGTTCTATAGAAGTTTTTACCCCACACTCGTCACCATAGTGGCTTGGTGCTTTCCAGTCGTGCTTTGAGCCAGGTGACTAACATGTCATAGTTTGCAAGCATATGTACTTCTGTGGGCAAGTTAATAATAGAATGCTAAGGGAGATGTCTTTTGATTGATAAAAATGTACAGAATCATAATTGCAATAGTATCACCCTCTGCAGGTCTTTGGATATTTAAAAGTTTCTCATCTTCATTTGTGTGAAGCAGTATCTCTTAGCGAGAATGTTGCACGGTAAGAGTGCATGGAATCACATCAGGTGGTGCACCAAGGATATATATAATGTGGTGCTAAAAGATAAAAACAACAGAAACAAATATTGATTTTACTACTGCAGACTGCAATTCAGCTGGAGTTTGTAAATGGCTTCATGGACAGGAACCTGGTGGTGATGGCCAGTGCGGAGGCTAAGTACAGAGAAGTATGTGCTTTGAATGGGATTGAAGAGGAGCAAATGCTTAGAAGAAAGGCTCTTAAAGCACTTATTGAAGATGAACTGTGGGCTATGGATCTAGTTTTTAGCAGTCCTGTCCACAGAAATGAATCACAGCACCCGTCCTTAAGCTACAAAAGCCATGGTGCTATCAACAATAGAAGAAAGGGCTGAAGTCAACAGTAATATGAAGATTCTCTGTTTGCAACTGCTACATTTTTATGGAAAAGCATTTTGTCCTACAGCATGTAGGCATTTACAGGATCCGTAGCTGATACCTAGAGTGACCAAGTGTCCCAATATTAGGGGCTTTGTCTTATATACACAACGTATACTGTCCCCCCTCAAAAAAAAAAGTGTCTCGATATTTCACACTTGCTATCTGATCACCCTGCTGATGCCAAACCTGAAAAATAATACTGCGTAACCCATACTACTTCCTTAAGTAGTGCGTTGGTGATCGCAGTGTCTTCAACACCAGCAAGTAATTGGAGCACACAGCTGCCATTTTATCACAAAGCCTCATGTACAAGTGCTTGAGTGAAAGACAGGTTTCCAGCACATACGTGACAACAGTGTGGCATATTCATAATCTACGACTACAAGCAGGGCTGGCTCTAGCAATTTCACCGCCCCAAGCACGGCGGATTGCCGTGGGGGGATCTCTGCCGCTCACCGGTCCCGCGGCCCTGGTGGACCTCCCGCAGGCATTTCTGCGGACGGTCAGCTGGTCCCGTGGCTACGGTGGACCTGCTGCAGGCGTTTCTGCGGAGGGTCCGATGGTCCCGCGGCTCTGATGGAGCTGCCACAGGCATATCTGTGGGAGGTCCACCGGAGCCGCAGGACCAGCGGACCGACCGCAGCCACGCCTGCGGCAGCTCCACCGGAGCCGCCTGCCGCCCTCCCAGCAACCGGCAGAGCGCCCCTCGCGGCGTGCCGCCCCAAGCACGCACTTGGCACGCTGTGGCCTGGAACCGGCCCTGACTATAAGTGGCGGTTGGTTAACAATTCATTCCAAAACCTGTGGCAAATTCCTCATACATCTTATGGGAAAATACGAGTTTTCTGTGGTATCATGATCAGTGTTTACGTGCAATGAAACTATGCCTATGTGTCAGATGAAAAGCAAATTAATACACATCTTGCATGGTCTTCCCCAAGCCAGCACCTACTGACAATGTGACTGGTTGGTACCTTATGCCAGCAGAGGCTGTCCTGCTTAGCAATCATAGAAGATATGGCTGAAGCACAAGCTCTCGACAAATAAAAAAAAGTTAACACCTGAGATTTGCGCTCCAGAATCAGTCCTTCAACTAATCAATTTCTCGTGTGCAGAGACCAGATGTTCACTGCCCTGCAAATGTTTCGCCAGCAGCCTGCCTTGTATGGAGATGTGCAAGTTCCACCCAGACACTGTCAGTGCAACAGTGTGTGTAGCAGTGGTGCCCTAGGCGGAGACAACACCAATGATGATTTTGATTAATAAATGTTTTCAGTCCTACATGTCAAGTCTAAGTTCTCTTAGATTACCAAAGATCTGTGGGTTTTTTTATGTAAGCAATGCATTCCTGTGTTAAATATAATTAAAAATAATTGATTTTTACATATTTTCTTGAATATATATCTACATAGTTTTTCTACGGTTGTCATATTTTGGTGCCATTGCAGTTGTGGGAGAAAGGTCTTTTGAATAATACTCAACTTGGCCCAATGACATTATATAATCAATTTTTCCACCAGAGGACCTGGAGCTGGAAGAGTGGGGGCAGTGAGTCCCCTCGGCCATGCTGCAGAAAGTAACACAATTGAAATTATGATTCTGTAAATTTTTCCAATCAAATGACACCTCCCTTATCTTTCTATTACTAACTTGCCCACTGAATTATATTTTACTACATTATGCACATATGGTTCATTCTTTCTCTCATCCTCTCCCATAGCGGGAGAATTGTGTGTAACAGTGCAGTTTAGTGTTTTGTTCTAGCGTCAGGGATTTTTTGAAAATGGTCACGATACTCTGTGTTTGTGTTAAGTGAGCCTGGTGAGAGAAGAGTGCCTTCTGTCCCTTTTGCCAGGCGCTGTGCTTCTCTTATTTTGTATGACATCTAAGCAGATACACTGTTTCAAACAGAACCAACCAAAAGAAACAGAGCTCTGTCTACTGTTCCTTCCAGATTAAGATCTTTGTTATGAGCCATACTCAATGGTCATTTTCTTAATTTTGGATTTCTGATTTGAATTACAGAACAGTCCTAGAAGGACTTCTAAGTGGTTACTGAAATGGCAGAGATTATGGACAGCTTTAAGAGTAGCCAGAAAATCAGATACACTTTCTTCTTTTTGCATCTTAAGTGACATGTATCTCTTAGCTAGTAAGTCTGTTTGGAGTGCATAGTGTTTTTAAGCATTTCATGTCCTCTTAGTTCATGTCACCCAGCTCTTGAGGGAAACATAAGTGTGTAAATATCTCCTTCCAGCTAGAGTTGGAACTTATGATTGACTTCAGCGGCATTGGCCTAAAAATACAAATGCAGCCTTTGTACTTAAACTCAAATCCTCAACTTTGCTATCAAAATGAAAAGTGTCCATTTTCCAGACATGACCATTTTTACCCTCTTTGTACTTTATTTCTCTTCCTCTCTTTTCAGATAATGAACTCTTCTGTAATTGTAGCTTCACTGACTCACCTTAGTGTTTCAAGAATTCCATCAAAGGTTTCCCACCAATGATTTTCCTGTTTTGACTCCTGATTTTCCAATAAGTCACATACAGCCTTTTAATTAACTACAATTCAATTTGAGCAGAATAACAAGAAAAATAAAGTAACATATGAGATGAGTTAGCAGGTTCTTTCTTACATGCTACATCCACTTCATTCTTGGAGTCAGCCTTTAACTCTAGGTCCAGTTGCTGCCAACTGACAAGCCTTTTGAACTATTGCAAATTGCTACTGTTTTTAAAGCTCCAGATACCACAGTTTGTTTCAGTTAAATCACTAACCAGCTGCTTAAATTCAAAGAAGAAAGAAAATTCATTGCATCTGGGATGGGGAGGGGGCTGGGTGGGAAGAAGAGAGTTATTGATATAGTATTGGAGAAGGAATGAAGATTAACAGCACTTTTTTAGAATAGAGGAAAGAGTAGAAATTACACTTTGAAGCTTAAATCCTGTAGGATATCAAGTCAGATTTCTAGTTGTGGTAAATTTAGAAATGGGACATATGCTATTGTTTTTCAGCATTCCAATGGTAGATCAATACTTAGAGTGGAATTATCAATTCTTACCTTGCAAGAAAATATTTTTGTTACTACTAAAAGACACTAATAGTGCTACCAGCTGCCTGGTTTCAGACCAAAGCATTTTTTTACCTCCCTAGTCTGGAATCTGAGATCACTCTTTCACTTGCCTACATATCATAGGAGCTGATGATGAAGTATGTCGATTAGTGCACCACTCACTCTTCTTGAGTTCAGAGATCAGAGCACCAGTTAAAGGCACTTAACTTAACAAAGCTATTTCAGGAAAAGACGAGGTCAACAGTGTGATACTGTTGCAAAAAAAGCAAACGTGATTCTGGGATGCATTAACAGGTGTATTGTAAATAAGACACGAGAAGTCATTCTTCCGCTTTACTCTGCGCTGGTTAGGCCTCAACTGGAGTATCGTGTCCAGTTCTGGGCACCGCATTTCAAGAAAGATGTGGAGAAATTGGAGAGGGTCCAGAGAAGAGCAACAAGAATGATTAAAGGTCTTGAGAACATGACCTATGAAGGAAGGCTGAAGGAATTGGGTTTGTTTAGTTTGGAAAAGAGAAGACTGAGAGGGGACATGATAGCAGTTTTCAGGTATCTAAAAGGGTGTCATCAGGAGGAGGGAGAAAACTTGTTCACCTTAGCCTCCAATGATAGAACAAGAAGCAATGGGCTTAAACTGCAGCAAGGGAGATTTAGGTTGGACATTAGGAAAAAGTTCCTAACTGTCAGGGTAGTTAAACACTGGAATAGATTGCCTAGGGAAGTTGTGGAATCTCCATCTCTAGAGATATTTAAGAGTAGGTCAGATAAATGTCTATCAGGGATGGTCTAGACAGTATTTGGTCCTGCCATGAGGGCAGGGGACTGGACTCGATGACCTCTCGAGGTCCCTTCCAGTCCTAGAGTCTATGAGTCTATGAGGTAGAATCTTCCTCATTTTCTTCAGCAGACAATTGTTAGGGGACTGAGAAAAGCAAGGAGCAGAGCTCCTTCATGGTTTCCTCAGGCATAAGATGTGTGATTTGGTTTGTGAATCCAAACTGTATAGTTTTGTTCAGTTTTGCTCAGGTAGAATACTTCCACACTGGACTGAACAGACTAAACATTGAGGAAATTCTAGAATAATGTCCAATTGAAAAAAATAGTGTAATGTTGAATAACATATGCCTGAACTATAAAATACAGTAAAGTGGTGTGGAATACTATTCTACAGTATTACATCCTGTAATTATAAAATAGCATGGACTAGTGAGTTGTTAATCCATATATATTTAAAGTATTAAAGCAGATGTTTTATGCATTTGCCTTGTAAACAATTCTTTACTACCAGTATTTGATAGTGATATGTATGTATTATTTATTACCAATGGGATAAAAAGAAAGTGTGGATGTACAAATATATAATTATGTTTTGCTCTTTTTAGAGAGAATGCAAGAGTTACTCCTCAAAATGAAAAAGATCTAGCGTTGAGTATCTCACCGGATAATCTAGGAAACAAGAGGCCTCTAGAAAAAGCTGGGCAAGACCAATTACCGTGCTCACCTTTGCATTCAAAAGACTTGGAAGCTGTTTATTGCTCTCCACATGTTAAATATACACCAGATGCTTCAAAAAGCTCATTTGTTAATTTAAAAGGCTTAACGAGCCAGCAGAGATCAGCAAACCTAAAGCACATGATCCAAAGAAACAGTAATTTTTACAAAAGTGCAAGAAAACATCGTGAAGGTTTTGCCCCCTGTGACAAGAAACATGAAAATGCCAGTTTGTCTTTAGAAAAAGAGCCACTACTTCAAAAGTCTCTTGAGAATAATTTATGTTCAACACACAAATCTGTTAGGTCAACAACAAAACAAGGTGATAGTTCTTCTGCTGTGTCTGCTACACTAAATCTACAGCGTGTGCAAGAATCAGACGCCACAGGAAGTATATCAAGATCCAGTTTACTGGCGGAATATAGTAAAACTAATAATTTAGCCACAAAACCTGACAGAAAAGACAAGAACCATGAAAAGAACTCAGAGTCTCCCCGCAGTGTGCCTGTCAGTACTTCAGATCTTCCTGTGCTTATGACAAACAAAAATACACAGTCGCCATCGGTGTGCTCCCTTTTGGAACCAGATTCCGATGAAGAAGCAGAAAGCCCTGCTGAACATTCTGCTGTCCTTCGAAATGAACTTCCACCATCAACACCTCCAGTGCAACGTTCTTTAGTGCAGGCTCATGAGACAACCTGTCCTTTTTATTCTTGTCATCAAAGTGATAGCAATGGCAGTTCCATAACCCAGACTTACCAAGGGATAACTTACCAAGTACAACAGTTTGCTCATTCTGGCACATCTGCAGTTGCAAGTAATGTGTATAATGCACACACTAATATGTTTTACACCCAGTCATTTAGTTATGCTGCTCTTGGGGAGCTACAAAGTCCTGACTATGCTCAAATATACCCAGTGCATGGATATTTTCATTCTCAGATGCCCCTTTCTTACAACTCTCAGGTGCCATCTTTATCACAATATGCTGCAAATCAGCCTTGGTCACAAGGTCCTTTTCCATATCCTTCCGATACAGGATCATCCTCAGGAGCTGTTTGGACCAGCAGTAAGTGCATGGCTATTAAATTCAGTATTTTTTTCATATTGTTATTGTAGTGACATTGGGTGTTTAAATCTAGACATTGCTTTGCTGCCTCAACCTCGGATAGAACAAATACCATTACGTTTTTGGCCTTGATCCAATGATTTTGCAGATGATACACTATGCCACGTGCAGAGGTGCAAACTGGACTCTCTTAGAATCAGTGAGTCACCTCTGAATTTGGCTCAGTATCTTTCAAACAGGGCAGTGCATCTGTTTACCCATGGTTTCAGTCTTCATAAATCCATTCTCATTTAGTGTTTCACTGTATTATGACATAGTGCTAACACTTTCCTTTTGGGATTGTGAAGTCTCTCTCAGCTAGTATGTAGAGCAGGGGTGGGCAAACTACGGCCCAGGGGTCACATCTGGCCTTTTAGATGTTTTAATACGGCCCTTGAACTCCCGCTGGGGAGCAGGGTCTGGGGCTTGCTCCACTCCACGTGTGCTATGGTTCCCAGAAGCAGACGCATGTCCCTGCTCTGGCTACTATGCGTAGGGGCAGCCAGGGGGCTCCACATGTTACTCCCATCCCAGGTGCTGCCCCTGTAGCTCCCACTGGCCGGGAACTGTGGCCAAGGGGAGCTGCAGGGGCAGCGCCTGTGGGCGGGGCAGCATGCAGAGCTTCCTGGCCGTGCCTCCACGTAGGAGCCAGAGAAGGGACATGCTGCTGCTTCCAGGAGCTGCTTGAGGTAAGTGCTGCCTGGAGCTTGCACCCCTGACCCCTTCCCATGGCCCAGCCCCCAGCCCTGATCCCTCTTCCACCCTCTGAACCCCTCAGCCGCAGCACAGAGCACCCTCCTGCACCCCAAACCTCTCATCCCCAGCCCTACCCTAGAGCTCGCACCCCCAGCTGGAGCCCGCACCCCTCCCACGCCCCAACCCCCAATTTCATGAGCATTCATGGCCCACCATACAATTTCCATACCCAGATCTGGCCAAAAAGTTTGCCCACACTGATGTAGAGCAATTGTTGAATAATGCAATAAGCACTTCCTTACCTAAAGGCTGGGAGCATGAACTCTGCAAAGCCCCCCTCCATTGAGTGTCTTACTGTAAAAATTGATAAAGCATTAAGCATTTTTCAGCCATTAGATATCTGGACTAGCTGAACATTCCTAGCCTTATTATTTTCCTAGCTGTCAGTGTCTAATGATCTAGTTATGCATTCCATTTGAGTTATTAGACTTACATTTCAATTAGGGCTGTCAATGAATTGCAGTTAACTCATGCGATTAACTAAAAAAAATTAATGATGATTAATCGCCGTTTTATTGATTAGTCATGATTAATCACTGCACTGTTAAACAATAGAATGCCAATTAAAATTTATTAAATATTTTGTGTTTTTCTACATTTTCATATATATTGTATTCTGTGTTGTAACTGAAATCCAAGTGTATATTATTTTTAATTACAAATATTTGCACTGTAAAAATGATAAACAAAAGAAATAGTATTTTTCAGTTCACCTCATACAAGTATTGTAGTGCAATCTCTGTCGTGAAAGTGAAATTTACAAAAGTAGTTTTTTGTTACATAATTGCACTCAAATCCAAAACAATGTAAAACGTAAGTGTCTACAAGTCCACTCAGTCCTACTTCTTGTTCAGCCAATTGCTGAGACAAACAAGTTTATTTACATTTATGGGAGGTAATGCTGCCCTCTTCTTATTTACAATGTCACCAGAAAGTGAGAACAGGTATTTGCATGGCATTTTGTAGCCAACATTGCAATGTATTTACATGTCAGATATGCTAAACGTTCATATGCCTGATCCTACTACAACCACCATTCCAGAGGACATGCTTCCATGCTGATGATGCTTGTTTAAAAAAAATGCATTAATTAAATTTGTGACTGAACTTCGGGGAGAATTGTATGTCCCGTGCTCTGTTTTACCCGAATTCTGCCAAATATTTCATGTTATAGCAGTCTCGGGTGATGAACCAGCACATGTTGTTCATTTTAAAAACACTGTCACTGCAGATTTGACAAAACTCAAGGTACCAATGTGAGATTTATAAAGATAGCTACAGCACTCAACCCAAGGTTTAAGAATCTGAAGTGCCTTCCAAAATCTGAGAGGGGCCAGGTGTGAAGCATGCTTTCAGAAGTCTTAAAAGAGCAACACTCAGATGCAGAAACTACAGAACCCAAACCACCAAAAAAGAAAATCAGCCTTCTGCTGGTGGCGTCTGACTTAGATAATTAAAATGAAATACGTCGGTCCGCTCTGCTTTGGATCGTTATCAAGCAGAACTCGTCATCAGCATGGACACATGTCTCCTGGAATGGTGATTGAAGCATAAAGGGATATATGAATCTTTAGCGCATCTGGCACGTAAATATTTTGTGATGCCAGCTACAACAGTGCCATGAGAACACCTGTTCTCATTTTCAGGTGAAATTGTAAACAAGAAGTGGGCAACATTATCTCCTGCAAATGTAAACAAACCTGTTTGTCTGAGCGATTGGCTGCACAAGAAGTAGGACTGAGTGGACTTGCAGCTTCTAAAATTTTACATGGTTTTATTTTTGAATGCGGGTTTTTTGTAAATAATTCTACATTTGTAAGTTCAACTTTCATGATAAAGAGATTGCACTACTGTACACTTGTATTAGGTGAACTGAAAAATACTATTTCTTTTACAGTGCAAATACTTGTAATAAATAATAAATATAAACTGAGCACTATGCACCTTGTATTCTTTGTTGTAACTGAAATCAATATATTTGAAAATGTAGAAAACATCCAAAATATTTAAATAAGTGGTATTCTATTATTGTTTAACAGTGCGATTAATTTTTTTGATCGTGTGTTTAATTTTTTTTAATTGCTTGACAGCGCTAATTTTAATGTTACACTGGAAAACAAATACACTCTCTCTGTTTAGTATTTCTGTGCTTAACGATAAAGGCATGGAGTGAAATTCACCCTTGTGCGCTACTTAAATTCTTCTCACCCCTTATTTTGAGGACTTAAATGATGCATAGGCCTTGTGCTGGCCTTCTTTAGAGGAGTGAATGTCACCCCCCTGGTTCCCTGAGGGTGCTGCTGTTCATTCTGAAACCTGTCTCAGTCAGTTATAGAACTACGTCATTGTACAACCAACGTGGCTGCGTAACCAAGTTCTTAACTAGGCTAATTGACCTAGGGTCAGAGCTGGTGTAGAATGAAATTGGAGAGGCTGCAGTATTGACTCGCTGTAGAACTGGTTTCCCTTCTCTTCCTTGTGCCTGTACTTACCCCTCCATCCCTTTCCACACTTGGGCTGCCATCCTTACACTCATCACAATGAAGAGTGTGGAGATAGGTTGATAGGAGATCTTTAGCCCCTAGTGATTGCATAACTAGTCCTCAGGATTTGGCCCTTGGTCACATAAGTGAGAATTTGGCCCAGTATGCACAAATGCTGCCAAGCACCTATTTTTATCCTATTGTACAAAATACCTTACCTGTGAGTCTGTGGCTCAGGGTTGAAGAGTGGAAACTATATTATTACACTTACATCTTGAGAAGGTAGATACTAGCAAATCTCCTGATTATCACCATTTAGCTATTAGGAAAAATCTTCTGGTCTCAGGTGGATGAAGTGCATGAGCCCCCACAGTGGAAGACATATAAGGATCATCTCTTGTAGTAGTAGAAGATTTTTGCTAATAGTGTCAGTTGGTCCACATCTGTGGCCTTCCTCTCCTTATGCTCTGAACCAAGAATGTAAAGGGCGGTGCTGACAGACCACCTTTCCAGTTCCTTTCTACTTCCACATGGTCTGAGATGAACCTCTTCAGTGTCTGCAAAGCTTTTCAGTGTTTCTCTGTAAATATTTTTCTTATTATTAGTAGATTGTGATAGTGTTTAACTTGGTATTCAGTTAGTGAGTTAGACTTGGGTTTACCCTACACCTCCTGTACAAGGTGACAATTATACCAAAGCTTCTGGGCTTTAAGACCTGCATCTCCAACTCCCAGATCTTCTCAGTCAGTGACGACTACCAAAAGTGCTTCTGTTGTCTTGGAGAGGCTCATGTAGCTTCCAAGTGCAATATTCGCCATGCCTTTCCCAACCAGAGCCACTAGGCATGAGAAGACAGACTCAGAAAACATTTTATGCTGTGTGCAATGAGGCTGCAGTGACCCAGGCCAGGTAGATCCCCTTGTGCAGTGGCCCAAAGCACTCAGGAGCATGCCTCTTAGCTCTGCAACGTCCGACACAGGAGCGGAACCAAAGACTCCACTTCTCAGGCACTTAATGAGGGCAGGAAACACTTCAAAATACTCAGAGAGATCACCCTCTAAATCCATCTCTAAGAGGAGAGCTTCTTCCCCAGCACATTCAAAGGCAGAGGAGACATCTTGTTCTGGTCATGGAGGCTCATAAGGATCTTGTTGCTGATTCACAAGCTCCAAAAAGAAAAGGTGCCCCGATAGCATCAGAGATGGGACTACTACCAGTATGGACAAAGCTGAAACATCAAGACTTCAAAGACGGTCAACCGTCAGTACCAGCTAAAGCAGAGCTGTACCGACAGCACTGTTTCACCCCAGTAAAAGGGCTTCAGTGTTGAAGACTTTACTGATACTGGCTTAGACAGTACATAGAGAGAAGAGCCCTTGCCCTTCCACCAGCATGGACAGACATACAAGTGCAGAGGTCTTCATCATGCTTCTTGATTCAGAGTCTCCCATCCTTTTGGATTCAGTCCTCAGTAGAGAGATCCTGACTTAGTCAGCATTGGGATGGTGAGAGAAGAAGCTGCTTTCCTGTCCTTCCCACCAACCATGGGATGTCGTCAACCACAGTTCTGATGACACCACCACTATAAGTGGAACCTACATTCTCCTTAGAGGAGGACACTGATGTTGGTGAAGGACCATCACCCCCTCAGTCAAATGACAGCCCCAACAGAGCATCTGGGACTTCTTGGGCTCCCTCGAGGCCACTTAAGGATATCCACCATGCGACTGATGGTGCCCCATGCCATAGGGACCTCCCCAACCAATGTCCAGCCCATCTCACTGGCTTTACTAGGATGTGGAACATATATGCATGATGCCCCAAGTGGTACGCTTGCATCATGAAGATACACTCCCTTCCTTCGGATGAGCCAGAGCATCCTCAAGTACTGATGAAGGAGGATGAAGAGGAACAGAATCTGTTGGTACTGCTACCTTTGACAGCAACTTCATTCTCAGTGGCACCAGCCTCATCTCCTCCCCATAATTACAGATAGTTTCAAGACCTGTTGAGGAGAATGGCTGAGACTCACCACCAGATCCCACTGGAGGAGGTATATGAGGCTCCTCACAAATTCCTCGACATTTTGTAGAGTAGATGGCTGAGCAGGGTAGCACTCACCATGAATGAGACCATCATGGAGGTCATCTGACATATGCCAGGCACATGTGCTGCCACTTCCAAAATAAATGCTATGTGCTGGCTAAGGGGGTGTAATTTTTATTTACGCATCCTGCCCCAAACTCTTTAGTTCAAGCCACTACTGAAAGAAGTAGACGTCATCAGACGAAGTCTACCATGTCAGATGAGGCCACTAAATGAGAAGGAAAGTTATTACCTCAGCCTGCCTGGAAATTCATATAGTCAGTTGTCATGTGTTGCTCTCAAAATCTGATTTGATCAGTTTCTTCAAATTGATAGAGTTTATGGACAAACTCCTGCAGGAGCACAGATTGCAGTTCCAGGTGATAATCAAGGACGATAGATTAATCACTAGATCTTCTCTTCAGGAATCAGTTGATGCATTTGACCCTGCTGCATGTTCATTGGCCATTGTTGTGCATAGAGCATTGTGACTTTATTCCTCGGGATTCCCCAGGAAAGTACAATCCACAATGGAGGACTAGCCCTTTGAAGGAAACAACCTATTTAGATATAGAACCGATAAAACTTTGCACTCACTGAAGGATTTAAGAGCAACACTTCACTCCTTGAGGACCTACACTCCAGCTCTGAGGCGGAAGAACTGTAGGCCTCAGCCGTACAAACATCATGAATGCTGCGTGCAGATGTGATCACCCCCTCTCAAAAAAGATATATTGAAATTGGAAAGGGTTCAGAAAAGGACAGCAAAGATGATTAGTGGTATAGAACAGCTTCTTTATAAGGAGAGATTAATAAGACTGAGACTTTTCAGCTTGGAAAAGAGACAACTAAGAGGGGATATAATTGAGGTGTGTAAAATCATGACTGGTGTAGAGAAAGTAGATATGGAAGTGCTATTTACTCCTTCGCATAACACAGGAACTAGGGGTCACCAAATGAAATTAATAGGCAGCAGGTTTAAAACAAACAAAAGAAAGTATTTCTTCACACAACACACAGTCAACCCATGGAACTCTTTGCCAGAGGATGTTGTGAAGCCCAAGACTATAACAGGGTTCAAAAAAGAACTAGATAAGTTCCTAGAGACTAGGTCCATCAATGACTATTAGCCAGGATGGGCAGTGATAGTGTCCCTAGCGTCTGTTTGCCGGAAGCTGGGAATGAATGACAAGGAGTGGATCACTTGATGATTACCTGTTCTGTTCATTCCCTCTGAAGCACCTGGCATTGGCCACTGTCGGTAGACAGGATACTGGGCTAGATGGACCTTTGGTCTGACCCAGTATGGTCGTTCTTATGTTCTTATCATCCACTGCCTTGGCACTTCTACCACCAAAGGGCTTACGAACCAACACAGAAAAGGCAGAAGCTGCAGAGGAGCAAACAGAATGATCCCTCCTCGTCTTCCTCGTAACCTCAGCCTCCCACAAAGAATTATTTTTTACAGGATGCACAAGAGCTGTGAACCACCTCAGATGCAACATCCATCCACTATGTGCCTACAGACTAAATTTGGCAGCTGAGTAGCACACTTTGCCTATGCCTGGCAGGCAATAACAGACAGATGGGTTCTCAATCTAGTGCAATCTCAGTAGTACTATATAATTCCTGTCCCCCTTGACCCTGAAATCTGCTTCCCTGTCTCTCTGCAGGGACCACTCTCACGAGGGGATGCTCATTCAAGAGATGAACTTTCTCCTGCTTCAGGGAACTATGGAACCAGTACCTCTTCAATAGTGGGGAGGAAAGATTTTAATCAAATTTCTTCTTCATCTGAAAGAAGAAAGTGGGATGGATACCTATCTTAGAGCTCAGGCAACTCAGTGTCTTTATCTGCAAATTGAGGTTCAGACTGGTCACACTGGTACCAATTATTCTACAACTGAACACAGAGAACTGGTTCATAGCTCTCGATGTGAAGAATGCCTTCTTTCATATGGACATCCACTACTCTCAGTTAGTGCTTATCAATCCCTGGCTCCCCCTAGGGACAGCATATAAAGTTAATTGGCCCTTTCTGGCCCACATTCTTGTGCTCAGGGGTTGCATGGCGGGGGCACCTCATCGCAGTAGCCATCACCTCAGCTAGAAGGATGGGTAACTGGGAGCTCTTATGGTGGATCTGCCATATACAGTCTTGCACACGGATAAGATGACAGTGAGACTGCAAGTCATGGGAGATGACGGGGTTCAAATAGAAGTTGCTCCCTCTGCTGCGGTTGCGAGTCTAGTGGTAAGGATTCCCAGGACCACCTTTTCTTTCTGGGCAGCAAGGCCTAGTGGTAAATGTCCCCAGAACTGCCCTTTTCTTCTGGGCAGCAAGGCCTAACGGCAGGTGTCCAAGGCAGTAGTGGCCAGTATCAGCAACCCCCAGACAGTAGCACCTAGTATCAGTAGTCCAGGGCAGTAATGCCTAGCAGCAACAGTCCACAGCTGTAGCACCCAGGCATAGGCACAGGGAGGGTAGGGGAACCCGGGCCCACCCTACTCCACTCGGTTCCACACCAGGGCCCTAGGAAAGCAGGCACCACATGGAGGGGGGGTTAGGTCTCTCTGTCTCCAGAGGTGTCTCTTGGGTCACTTTCTACCCATAGGCCTGACTCGGGTATCTCCTCAGGTAGCAGCAGCTTGGTGCCCCTTTGACCCATACAGTCAACTGGTTCTCCATGGCGCAGTCCGGGTCCTCAGCTTCAGCAGTCTGGAATCTTAGTGCTTCTTCTGCAGGAACCCACAGTGCATGTCTAGTCTCCTCAGCCAGCCCAGACTGAGCTGAGCTGCTTCCTTTTATATACTCCCTCCCAGGAAGGGTGAGGGCATGGTCTCTTGGGCCCAAAGTAGCTGGTTAACCACTGCCTGACCAGTACGGGTTTGGTACACCCTGTCATACTGCACCTGAAGTTTTTTCCTAAAGTGGTCTCTGACTTCCATCTCATTCAAACAATCAGCTTATCTACTTACTTCACTGCACACCACTAATGAAGACAAAAGACTTCATTCCTAGATGTCCATAGAGCTGTTTCATTTTACCTGTGAAGAACAAACTCATTGAGACAATCACCCAGACTGTTTGTATCCATTGCAAAACAGATGCGAGGGGAAGCTGTCTCATCCCCAACTACTTTCCAAATGGATCCCGAGCTGCGTTCTGCTATGCTAGCTGACAAATACTCCTGCACTGCAAGGTGTGAGAGCCCAGGCCACTTCAGTAGCCTCGTTACAAAATGTCCTCGTCCTTGAAATTTGTAATTGAGCCATGTGGAGTCAGTCCATATCTTCTGCAGAGATCATGCTTTGGTGCAGGCCTCTGCAGCTGACACTTCCCTGGGCGCTGCTGTAGTCTGTAGCCTCCCAGAGGTCCTCGCATCCTCCACCTTAATAGACACTGCTTGTAGGCACCAACCGTGGAATATACGTAGGGACCAGCACTTGAAGAAGAAAGGGAAGTTACGCTCCTGTACAGCAACGAGTTATTTGAGGTGTGTGAAACCTGTCTGTATTCCACTATCTGCCCTCCTTCCCCTCTGCTGCAGATCTTAAAGTTGATTCACAGTAGAGAAGGAACTGGAGAGGTGGCTGGTCTCTTCTGCTTCTTATGCTCTCGGCTTGGAGCACGAGGAGATAAGTGCGCAGGCATAGTCCGATACACGCTGCTAGCAAAAATCTGCTGGTCATCGGCGCGTGTGCACTCTCAGTGGAATACAGGGAAGGACCACACATCTCAGAGAACTTCAGTTACTGTAGTGGTAAGTAACTTCCCTTTCCTGTTCCCAGCAACCACGTGTTTACCGTGTGCACAAAGACAGTTTGGGTGGGGGTGGTGGCTCGGGTGGGGGTTGGGGTGCGGGGCAGCGCTTACTGGGGGGCGGGGAAACGGTTCCCGTAAGGGTGACAGCAACTCCCCTCTCTCAGCTCCTAGCTCCATGTGCTGTCTCCGCCCCCAAAGCTCCCATTGGCCGCGGTTCCCTGCCAATGAGGGCTGCAGAACCAGGGCTTGGGGCAGAGGGGAGGCAGCACATGGAGCTAGGAGCTGGGGTCCCCACTTCCCAGGAGCCAGATAGGGAGCCTGCATCAGACCCACTAACCCCCCACCCTAGCACCCACAGCGCCCCCTGGACTGTGCCCTCCCTGAATGCCTGTGGTGCCCCCCGGGGCCACCTCCCCAGCACCTGTGGTGCCCCCTGGGCACCCCCCTGTAATCTCTCCCAGGCCGCTGTTGGTGTCACTAGGCATAAATCTAGGCCTCAGTGAACCAAAGCTCCTCCATGTTGAACTCTACTTGATCTAGAAAGCTAGCAGCTGTGAAATTAAACGTGTAACAGTAAGTTATCAGTTGCAGCACAGCTCAAACCGGTATAAAGCAGTAGTGATAAGGCCTGTGCACTTTTAGCAGAAGGACAAGATAACTTGCAGAAGGAAAACTTACTAACGAGCTGCCACGGCCAAGATTACTTAATGCACCTGCGCTTACGTAACTGCTACAGGGGAGGAAGGGGGCGGGGGGAAGAAAGAAGAAAAAGAAAAAAAACTTATAAAAAGGGAAAAGCCGCTTGTGTAGGGGTGCATGATTTGAGGCGTTCGTCTCCTTGCACCGCTTTGAGATCTCAAATAAACTTTGTTTGCTTCTCCACCCTGGTGTGTTTATTAGCGTGAAGTACACCGGGCAACGAACCACTGTTGCTTGGCCTCAGGCACTATCTGTGCCAGCAACACTGCAACTCCCCACCCGAGCACCCGTGGCACTCCCCCCGAGGCCATGCCCTCCTCCCCAGCATCTGCAGTACCCCCAGCACAATCCTCCTGAGCCGCCCCTCCCTCCCAAGTTTTAATCAGGGGTATTTAGTAAAAGTCAGAGGTCGTGAATTTTTGTTTACTGCCTGTGACCTGTCCATGACATCTAAAAATACCCATGACTAAAACGTAGGTAGGATTTTTTTCAAAAGCAATTATTTGACTTAGCAGCACACATTCTGCTGACTTTCTGTGCAACTTGTGCTCCTAAATCACATAGGCATTTTTGAAACTCTAATTGATAGTCTACATTTATAAACTCATGCAGAGGGAATATGGTAGTAGTTGAAGCATAGGACTGGGAATCAGGCAAACTGGATTTTAACCCCAGCTATTCCACAGACTTGGTCTCTACTCTTGGACAAGTGTTCAGCTTCACTCATTATAAATATTTATACAGGCTGAAATTCACTCCTGCACAGAAGGACTTTGCATTTCAGGACTTTAAGGTGCATAGGCCTTTTGCTGCCCTCTGCACAGGGTGAAGGTCAGTGCTTCAGTCGGTGAATGCTTTCAAAACCTTCAGAAGATGCTATAGAAGTGCAAAGGCCTGTTGTTTGGTGGGCTTTGGAGGGTGGAAAGAGGAATCTCTATTTCCTGTGCCTTAATCCTTTCTCAAGTATCTTTTTCTTTGTTTCCAGCTCCCTGGCAGCAGGCACCTTTTCATCCTGGATGTTGAAACCAGTCCCATGACAACGTTTTGGTTCAGTGTTGTTTGTTGTAATTTTTCGTTGTTAAAGCTGTGTAGCATTAGATATTTAAAATGCTTGTATAGATTTACTGCTGATATACAATACAGAGCATTGTATAATGTTTTGAAGTGTAACCACTTACCTCACAAGGCAACATAATTTGCATTTTCCGAATGGTTACATCAAAATCACTCCCTTGTTTTAGGACATTAAGACAGTTGGAGTTTTCCTAGTAATTTCTGCGGGTGCAGGATTGAGTCGTTAGTGAATAGCAAGACTTACCTAACCAGATTAAAAAAAAAAAAAAAAAACACAGAGGAAGGGACAAATGTAACCCCACCTCAGTGACCACCGAGGGCCCTCTGACTGTGGAGCCAGCATGGTTCTGCAGTACAAAAGGCAGTTTAAACCACTGGATAAAGTAATAGCTGTGAATTGGTTCTATGGCTTTGGCCTGGAGCAGGATTCTTTTTCCTCTGCCTACTGGAGAGGCTGTTTAGCCTCACTGGGTGTTGTGTCTCTGGATTCTACCCTAAGGCATTAAGTTTTTAGTTAACTTTTAGGACTGTGATATGATAGTGTTTGACATCTAAAAAAATGAAAACTGAACTTTTGAGGTGTGATTATAGGATTTTTAGCTTTTAAATACATTTTTTTGAACAAAAGCTCTGCCTCGGGCTGTCAAGATCTATAGTCAGTTCTGAATACTTGGGTGAAATTCACCCCAGTGCAGTGGGCCAGCGCAGGACTTACCCATCACTCATGTCTGATTTTGCAGAAAATGTGCACAGACTTTCTGCTAGCCTGGGGCTGCTCTTTTTGTAAACACTGGAACAGAGAAATGTGATTCTTGAATGTTATGGTTAGTATTTTCTATAATGGTAGTTGAGACTTTGCTGTATCTGATATGCAAATAACTAACAAATTGTTTCAATCCACACAGTTTTTACACTACCATATTATATATATGTATATTATTTATGGAAGTGGTTGGAATACTTTTGATATTTTTTTCTAACAGAAAAGACTTATTTTTCTAATTTTTGTACATTTTTCTTAGAAATATTTCTAAGTATATAGGTCTTATTGAACATTTTAATTTTAAATGTTAACAGCATTTGTACAGTGCAAATATTTGAGTAAACTTAATTTGTATGCATTAAAGTTTTTTTTTTTAAATGTAGCAAATAATACAGAAATAATGAGACTGATAGTCTAGTTACAGTTAGGTGTCTCTAAGGTAGTAATTTAGAACATAGCACAAACTACAAAACTGGCAACTCAGTAAGGCATTAGCTATTAATTTACGTTAAAAACACAATTTACAGAACAATTAAAATACTTGTGTTGAACTTCTAAGTATGCAGAATAGTCCAGGGTTTATGATAGTCTCTCTTTGCTGAAGAATTACCAGTATTTTCTAAATGTTATTTGTGTACTGTGGTGTTTTCATGAGAACAAGATATAATTAGAGGTGAATTACATGAATCAGAATCACAAAGAGATCTGGGTCCCACCAAAATTCGGGTCCCACTGAAATCACAGAACCTTTGCCATTGATCTCAATGGGGCCAGGGTTTCACCCTCCTATCGCAATCTGAGATAGATGCGTTCCTATTCCGTGTATCTTGTAAAAATCAGTTCCTGTGGTTTACACACAATTGGATGGCTCTATGGTAACTGAAATCCACATATTTAAGAGCAGAGTTAAGCCCTAAATTGGTAATTTCTACATCTGATATGCACATGTAACATCTGAAATACATCTTTTAACATGATTGGGAAGTGTAAATCTTCATCAACAGGAAAACAGACTTCTACAATTGTTAAACATCTCATGATTTTGTGCAACATACACAGCTGATTAGAATTAAAAACTCAATTTCTAGCAATAGTTTGGAAATGTAAGAATGTTTATTTACTACAGGTGTATTATCAAGGGGGTATTTCAGGACTGGTAGAATAAATATTGGCTGAAGTTAAACTTAGGTGAAAACTGTTGTTCCCAGCAATTACTTCTTCCCCTTTCTAGTACATCTCTGCTTCTTTGGATGAATAATAATTTCACTCTTCTCATATCTCTAAATTACAGTGGAATCCTGTTTCATGCTACAGTGGAGCAGGGAATATTTTAAGACTTTTATACGCCCTCAACCACCTTGAATTTTCTCTTTATTTAGTCTTAAATGATAGCAGGAACATACAACACTAGGCATATTGCGCCAAATTCATCTCTGGTGTATTTCCACTGAAGCCAGAGTTACAGCAAGGTTGAATTTGACTTACAGCTTTTTACAATGGGTTACTATGAGTATCTGCTGGTGTAATAATGCAGAATTTAGCCAGTTTGTCATTTTTGAATAATAATAAAAACACTTATTACATTGCTGTGTAATATATTGTTGCATTCTACTAATTTTCTTATGTATACAATATATCAAAAGCCATATAATTGGACATTTGATTCCATTTGAAGTATTGCAAGAGGCTGCCGTGACACTGTTAAATTAAGACCTTATTTAAGCTGAAACGCCTGAAGAATTCCTCCTCCACATCAACCCAATCAGAAAAACAAAGCTGTAGCATCTACTTTGTTTTCCACAGTTTGCAATAATCTCTGTTCTGGCCTGGAAAATATCCATTCATGCCTCTAATATGATGGCCATCATGGTATACTAGAATGGTGTAATTACTGGATAGTCTCCCACCAAGAGGAATATGTCACAACAGCAGTATGGCTACTGTGACATCATTCTGGTCTGCCTGATCCATCTAATGTATACACAAGAGTCTCACTAGGGGCATGTATGCCTCCTTCAGAAATACATCTGGCCAAATTGTACAGCAAATGAAGATAGGCAGAAACTGAGCCTAGACTTAGTTAAGATTGCAAGACAGGTGGATGGTATTCCTGGCTAACTGATAGGCCATTGCAGGTGTGCTGCAAGAGGAAAACAGCAAGAGTGAGGGTACAAGGCCATGGTGAAGAAGATACATTAATTCTTTGCCTCAGTCTTCACTGCAGAGGATAGGGGGAAGTTCTACACATCTGAGCCATTCTTGTTAGGTGTCAAATATGAGGACCTGTCCCAGATTGAGGTGTCAGTAAAGGAGGTTTTGGAACAGATGATAAATTAAACAGTAATAAGTCACCAGGACCACAAGGCATTCATCCAAGAGTTCTGAAGGAACTCAAATATGAAATTGTAGCACTACTAACTGGTTTGTAACCTATCACTTAAATCAGCCTCTGCACAGGTGACTAGCTAATGTAATGCTGATTTTTCCAAAAAGTCTCCAAAGGTGATCCTGGCAATTACAGGCCAATAATCCTGACTTAAGTATGAGGCAAACTGATTGAAACTATACTAAAGAACAAAATTATCAGATACAAATATAATATGTGGGGGAATAATTAACATGGCTTTTGTACAGAGAAATCATACCTCACCATTCTAATAGAGTAATTTGCAGGAGTCAAGAAGGATGTGGACAACGGTGTCAAGTGGATATAGTGTTCTCGGACCAAAGGCTCTTCAGCAAACTAAGGTGTCATGGGATAAGAGGAAAGGTCCTCTCATGGATCAATAACTGGTTAAAAGATAAGAAACAAGGGGTAGAAATAATGGTCATTTTTCACAGTGGAGAGGGGTAAAAAGTAGGTTTCCTCAAGGATCCGTATTAGAAACGGTGCTGGAATTACAGACCAATCAGCTTAACTTCAGTACAGTAACTTCTCACTTAAAGTCATCCCGGTTAATGCTGTTTCATTCCTGATAAATTAGGGAACATGCTTGTTTAAAGTTGTGCAATGCTTCCTTCTAACGTCATCTGGCAGCTGCCCGCTTTGTCCACTGCTTGCAGGAAGAGCAGCCTGTTGCAGCTTGCTGGTGGGGGCTTGGAACCAGGGTGGACCAGCAGCCCCCCTATCAGCTCCCTGCTCCCCTAAGTTCCCTGTGCAGTAGCTGCCCCGCAGGTTATCAGTTGCCGGCAGTTCAGCTGTCCCTCCCCCACTGCCATGTGCTGCTCCTGCCCTCTGCCTTGGAGCTGCTCCCCAAGACGCTTGCTATGCAGGAGAGAGGACAGGAAGAAGGGGGCTAAGGTTAGGGTGTCCCCCTCCCCTCTGCTCCTGCACCCCACTTACCCCATCTTCCATAGAGCGGGGGGGACACATGACAGGGCTCAGGACGGAGGGAGCTTGCTGGCAGCAGCTGTGTCTCAACAAGCTGATCTAATTAACAAGGCAGTGTACTTAAGAATAGGGCCAGCACACTTAAAGGAGAAATGCGCATCGCTCACGCACACCCATGGTATCCTCCCTCCATTCCTGCTTCCTTGTAGAGTGTGAGAGTTAACCCTTGAGGATTCAGCCAATTGCTAGTTCACGATTTAGCAGGAAGGCATTCCCTGGGAAATATCCCACTGTCTGACTCCACCACCTCAACCAAACTTCACAATCATCACTATCTACCAGTATTAAATTGTCAGAGAGAGAGAGAGTGTGTTTTGAAAAAAGCTTCCCTGGAACATAACCCCCTTATTTACATTAATTCTTATGGGGAAATTGGATTTGCTTAACATGGTTTCACTTAAAGTCTCATTTTTCAGGAACATAACTACAACTTTAGGTGAGGAGTTACTGTACCTGGAAAGATAATGGAACAAATAAGTAAGCAATCAAATTGCAAACACCTAGAAAATAATAAGGTGATAAGTAAGAGGCAACATGGATTTGTGAAGAACAAATCATGTCAAACCAACCTAATTGCTTTGAGTAACAAAGGGTAACAAGCCTTATGGATGGGGGGAAGCAGTAGATGACATTGCTGAGACATGTTTCAAGTTTTTTTTAAAAACAGCCCAAGCCGGTTCCTCTGACACAAAAGGTTAGCCAGCACCTCAACCAGGTGTCAACATAATAAGTGGACTATTAAAGGGAGTCCCCTGTATACACTGGAGTTGCGTTCTTGAAGAGGGTGATGGATACCAAAACAATGTATACCAGGGAATTTTTCCCCATAAGAAATAATGGAATAAGGGGGAGATGTGTTCGCAACTAGACAATACTCTTGTTTCTTAAATGGTGTACCTTTTCACAATGACAACTTATACAGTACACAGTTTACACATAAAACATTGAATAAAATAACGTAGAACCCTACTAACAGCGTTCTAACACACAGAACATTTTAACACAGTAAATATAGTACAGTAATACAGTATAAAACTGTGTTGATTACACTAAACTTAGGAAGGGGTGGAAGTTGGGTTTTCTTGGGTTGCTTTTTGGTCGCAGAAGTCTTCAAAAGGGATTTTATCGACAGCTGCTCTCCTGCATGAATCTTTGAACAATAGCTCTCCCTGTAGCAAGCTACTGCATCATTGAAAACCGTGGAGACTGGCAGATTGTTCACAAACAGGATCACCGCTCTGTATCATTTCAGTCATCTCATCCAGAAATCCAGAGAAACGAGAGATTCTTTGTCATCCGACTCCTGGCTTCCTGCCCTACATCATCATCGTCATCATCATCCTTGTTTTCTTCAAATATCCATTGTTGGTCCAGCTCAATCAGTTCCTCTTTGTCAGTTGCTCAACGTGAGACTCCAACAACTCCTGTATATCCTCCTCCTCCACCTCCTTGAAGCTGACATCCTTCGCCAACTTGACAATTTCTTGCTCGAGACCAGGAATGGCATCAAATCCCATGAAGCTGTGGACAGCATCTGGCCATGCATGGCATCAAACACCATTCATACATTGCAAAGTGACCTCTTCCCACGATACATCAATGTTTTCCACACTGTTCAAGATGTAGTAGGACTTTGAAAACTCCTTTACACTGGGCTACTGTACAATAGGTGAACGTGTTCCAATTCATGTCGGTCCTGAACCGTGCAAACAATGGATATGCAGATCAGGACCAACGTAAATCGGAACCTGTCCCGTATTGATGAGTGACGGAGATCCAAAGCAATGCTAAGGGGAAGATGTATACCAGGGACCCCCTGTACTGAGGTAAGCAGCCATTTTTTGGCAAGAGGGTGTAAGCAAGAAATGTACATATTGACAAATAATCAGCTGGGGATTCCTGTCACCTGGACCCCAGCTGGAGATTATTCTAAAAGAGGAGGAAAAGATACAAAAATGATTAGAGGCCCCAAATCACCTCTTGCCTCCACTCACCACAGCACCACCACCTAAAGAAACATCGAACTGGGGGAGGGGTCCTGGCTGGAAGGTTTCCAGCCAGTAAAGACGGTAACAAACATGTTGTGAGAAAAGCCTTTGTGTAAACGGGATTGGTCCAGCTATTCTGGGGAACTTTCCTGGTATATACACTATCTTGGCGGAATTGGCTACTGAAAGGATGAGAGTCCTCACTCCCACTTCTTTTACCCAGAGGCCTGCCTGACCTCAAGGGCTCCCCTTCCACTCTCCTGTGTGGTAGACCTCCTCTTTGTAACCCTGACAAGACTGGGCCCAGGATTCCCGGGGGGGCTCAACCCCCTATCTTGTCATGGTCACGTAAGACAGGGGTTAGGGTGTCTCCACTCCCAGGTACTCTCTCCGCTTTGGATGCTTCCCTGCCCAATGATCATTTCATATTTTTCAAGCAAATACAATTTATTAAACAGCAATTTAAAAAAAATAAGGAAAAAATGGGAAAGGTTAAGGACAGAGCCTCGCTCTGTGGCATGGGGACATCACAAACAGTCGACTCTGGAATATAAGAGAAGTTCACAATCTGTTCCTCACATGTGCCAGGCCTCCTGTCCAGGCCCTGAGTGTGCTGCAGGGATGCTGCGGGTAGACACTTGCTCTGGCCGTGGCCACATGCTCTCAGGTTCCAGATGGCAGGACCCTTCTTCCCAGTGTTCTCCCCCATAGTCGGGATTACAATCCCCTCCAAGTCTGGCCTGCAGGGCCTCTTGGCTGGTGGCATCTCCCTGCGCAGGGCCCACTGCCCAGATCCCTCTCACTCTCCCCAGCTGCTCACCACACCTGGCTCCAGACTGCTCCAGTTCCACCTCAGTTCTGCCTCAGCACTGCTGCTGCTCTGCCTCCAGTTCCCTGGACTGCTTTTCTGGCCCCTCTGGCTCTGGTTGCTGGAACTCTCCTCCCAGCATGGATCTGCTCTCTGGCTCTTGCTGCTGCTCTCCCCAGCTCAGGCTGCTTCTCTAATGGTCTCTGGCTTGCATGGTTCTGCTCCTCAGCTCAGCCTGAGCTCCTGCTCTCTCCTTAGCTTGACCTCATTCTGGTCCAGGCAGGTTCAGCTCAGACAGAGAATAGGACCCCTCCAGCCTCCTGACTCCCTCATTAGACTGCCCACCCTGTCAATCAGGCTGACTTGGAGCAGGGGCCTCTCCCCATTGCCCCTGGGGATTGTCAGTCTCAGGGTCTTCATTTCCCAGCAACCCTTCCCCTTTCTTTTGGTGCTGGGAGGTAGCCAACCAAAAAAAAACCTCACTGAGTTTTAGTACAGGGCCAACAGTCCTCTTATATTTGCTTTGATTTCAATTACCTTGCTAAGTTAGGTATTAGTTTGCATTTTTGCCCTTTATTTTCTTTGTAACCAATACTGACTTTTATGCCTCATTATTTGCAATCACTTAAAATCTCTCTTTCTGTAGTTAATACATTTATCTAAATCACTGTGTGTTTGGATTGAAGTGCTTAGGAGCCTCCATTTGGGCTAATAAGATTTGTGCGTATCACTTTCTATTATTGAAATGACAGACTTACTATGAGCTTGCATTGCACAGAAGGAAAGAGCTGGGTAGTACAAGATGCACATTCTGAGCACCAGTCTGGGACTAGGAATTAGCTGGTGTTTCCCTATAATGCAATTAATGAATGGTTAGCTGTAACATTCATACAATTCAGTGGGAGTGATTTTGCATGCTAGAGGCTGAGACAGCAAGACAAGATTGGAGAATTGAGGGGACACATCTGTCCAGATTGTATCCTAGGGAACATCATACCTGTACAAAAAATAATTCCAAGAGCATGTGGGGGGAAGAGGGCTGGGAGTCACTGTGTGCAGGGATGCATGTGGGGAAGATTAGGAGTGGTTATTTACATTCAGGGGTGAGGGGAGGAAGCTAGGATAGACTATTTGCGGGGGAGAGGGGCATTGGGAGTGGTTGTGGACAGGGTTAGGAGTAGCTTTGTGTAGGGGGAGGCAGTTGGGGGATGTGGAAGGGAGCTGGGAGTGGCTATATGCATGTAGGGGGCTGGTTCTGAGTGAAGAGGTTAGTGGGAGGGGATATGTATACAAGTGACCTGGGAGCAGGTTCACGTAAGAGTGAATGGAAGAGTAAGATGTCTCTGGGAGGGCTGTGGAGGAAGTCTGGCAGTCGAGCTGTACGGAGGTGATGGGGGTCTGGGAGTAGCTCTGTGGAGAGTGATGCAGGCTTCAGAGTAGCTTGGGGTGAACTGGGTGCGTTGCTGTTGTGGGGGTTAGCAGATGATGCAGAGTAGCACTGTGGGAGGGTCTCGGAGTGGTGCTGTGGGGAAGTGACAGGGGCTCGAAGTGGCTCCATGGGGGGGATTACGAGTGGCACTGTGGCAGGAGGGTTTGGAGTGGTGCTGTGTGGGGGTGACGGGCTGAGAGTGGCTCCGTAGGTTACCATACATCCGGGTTTTCCTGACATTTCCTTTTATGATCTTCCACCCTCTGTCCAAGCAGATTTTTCAAATAAGATGAAATGTTCAGGATTCTTGCAGAGCAGACACTGCAGCTCAGAAGGAGCTGGCTCCACATCCCGATGGTCCCTCCACTGCAGCTGCAGCTGTCAGATCCCACCCACCCAAGCCCCAGCTCCCAGTCCTGGGGAGAGGAAGAGGCAGGGAGGTACTGACTGACAGTTGGCTGGTATTGTGTCCCAGACCTGTGCCAACTGCCCTGCCACCATCCCAGGGAGTGACACTGCCCCACCCACCTTGAGAGTGAGGCCACAGGTACCTGTTCCAGCACCCCCTGGAAACCCCTCCCAGTACAGACCCCCTTTCCATACCTCCAAATACCCACCCCAGTACACAGACCCTGTTCCCATACCCCCAAATACCCCCCAATATAGACTCCCTTCCCGTATGCCCACTCACTCCAGTACACATATCCCCAATACCCCCGTTACACACACACCCCTCCAGCCCCCCAAATACTCATCCCTTACACATACCTGCCCCACAGCACCCAAACACCAACTCCAGCAGCCCCCTGCTGAATATACCCTGCTCCCCCAAGAACCCCTCCCAGTACAGACCCCCCCCTTCCCGTACCCCCATATACCCACCCCAGCACAGACCCCCTTCCCGTACCCCCATATGCCCACCCCAGCACAGACCCCCTTCACCTACCCCCATATACCCACCCCAGTACACAGACCCCCTTCCCCTACCCCCATATACCCACCCCAGTACACCGACCCCCTTCCCGTACCCCCATATATCCCCTCCCAGCACAGACCCCCTTCCCCTACCCCCATATATCCCCTCCCAGCACAGACCCCCTTCCCCTACCCCCATATATCCCCTCCCAGCACAGACCCACTTCCCGTACCCCCAATACCAATCCCAGCACAGACCCCCTTCCCGTACCCCCATATATCCCGTCCCAGCACAGACCCCCTTCCCGTACCCCCATATATCCCGTCCCAGCACAGACCCACTTCCCGTACCCCCATATATCCCCTCCCAGCACAGACCCACTTCCCGTACCCCCAATACCCCTCCCAGCACAGACCCACTTCCCCTACCCCCAATACCACTCCCAGCACAGACCCCCTTCCCCTACCCCCATATATCCCCTCCCAGCACAGACCCACTTCCCCTACCCCCATATATCCCGTCCCAGCACAGACCCCCTTCCCCTACCGCCATATATCCCCTCCCAGCACAGACCCCCTTCCCCTACCGCCATATATCCCCTCCCAGCACAGACCCCCTTCCCCTACCCCCATATATCCCCTCCCAGCACAGACCCCCTTCCCCTACCCCCATATATCCCCTCCCAGCACAGACCCACTTCCCCTACCCCCATATATCCCCTCCCAGCACAGACCCACTTCCCGTACCCCCAATACCAATCCCAGCACAGACCCCCTTCCCGTACCCCCATATATCCCGTCCCAGCACAGACCCCCTTCCCGTACCCCCATATATCCCCTCCCAGCACAGACCCACTTCCCGTACCCCCATATATCCCCTCCCAGCACAGACCCACTTCCCGTACCCCCATATATCCCCTCCCAGCACAGACCCACTTCCCCTACCCCCAATACCCCTCCCAGCACAGACCCACTTCTCCTACCCCCATATATCCCGTCCCAGCACAGACCCCCTTCCCCTACCCCCATATATCCCCTCCCAGCACAGACCCACTTCCCCTACCCCCATATATCCCGTCCCAGCACAGACCCCCTTCCCCTACCGCCATATATCCCCTCCCAGCACAGACCCCCTTCCCCTACCGCCATATATCCCCTCCCAGCACAGACCCCCTTCCCCTACCCCCATATATCCCCTCCCAGCACAGACCCCCTTCCCCTACCCCCATATATCCCCTCCCAGCACAGACCCACTTCCCGTACCCCCATATATCCCCTCCCAGCAGACCCCCTTACCGTACCCCCATATATCCTCTCCCAGCACAGACCCACTTCCCGTACCCCCAATACCAATCCCAGCACAGACCCCCTTCCCGTACCCCCATATATCCCGTCCCAGCACAGACCCCCTTCCCCTACCCCCATATATCCCCTCCCAGCACAGACCCCCTTCCCCTACCCCCATATATCCCCTCCCAGCACAGACCCCCTTCCCCTACCGCCATATATCCCCTCCCAGCACAGACCCACTTCCCGTACCCCCAATACCCCTCCCAGCACAGACCCCCTTCCCCTACCCCCATATATCCTCTCCCAGCACAGACCCACTTCCCGTACCCTCCAATACCCCTCCCAGCACAGACCCCCTTCCCCTACCCCCAATACCACTCCCAGCACAGACCCCCTTCCCCTACCCCCATATATCCCCTCCCAGCACAGACCCACTTCCCCTACCCCCATATATCCCCTCCCAGCACAGACCCCCTTCCCCTACCCCCATATATCCTCTCCCAGCACAGACCCCCTTCCCCTACCCCCATATATCCCCTCCCAGCACAGACCCCCTTCCCCTACCCCCATATATCCTCTCCCAGCACAGACCCCCTTCCCCTACCCCCATATATCCCCTCCCAGCACAGACCCCCTTCCCCTACCGCCATATATCCCCTCCCAGTACACAGACACACCCCTCCCCCCGGCCACGGCCTCTCTGTGGGAAGCGGAGCGCTGCTGACCCCGGGGAGCTCGGCGTGGCGCGCGGGGGGGCCTGAGCAGCGTTGCAATCGCTCCCCCCAGCCCGCGCCGCCTCCCTCCCGGAAGCGACAACCCTAGGAGGGGCGGGGCCGGAAGCAACGGAGCGGAGCAAGGGGCGGGGCCGCGAGGGCGCAGCGTCCGGCGGCTGCCATCGCCATTCCGCGGCGCGCGGGGAGGGCCGGGAGCGGAGCGCAGCGCAGCGGGCCTCGCGCACCCACCGTTGCCCCGTGGCCGTTGGCGGGAGCGCGCGGCGGGGCGCGGCGCGGCGCTGAGCCCCGCCCCCGCCATGGAGGAGAAGGGCTTCTCCAAGGAGCTGGACCAGTGGATCGAGCAGCTCAACGAGTGCAAGCAGCTGGGCGAGAGCCAGGTGCGGAGCCTGTGCGAGAAGGTGAGTCCGCCTGGGCCCGGCCCTGCGCGGGGGGGTCAGGCAGGCTCCATTGGTGTCTGCCCGCGGCGGGGGGGGGCTCCTCTCAGTGACTGACGGTGAAATCTGCGCCGGGGGTGTCGCTGTCACCCCGGAACCTCAGAGCATATAGCCTTCCCTTTCGCTACGTCACCGCAGGGCAGAGTGCAGGTTATTTGGGGGCCCTGACTGTGCATTGCCAATGCTTTGTGAGGGGGGGCCTAGCCCAGTCTCTGTGTCTCTGGATTTGTGTCTCAGCCAGCACCGGGAGAGCCAAGGCTGCTGTGCCAGGAGAAACTTTTCAGGGCAAGCAGGGAGCCGCAGAAAAGCAATGATGGGCCAAATAATTTACCAGTGACTATTCCAACTAGCTATCCAGTCCCCTTCCTACCACTGTGTTACTACAGCCAGTGTATTAATGCATGTCCACTAGCTAGAGAATGGATTGTGGGTTGGCTGGTTGAGTTACCTCTGGCATCACAGTAGCCCTGTTTAAGATTTATTTGAGCTGCTTCCTGGGTTAGTAGTCTATATAATTTTAGCAATTAGGTAAAATTGTTGATGATTTAGGTTAATTAAATTTAACTGCTTCAAATACAAACTAGATAAGTTCATGCAGTAGGATGGGTTTGTCGATGACTGTAATCCAGGATGTTGGGAATGGGTGATGGGATCGATCCCTTGATGATTTACCTGTTCTGTTCACTCGCTCTGAAGCACCTGGCATTGAGCGCTGTCGGAAGACAGAATACTGGGCTAGATGGAGTGTTGGTCCGACCCAGTATGGTAGTACTTCTTATGTTTTTATAGCCTGTGCACAAGATTTTAATTTTCTATACAGAAATTTCTGTAGTTTTAGTCCATTATTTTGATTAGTCAGACAAAGATTGACCCATGCTAAATTTCTTAAAGGGACCTAGTTTTACTTAATTTGAACATAAACTAACCTATAAATTTTCTGAAAATTCATTCTGTACACACAATGCTGTAAACTTGGAGAGGGTGCACTGTATTTATCATACATAAAGGAATCCTTGCAAAGAAAAATATCTGATGTAAGGTTAAAGTAAGTGTGTGTTGTAAGTACATAGTATCTTACTAGCTACTTACTTACCTTTTAGAAGTGCTTGGCACTATTTCTGTATCTCCAATTATCAGTGTTGATCAGCTTCCCTGTCTTCTTCACCTAGTGTCTAAGATCATGGCAGCTAAATAATATTGAGCCTTGTCTTCACAGAACTTAAATTATGTTTCTTCATAGTTTAAATTTGAGAGGCTAAACTATGTAGACTGTACTAGCAGGAAAATTACTTGTAGCTGATTAAAGCACAGGTCCAGTGATCCCTTTCAAACCCTCAATAGGAATTGGAAACCACCCACCTATCTCAAAGGTGTGCTAATCATGGTTGAGGCCTGGAGGCCTTGGTAATAAAAATAATAATTAATAATAAAACCAACTGTAGATATTGTAAAACTGTTTTCAATGCTAGTCATGGAAAGTATGCTAAACCCCTGAGTGAGGCATGTCTGTTTGTCACTGGTGACTAGGAAGCTTTCCTGATTTGTGGGAGGAGGGAAACACTGCCATAGCTTCTGCAGAATCTAAGCTGCTTCTTTGAGAATCATCTCTATGGATCCCACTCACAATACACATGTGGGTTTGGAACCTTGTGAGTCAGCAGTTTTGGTACCTTCATGTTCTTGCATCTAATGGCATAAAGGGCAGCATGGCCCCAATGCCTCTTGGTTTCTTGTTACATAAGAATGGCCATACTGGGTCAGACCAAATGTCTGTCTAGCCCAGTAACCTGTCTTCTGACAGGGCTAATGCTGGGTGCTTTAGAGGGAATAAACAGAATAGATAATCATTAAGTGATCCATCCCCAGCCTCTGACAAACAGAGGCTAGGGACACCATCCCTGCCCATCCTGTTTAACAGGTCATAGAATATTAGGGTTGGAAGGGACCTCAGGAGGTCATCTAGTCCAACTCGCTGCTTAAAGCAGGACCAGTCCCCAGATTTTTACCCCAGTTCCCTAAATGGCACCCTCAAGGATTGAACTCACAACCCTGGGTTTAGCAGGCTAATGCTAAAACCACTGAGCTAGACTATTCTCCGGGAACTTATCTAGCTCTTTTTTGAACCCTGTTATAATCTTGGCCTTCACAACATCCTCTGGCAAGGAGTTCCACAGGTTGACTGTTTGGTGTGTGAAGAATTTTTATATATATATATATATAGATAGATATAGAGGGATATACCTATTTCATAGACCTGGAAGGTCATCGAGTCCAGTCCCCTGCCTTCACTAGCAGGACCAAGTATTGTCCCTGACAGTTTTTTGTTTGTTTCTTTTAACTCCACATCCCTAACTGGCCCCCTTGAGGATTGAACTCACAACCCTGGGTTTAGCAGGCCAATCCTCAAACCACTGAACTATCCTAGTCTGTTAAACTAGCTGCCTATTAATTTTGTTTGGTGACCCCTAGTTCTTGGTTATGAGAAGGAGTAAATAACACTTCTTTATTTACTTTCTCCACACCAGTCATGATTTCATTGATCTTTATCATATCCCCTCCAGTCTTATTAATCTTTCCTCATCTGGAAGCTGTTGCATCCCCCTGATCGGTTTTGTTGCCCTTTTCTCTACCTTTTCCAATTCTAATATATCTTTTTTTTTTTTCAAATGGGGCAACCACATCTGCATGCAGCATTCAAGATGTGGGTGGACAATGGATTTATATAGAGGCAATATGATATTTTCTATCTTATTATCTATCCCTTTCCTAAATGATTCCCAGCATTGTTAGCTTTTTTGACTGCTGCAGCACATTGATTAGATATTTTCAGAGAACTACCCTCGATTCCAAGATTTTTTTTCTTGAGTGGTAACAGCTAATTTAGACTCTATCATGTTATATGTATAGTTGGGATTGTTTTCCAGCGTGCATTACTTTGCATTTATCACCATTGAATTTCAGCTGCCATTTTGTCACCCAGTCTTGTGAGATTCCTTATCCAAGGCAATAAGTGGAAACTTAGCGCTGTTCTGCTCTCTTATAGCTCCTTGACTTCACAATGCAAATTTAAATTTTCCTCTAGTTCTTAACCCAGTTTTTTAGTAAGTTTAGATAACAAGTGGCAGCCTTTTTTGGTCATTACCAGCCAGTCAGTGCTGAGGTACTGTTCACCCCTCAAGAGGAATCAAACGCCTCAGGCTTCAATCCCTGCTAGCCTGTGGTGGTGTCATGTCCATGACAGCCAAACCTGATGTGTGCTCTGTCTGGGGAAAATCCACAACCCCAGTTGTTCAGTATATTGGTCCTCTTCAGATTGGACTGCTCAGTTGACCTTGGCAGCAATTCCTGAGATGTATTGGAGCCTTGAGCTGGTGTCCACAGCGTTGATACTAGCTTGGGTATCAGCATTGATGTTGGTACCAATGATAGTGTAAGGGGATATTCTGATGACACCAAGGTTGGAGTCCCTTGTGTTGGACTTGGTGTGGGTTATGATGGAAGGGTACTGAAACACCTCCTTAACACCAGTTGCCTCCCCAGTACGATACTGCACCATTGTTCCAGTGTCTGCCAGATACCCTGGCATGTAGACAATCAGTACCCTTTTTGATCCAACATACTTCTCTTCCTTCTCCTACTTCTCAGAGCTGAGTTTTAAGTCCTCCCCAGAACCCTGACCCTCTCAACCTTCTCTGGAACAGAAAGATTCAGTGTTGTCTTTGTGATCATCAGAGATTGATCCAAGGGTCACATTGGGGGTCATCCTCAAAAATAAATCTGAGTACCTCAGATGCACACAATGTCTCCCTTGCGCCCTCACTCCTCTCCCTTGGTTCCCACACCTCCTTAGCTGTATCCTTGCGGAATACGCTGACTGTACTGGACAATGTGGATTCTCCCGGGTCAACCTCCCAGAGGCAACGCCCCTCATAGTTCTCTTTTCCAGGCAAGTCAAAACTGGCTAGAAGTGTTGAAATGCAGGAGGTGGAGGAAAATTTTGAGGATCCCTGAGATAACTGCACTAATAACCCAGAACCTGCAACTGGTCTACTTGCCCCTCATCACCAGATGAAGCAGTTACACTATAATCCAGTCTCCCTGTGTGATTACGTTAGAGCAGTCCAAGACTTTCTGCAGAGAACAGCTAACATGTTAAATATAGAAACATTATTGGCAGAGAAGGCACAAACTTTTCAATACAAGCAGGGTGGCAGTGCCCCTCTATGAAGAGGTCCTCAAACTAGCAAAAGATCTGTGACTCACTCCAGCCTCTTTTTTCCCTGACATACAAGAGTGAAGGTAAGAACCATGTCCTACATAAGGGCTTTGGGTTCTTCTGATCTTACTGACACAATTTGCGCTAGTTGGCCATGTGGTATGGGAGAAATCTATGTAGATGGGACCTCCAAAGGCTGTGTGTGTAAAAGGAGGATAGTGGACAAACAGGCTGATGTTGTTAGGTACAAAAGCTTATTCTGCAACTCTCCAAATGTGTATCACCAAATTCTAAGCTCTTTTGGTGGAATGATTTCCTTACATGGGATAAGATAACACCTTTTCTCAAGAAGATCCCACAAGAGAATAGAGTGGAGCTTAGAGACATTATGACAGATGGACTACAGGTGGTGAAGACAGCTCTTCAGGTAGACTTAGATGCCTCTGGTGGCCACAGCCATCACAGTGCACAGAGCATCCTGGTTACAATAGTTGGGTATATCAAAGCAGCTGCAGATGGCCATTAAGGATACTGTTTGCAGGATCTGAGCTTTTCAGCCTGAAAATGGACGAGGCACTCCTTACCATCAGGGATTCTAGCGCTAGCTGTAAAAAGCAACAAAGAGTCCTGTGGCACCTTATAGACTAACAGATGTTTTGGAGCATAAGCTTTCGTGGTTGAATGCCCACTTCGTCAGACATCAGTGCTAGCTGGTGCACCTTGGGTCTGTAAGATCCAGCTAATTAAATAAATAATACAGTGTTGCAAGATCATTGCAGACAATTGACCTCTCTACCAGCATCAGAGGTCCTTGGATCCTTCCAAAAAGAAAGCATGCTTTTCCTGCAGATGAATTTTTTTCTCTTCTACTGATTCAGTGCCTCACCAATCCTGTCAACATAATCTGACACTCTCCTTTTCCCCACTTTCCTTCTCACAAGCATGGGCTGGAATTGCATTAAGCTGGTGGATCCTACAGACTGTCATAGGCTATTTCTGTTCAGTTCCAGTCCTTGCCTACCACCCATCTCTCTTCAGGGACCCTTCTCAGGATACATTAGTGAAACTTTCTGTTTTCAGTTTTAATTTTGACTACACATGGGATCATTCAGACTGACTATACATAGTTTCTCCTTTATGTGATTCATGTTTGAAACAAGAAAATACCACAATATAACTAGCAAGAAGGCTTGGGGGCAGTTGTAGTGTCTAAAGCTACTTGTAACTTCTTGACATGTAGTCAGTTTTGTTGCCTCTGTTCCCCTAAAAACCAACCCAGGGTCACACTTGTGTTAGTTTTGTTACAATGCCACTGTTAGGTCAGATAGAAAAGAGATGGAGCTTATTCATACACGCACACATTCACTGCATTCATACCCTCATGCACCCACACACTTACACAGGCAGAGTGTTACCGGAGACAGCATGGAGGCTGAGAAGCCGAAGCGTGGTAGATCTGGTATGTCCGCCTGCGGTCACAAATACAGGCTGCTGAGCAGGTCAAGGAGCAGCCGCTTGTGTGCATGACTGCTTCCTTTTATTTTGGAACTGGGCACTCTTGTCACGTACACAGAGTGTTTCTTTTGTGTCCCTCACCACAAAGCTTTCCCAATCCCTGTACCTTTCATTCATCTTTTCTTTACAGCACTCTGTGATTGCCTTCTCAGGGCAGATTACATCAGGCACACCTGTCTCCAGGCTCTCTTCTCCTTGCAGTTCCTCTCCACCTAATCCCACATACACTCCCTTATGTTCCCCACACACTCCCTCTTTAACACTCTCTCTGAGTGATGGGATATTACAAAGCTTGGAAGTTCATACAAGTGGTAACTTGCAAAGATTACAGAGCTTGCAAAGGCTATGCTAACAATCACTGAAGTTACAATGTCTGCAGAAAGGTTGCAGAACTTAATGATACAAGTTCCAGATCTTACAATCGCATTTGAGCAGAGACTTTACATAACACGTTTAAAAATTGGTATAACTTTAAACAAAGTTTTGATCTCATAGCTTTGCTCTCTTATTGCCTATCTTCAGTCATTTTGCACTTAAGTCAAATGCTATATTTGTGTCATCATAGTTCCACTTTGATACACTGGCATCACTAACGTTTAAAGACCAGAATAGGTGACATCAACAAAATTGCCCATGTGACTGACAGTGACCTGTGTGGTCCCAGAGTATGACTTGATTTTTCAGTGGTAGAACTCTGACTTGATTGAGGAAAAGAATAAAGTCTGTTTGAGAACCCTAGAATGGTTGTTGATGCCTTACACTCTTCATGCCCCTTTATTTCAGGGATTTCTGCAGTAGTTATCACTTGGGTCTGTAAAACTAGCTGTTTCTACATACCCTGTCGACTCATGATATCTATCATGGACTTCCGTATGTTGTACACTCCGTACAGAAAACACTGGTTTGTATTGCATTCCAGCCTCTGCACCACTGTGGCAATTCTCTTGTCCATAAAATAAGTGGAAAATGGTGAGCCTGGCACTGGAATGTCCGTTCCAGCTCCAGAGAATCCAAAGTACATTTAATCGTATGAAGGTTTCTCAGCCTTCCCCTCCCCTATAACATTATATAGCCAATGGGTAGAGCTGGGGCGGTCCCAGAGTTTTCTTTCTCTCTTGTAGCTCAGTTTGGTGATAGAGGGACATGAAACCTCTTCATGTGTGGAGCCACCTCCTTCTCATGTCCCACCTGAGACTGTATTTCCATGCAATTGAATGTGGAAGTTACAGTGCCAAAGCAGCAGATGCTGAATTGTATGACAAGTCTGCATATGTAAAAGTGTTCACAGGCCCAGTGCGGCGAATGGATTCTGGGACTTAAAAATCCCAGAATGCTAGATTTCTATTAGGAACGTCTTGAAAACGCCCACAGTTTTCTGAGCCAAAAGCAGCTAAAGGTTTGTAGAATAGTTCAGATGCTGCTGTGAAGAGAACGGTATAAATAATTAGATTAGAGCTGCCTGGACTTTCTTAGAAAATGGGCTGTAAGGATAAGCAAACATTACTTACACATCGTATTGCTTGGGTAAAATGCAGGATCGTGGACATGGTACAACAGTGTCTACGTTCAGATCAAGAGCTATATTAAATGCCACGCTTACCTATAAATGACTCACTTTGTCATTGATTCAGCTCTGTAGGACCAGCAGGAGGAAGTTGTTCTTATTTACAAGAGCATTGTGATTCTGAATTAGCTTAGGATCCTAGAGAAAACAGGAATTTTTTTTTTATTTAGTAGAACTAAGCTACTCTCCCACCTCCACCCCCAAAATATATAAAAAGTAGCCCTCAAATTTGGAACAAAAGGTAGGACCTAGAATAAATGAGGAAAGGGGTGTGTTTTTTGTTTTGTTTTCTGAAACTTGACAAGTACAGTTATAACCAAACAGGATGAACCGGAGATAAGCTTGTGGTTTAGATCAATGCAAAAGCTTACAAACATGTGGGGAAGATTAAAATGGAAACAGAGGAAGGGCTGGATGAAGAATATTGAGCCTGTCCATTTGCTAAGGCTGTTCGTTGGATAGCATTCCTGGCAAACATTTGTTTGGGCTTGGCTAATGTAGCTCATCAAGAGATTTGCCCATCATGTAGCTTAATTACATCTCTGAAGTTTCTCATAGTCCTCTGCACTTGATTAATGTTAGCAAAATTTGCAGAATACAAAGTTATTTCACTGTTCACCTCCCTTTCCTGATATTTAACACTCAACTGAGAATGGAACGTTGAGGCACTCGGCTGTTAACCTTTTGCTAAGATAAAAATTGACTGTTCCTGCTCCTTCCTGTGTCTTAGCCAGTTTCTGGTCTATAACAGTAGATCTATCAACTGTGGGTTAATCAGATGAGGGTGCTAATTGCGCTTTTAAAATTTTGGAGGCATGAACCTGCTGACAGGGTTGGTGAGAGAAATATTGTTGTATCCCATCTCTTAGCTCTCTTTATCCACAGCTGCCCCTTTTTTCTAGCTTCCTAAGAACATTTGCGTTTAGCTCAGTTAAACTGTTAAATTGCTGTTTCCCTTCTCTCACTTGCACTCCTCAGGAAAACGTTGTCTACTAAAATAACTTAAAATTAAATCAATCAAGAGCTAGGCCCATGCAGTTACTAAAGCAGCAGCAGCACCTACAGCACTAGGAATGCCTGGGAGTTGCTGCAGTAACTGGAGTCCTTCCTATCTCCACCCTCCTCCCCCAGCCTCAGTGTTCTAGTTTCCTCCAACACCACATGGGTGAGTCTTGCATCTGCTGGAGGAGGGGAGGAAGAGAATGCCACCTCCTGGACCTAGCCCACCTTCCCCTTAATTGCTGCCACCCAGGAATGTAAGGAACCTTCCTCTGGGCTTGCTGTGGGTCAGCTCCACTAGCCAGGGGCAACACAAGCATTCCCCTCTAGGCCTGTGCAGGCTTTGCTGTCCCTCAGCAAGTTAGCAATGGGTATGCCCTGACTCCAGGTCTGCCAAGCATCTCCCTCGAGTGTGCAGCCTTTGGTCCACTGGACAGTTTCAGCAGTCATAGGTATGCTCTTTCTAAAAGAACAGTACACATCACCTTACCAGTGTTACCTCAGATCATGGCTCCATTTAACACAGGACTGTATTTAAATATCTTTTTAGTGAAAATAAGTAAAAGTTTGTTTTTTTTTTAACAAAGATAAGAGATTCAAAAGGTGGCAAGTAGAAGCATTGGAAACAAATGGTTACATATAAAATTATAACGCACATTTTAGAACCTGGATTTGTTTAACTAGGTTTTTTTTGTTTTATGGAGTAACACTCACCCCAAAGTCCTTCCAGCATTTTTCATCCAGGTCTGTCTGTGACCTTCTTTTCATGAGCCAATTGCCTGTCAGCTTGTACCCCAAGTAAAGGATATTGTGTATCTCAAAACAGTCCTTTTGATCTTTTTTCATAAACCAGACACCTTGCATCTGTGTTCTTTTCCACAGATATTTTGCAGTCTTAATTAGCTGGTGGTGACTTGCATTGTGTCTCACAGTGACACAAGACAGAGATAAGCCTTTAGCCTCTCCCTGAACAGAACCTATCTGACACACATGACCTACTAGTGACCTGCCTCTAACTTCAAGGCCTTAAGATCATAAAGTTTAGTATACATATGTAACCTCTTAAATATTATGTGTCCATCCGCTCTCCGTAGTGCTCCATGCCACCCTTTGGTGGACTGTTTGTGCATAATCTTGACTCAGGGGATCCCTGTAAAACTTAGTGCTCTCTATCAGTTGACAGAAAGAGGTTCCTGGGTCACACCTTGTCCTGCTGCCAGCTACTGTAGTTAGTCCTGTAGTTCAAATGGTAGCCGCCTCGGCTGCAGAGCTGAAGTTTCAGGAGTCAGACCCTGCTGATACATGATGGAGGTAGAGGGCTGTTACACTTTTATGTAAGAAGTTGTTGATACATTTTTTTTTCCTTTTGAAGAAACCTAAAAGATTGCATATTAACATATAACTATTTCATACAAAAAGCTCCCTTTGAAAAGTTACTTGGGTTGCAAAATCAAGCACTGAAAAATTAGGAGATGCCACTTTTACAATTGCCTGCATGACTGTAATTTGGTCCCTTTGTGTATATTCATTGTGGTAGTATAGGATTAAAGACTATTGTATTAATCGCTTCTCGGCTCTATGAGCTAAGAGGTGAAAACATTATCTATAGTCTTCAATCATATAGTTTCCCTGAGAAGACTCTTACCTCATTCAGTGCACAGGGTGGACACACAAGGGGACAGAATTAAAATTGCATGGGCAACCATAAATCTTGTGTTTTGTTACTTTGGAAAGCATGACTACAATCTAAACTTTTTTTGAACATACTTATATGTTTCTGAATGTTAGTGCATTCTGGTGTAATTCAGTTGACAGGAGTAATCTGCCATCAAGATGCAAAGGATATTTTTTTAAGAACCATTAGTTCTTTCAAAATCAATTGGACTTAAATAGGGAGACATTTGCTACTATGTTCAGCACTTCTGAAATGTACTGGAATATTGTTTTCTGTTCTGGTATCTGCTTTTCAAAAACAATATTGACAAATTAGAGAGGATTCAGAGCCACAAGAACAATTTTAGCTTTTTCTAAGAGACTGTTGAAAGGTGACTTGATCATGATCTACAACTAGCTGTTGTATGGGAAAGCTATGCGATAGCAGAGGGCTGATTAATCTAGCAGAAGAAGGTATAACAAAATCCTGTGGCATTAAATTGAAGCTAGAAAAATTCAAACTTGAAGTGAGGTAACAGTAAGCAGTTAACTTCTAGAAAACAACATTTTGGGGGATGTGGTGGATTCTGAATCACTTAAGATGTTTAAATCATGTTTTGCTGCTTTTCTGGCCTAAGTTATATAGGAAGTCAGGCTAGATGATTGTCCTTTCTGGTCTGAAAATCTGTGAACCTATGAGTATTCTGTCAACACTTTTCGCACTGTGTGCATATTTCCTTTTGTAGAAAACTAATATGCTCAAAACATTGACAGTGCAATAAAATCCCAATGATTTGACCTCCAGCCGTATATAAGGTTGGCCAGCTCTCCCCACAGCAATTTGCAGCATGCATTACAGCTCTACTTATATCACAACGTGGCTTTTTCCCTTGTATCTCAACCTATCAGGAAATGGGGATTGTAACATGTAGGCACTGAAACAACTTACTGAATCTGTTTACAAAATATGGTTTACTTTCCTCTTGTCCTAAATGTTATCTCTGTCTTCTATTAGGCTAAAGAAATACTTACAAAAGAATCAAATGTGCAGGAGGTGCGTTGCCCTGTTACAGTGTGTGGGGATGTCCACGGTCAATTCCATGATCTTATGGAACTCTTCAGAATTGGTGGGAAATCGCCAGATACAAACTACCTGTTCATGGGAGACTATGTGGATAGAGGCTATTACTCGGTGGAAACAGTGACTCTTCTTGTAGCACTAAAGGTACACTTTTCTTTTAAGAAAGTATAAAACCCTTCACGTTGCAAGAGTTCTGAAACAAATTGGGGGGCTGAAGGAATGAGCTGAAATGTTTGCAGACTAGAAGATTTCACTTTTTGTTAAAGTGGTCAACAAGAAGCTTAATTTTTTTTACATGTTCAGAATGGCATGCAATTAACACTAATCAGAAATCTATTGTATGATGTTTTAAATGATTGTTCTCTTTCCATTGCTAGGTGCGTTATCCAGAACGCATTACAATACTGAGAGGAAATCATGAGAGCAGACAAATCACACAAGTATATGGCTTTTATGATGAGTGTCTACGAAAGTATGGAAATGCCAATGTTTGGAAGTATTTCACAGATCTGTTTGATTATCTTCCACTTACAGCTCTAGTAGATGGCCAGGTAAGCTTTTGTGTATTCTACAGGGGATAATAGATCTTACTCATAGATTTTAAGGTCAGATGGGAGTACTTCAGTTATCTGGTCAGACCTCCTAAAAATAGATGGCCTCAAACTCCTTTTCAGAGCTCTGCTTGTGTGTCATGCTTAGAGTCTAACACATGTTTGTAACATTAGTGAGAATCAGCTCAGTCTTTTATTCACTGAGGCCTCTTTATTATACTTCTAACTCTTATACCCATAGAACTTTTTTTAAAGCAGTTTGTTTTCCATTCTGTTTACAAGTTAGAGTATTATTTTGTTCCTGGCCTTGATTTGCTACATGCCATTTATAATAACAAATTCATTGTGAAAGATGTCATAAGTATAGTTCTGGTTGTGGCCAATAGCAGATATCGTGCACAACAGCTTCCAGAATGACTTGAAAAATTAATTGTGGCACTGAGTCTGACTTTTACCCAGAACCTGGTGATTTCTGACTGCAGCCCACCTAGATTTGGGCTGGAGTATTGACCAAAGTAAACCTAGGCTGGTTCAAGTGGGGATTTGTGGGGACTTCTGCTAAATTGAATCGGACACTGGTGTGAGTGCTTCCTTTTCCAAGCTGCCTTTACAGCACTCTGAAAGACAGCTTCAGAGGGGTGGAAACAGTGCTGTTTTGAAGTTCCACATGTACTGTCCCAGAACTGAGTGGTATGTGAGAGTTGGAGGAGAATATGGTTGAGAAGCTGCAACCAGGTCAGTTAGTGTGTGGTAGAGCCTAGGAAGGAAGGGCTGCTCTTTCCATCCCATCTTGGGTCCTGCTGTCCTAACTAGTGCAGGATTTTACTTTGCTTCCCTAACCTACCACCTCAATAGGCTGGAGTCCCCTCCTGATTCACATGCAGGTTGTACCCTATGTGTTAAGTGCTATGGGAGTCAAAATATTTCTGAAATGGAAGTGAAGAAATATTACCTTTCTTTGGTGATTTTCACCACTTATAGAATTCTGTGTTTCTTTTGGTGGAATTAATTTTTGAGTGTGAGAACTGTGTTCTGTGCCATGAGGTTTGGAATGCTGTGAATCTGAACAGTGATAAGCATAAGCTAGTTAATTTTACTTTTCAAATTGAGGTCTTTTCTTGGTCAGAATCAATATTATTTTTTTGTTCCTGGACAGATATTCTGTCTCCATGGGGGTCTCTCTCCATCTATAGATACACTGGATCATATCAGAGCTCTGGATCGTCTACAGGAAGTTCCACATGAGGTAACCTGAAAGGAAATGCGCTGTGACTTTACAAATACGTTCGGGTATTTTTATATGCACATATATCCTCTATTTTGAAATCTGATATTCTAAAATGAGGTACATAGTGATACAATAGATTGTAACAGACAAATATTGTAGTTTTAAATAAATAAACCAAACCAGTATGTTATGACAGCAGAATTGGCAAAGGAAGAGGTAGTAGTATTTCCCATGCTCTTATCTTCTCGGACTTTGATACTTCATCAGCCCCAAAATTGATGAAATATTTGGATAGGGAAGTGTGTATACTGGTTTGCACATCTCGTGTTAAACAAGTTCCTGCTTACCATGTGAATAAAAGCCACTTCTGCTCAAGTTGCCCTGTTAAATAGGTTACCTGGAGTGGAGTGCAATTTACAAGAATTTGGTCAACTTTACTTTGCAGCAAGGACATAATTCTGTGGGGAGCAGGAAAGACAAACCAAACAGGAGGAGAGAGTGCATGCAAAATAGACTGATGGATAGAAACAAATCAAAATGATACTTCTTGAGAGTGAAGTGTGAAGGATAGCAAAGTCTCTTCTAGCATCCATCCGGGGGGAAAAAGTGAAGCATACATCTCTCCCAGGAGGAATGGGAAGCTCCAAATAGAATACCCACTACTTTAGTCAAAGGACTCAGATATTCTGAGATTTCATGGCTGTTTGGCTTTTCTGTGAAATGTGAGTCTTGACATAAAATTGTTGTCTGGTATCTGAGTTTTCACAGAAAAAACAACATATGTATCCTAGCTCTTACAGTAGCAAAGATATGCTTAAAAATGTAATCCGTGTAAAACAGTGCAGCGAAGATTCAGGCAGACTACACCTGGAAAGATAGACTGTGGGAACTGCCCCATACACTTTAGACTTGTTGACTTGGAAAGCAAGAGGAGGCGGTTTTAAATGCAAACTTTAACTATCAATCAGTTTAACAGAAATATCTAGCTAATATGCTTGTTCATCTCGCTGATGCTACAATTCTCAGCGTTCCAAAACCTCTCGTTTCCCTAGCAACTTCTACAGTGTGATTAGACATTGTCAGTGCAAAAATCTGCAGCATATTGAAAACTGAAAATATGGAAAACCTAAAATTGAACATCAGATTAAATAGCAGGGGTCACTGACTGATTTTTCATATTTAATTCAGCAAAAACTTCTATGGAGTGTCTGGAGAATTTTAGCTCCATTTTGCTGCAGAGTACGTGGAGCCTGGCTCAGGCAGATTAGAGACAATTGAAGAGCTGGGCCAGCTCCAAGGTAGAAGCCACTCTGTTTTTTCTCCTGTATCCTCTAAGGCTGTGGTCCCCAATGTGGTGCCTGCGGGCGCCATGGTGCCCAGTGGGGCATCTATGAGTGCCCGCGTACTGGCTGGCGGACAAGCATCTGCCGAAATACCATCAAAAAGGGACGTCATCAAGAGGTGTCGCTTCTTGGTGGCGTTTCAGAAGATGCTTGTCCGCTGGCCATGGTCCTCGGTGGCTTGTTGTCTGGTGCCCGCCACCCAGAAAAGGTTGGGAACCACTGCTCTAAGGGTTTGTCTACACTGGAATCAAAGATGCACACCATGTTCACGCCTGGCTTGAGTTAGCTGTCTTTGGCTTGGGCTTTTGGGCTGTAAAATTGCAGTGTAGACTTTCAGGCTTGGGCGCCAGCCCAGGCTCTAGGACCCTCCCACCTTGTGGGGTCCCAGATCCTGAACAACTACATCAATTTTACAGCTCAGCTGACCCAGACCAGCCACAGCCATGCCACAGGTCTTTTATTCCAGCGTAGATGTACCCTAAGTAGCCAGGTGGAGAATACATTGGACTCTGCACCAGAGCTCTGCCCCTTTTCTACTTGTCAACTTGGTTTTCACAGCTTTTTTATCCTGCTTGTAGTTGCCAAAAAGAGGTCATCTGTTGGTGATTCAAGGGATATATTTGTGCTCTACCCTTGTCTGAATTGTAGCTAAGACATGCAGGATGTTGGGTGACATCAGATGTTGGCATTTGGTGGTTTCTGCTTAATTATTTTGCCAGCAGTGCATGGTTGGAAGTGGGACAGTGATTGATGTTTTCAGTTTGTAGTATTGAATTCAGGGGGATTGGGTAATCTACTGTGTTTTTCAAGGAGCCTGGCAGCTTTCCTTCTTTGACTTCTTTTTCCTTTAACTTTTAGTAGTGGCCATAGTTCTCTGCTGGCTTTCACTAGCCAGAAGGGCATGGATCTGCCTCGCAGCTAGTGGCTCTAATACTTTCTTCACAACTTTTTGAGCTTTAGCAAATATGATGGGGCCAAACTCTGTCAGGGTAGCTGTCTAGTCAGGAATGAAATTTCCTGGCTAGTGCTGAACATACACACTTGCTCTCTTGTCAGCAAAATACACTGACTGATGCATGGACTAGGTAACTGACTGAAATAGTAGGCACAACTAATATAAACTAGTTAAATGACAGAACAACTTCATTTTGGGAATGGAATTCTGGTTGCTCCTGCTGAGATATGGGAACCTCTACAAAAGGACAGGAGATGAGTTGAGGGAACTAGACTCTGACTCTCTCTCATATTAGATGCTTTAGACATAAATCCTGCCTCTTGGCAGGAGCTTAGACTAGATGACCCTTGTGGTTCCTTCTAACCCTATGATTCTATGGTTATTTATGCCTACATCAATATAATTTTCATAATTTTTCTTACCCATGATGTGGTCAAGTACAGTAACTCCTCACTTAGTCATCCCAGTTGACATTGTTTCGTTGTTATGTTGCTGATCAATTAGGGAACGTGCTCGTTTAAAAGTTGTGCAATGCTCCCTTCTAACGTCATTTGGTAGCTGCCAGCTTTGTCCATTACTTGCAGGAAGAGCAACCCATTGCAGCTTGCTGGTGGGGGCTTGAAATCAGGGTGAACCGGCAGCCCCCTATAGGCTATCAGCTCCCCTAAGTTCCCTGTGCAGCAGCTGTTCAACAGGCTATCAATTGCCAGCAGTTTAGCTGTCCCTCCCCCCACTGCCATGTGCTGCTCCTGCCCTCTGCCTTGGAGCTGTTCCCCGAGGTTCCTGCACCCCGCTTACCCCATCTTCCATAGAGCAGGGAGGACACCCGACAGGGCTCAGGACGGAGGGAGCTTGCTGACAGCAGCTGCAGTCTCAGCAGGCTAATCTAATTAACAAGGCAGTGTACTTAAGAATAGGGTCAGGGTACTTAAAGGAGAAATGCGCATCTCTCTCTCTCACACACAAGGTGTTGCTGTCTCCCTTCCTTCCATTCCTGCTGCCCTGTCGAGTGTGAGAGCTAACCCTTGAGGGCTCAGCCAACTGCTAGTTCATCATTTAGCAGTAAGCAGAAATATCCCACTGTCTGACTCCACCACCTCAACCAAACTTCACAATCATCATCACTGTGTACCAGTATTAAATTGTTTGTTTAAAACTTTCTGTGTGTATTTTATAGTCTTTTTTTTCCTCTGGTGAGAAAAATTTCCCTGGAACCTAACCCCCTCATTTACATTAATTCTTATGGGGAAATTAGAGTTGCTTAACATTGTTTTGCTTAAAGTCGCATTTTTCAGGAACATAACTACAACGTTAAGTGAGGAGTTACTGTATTCCCTATTTTCAAAAAGACTATTAAGCCGGTGTTCGTGAGCAAGCCTGCAGTGTCAGTCCGTGGTCACACATATTGAAGGGGAGAGGGAGGAATTGCGGAGGAATCATTTCAGTTTCAAGCTCTCAAAGAGTGTTTATAAACAGTATTGCCAACTCTTGTGATTTTCATCATGAGTCTCATGATATTTGATGTTTCACTTAAAGCTCCATCTCCTAACAAGATTACATGAGAATCTCAGCTTTCACTTTAGAAAAAAGTTTCTAGTCCTGGTTGTGGAGAAAAGCTTGAAAACTTGATGTGAGTGCTGCCCTGCCCCCCCCCCCCAAAAAAGATTCAAACCAGACGAAAACTACAAAGAGCCCAAATTCAACGTTGTTTCATGATATTTAAGCCAATGTCATGATATTTGGAGACTGATTCATGATCTGTGAACATCTGGGATTGTCAGTACTATATAAGTAGTGAGTACCCTTTTTTAAGATTATGAAATACTATACCATGAAAGTGTGTGTTTAAAAAAATATATAGAATATTCAGCATATACTTGGAGAATGAGGGCTTGGAAATGCTTGTTGTAAATAAAATGCCTTTCAAAGTAGACTTCTTAATATTTTTCTTCTAACTAAAATTTCTGCTTTCCTTGTTAGGGCCCAATGTGTGATCTTTTATGGTCAGATCCAGATGATCGCGGAGGCTGGGGTATTTCTCCACGTGGTGCTGGCTACACGTTTGGACAGGATATCTCTGAAACATTTAACCATGCCAATGGTCTTACACTGGTCTCCCGTGCTCACCAACTTGTGATGGAGGTATGGTGAACGTATTTTGTTATGATAGCCTACCCTAGATGAAATGATACAAATACTGAAGAAGACATAATGTCTTATAAATGCAAGGTTGTCCATAGTTTACAGGCTTACATTCTAAATCCTGAGAGGCTTTTCATAATGTGCAATAGGCCTGAAAAGTAATACTCTACACTTAGCATTTTAGTTGAATTAGTAAGAGAATGGTTTGTTTGTTGTTTTTTAAGCGAGTTAGTCAAAGGGAATAAAGGTGGCTCATGCTAAGGACTGGTTACAAAAGTATAGTCTGCTTGCATTCTGACAATCTTTTCCTCTACTAATGTGTTAAATAGGCTATCCTGTAATATGTAGCAGTCAGTTGCAACAGGGATTAAACCATCCAGCTGGTATAGATAGAATTACTGGAAAATTGCCAGGTGGGTCAATGGAGCATTTTTATTTTTAATTCAGTTAAAGTAGATCCTTTATAGCTTGTGCTGTACATAAAAACATGTAGAATATGTAAGCTGATGAGCTCGAACGTCAATACTCAGATTTTAAAAAAATTAAACATTCCTATTTAAAAACATCTAGGTACGTCTAGGATACTGTTCTCTGGAATTTGCAAACAAAGGTACTAATAAACATGGAAGTCATGAATAGTTTAAATTACCAATAATAAGTCATTTATAACTTGTTCTGTGACCTTAATATGTAAAGGCTTAAAAAGTTTTTCATGTCTACACAGAGTTTACTTCTCATTTTGAAATAGCTGCTAAGAAGAAACAATTACAGTAAAAGCTTTGTTATTCGGCACTTTAACAATCAGAAAGCTAAATAAACCAACATTTCTGATCTTCATTGAAAGTCCCGTTTATAGTCCAGGAAGCATGGGGCCAGGAGGCTCCCTACTTGGCTCTGCATGGCTCCCTGCAAGCAGCGACCTGTCCCTGCTGCTCCTAGGTGACGAGGTGGCTAGGCGAATCTGTGCACTACCCCTGCCCCAAGGGGAGGCAGTGCACAGAGCTGCCTAGTCATGACTCTGCTTAGGAGCAGCAGGGACAGGTTGCCACTTGTGGGGAGCCACCTGAGGTGAATGCCACCTGGATCCGGCACCCTGCACCACCTCCTGAGCCCCCTCACATCCAAACTCCCTCTCTCTTAGTTAACCATAATTTTTTACTTACTGGCACTCCCCCCACACACACACACACACATTCACCCAGCATGCCAGATAACAAAGCTTTTACTGTATTTGAAGATTGAGATAATTGCAAAATGGAAACACTTAAAAGAAGGCTGCCCTATTAAGTGCTCACAACCCATTTAAGCTTTTAAGAGGAGCTTCCAGACTTGTACCAAAGGACTGGAGGATAGCTAATGTGATGCCAGTTTTTTAAAAGGACTCCAGAAGTGATCCTGGCAATTACAGGCCGGTAAGCCAGACTTCAGTACCAGGCAAATTGGTTAAAACTATAGTAAAGAACAAATTTGTTGGCCACATAGATGAACATAATTTGTTGGGGAACTGTCAATGTGATTTTTTGTAAAGGGAGATCATGCCTCACCTGTCTACTACAATGTTTTGAGTGGAGATAAGTAAGCATGTGGACAAGGGGGATCCAGTGGATATAATGTACTTAAATTTTCAGAATGCCTTTGACAAAGTCCCTCTCCAAAAGCTCTTAAGCAAAGTAAGCTGTCATGAGATAAGAAGGAAGGTCCTCTCATGGTTTGGTAACTGGTTAAAAGATGATAAACAAAGGGTAGGAATAAATGGTCAGTTCTCAGAATGGAGAGAGATAAATAGTGGTGTCCCCAGGGGTCTGTACTAGGCCCAGTCCTATTCAACATATTCATAAATGATCTGGAATAAGGGTAAACTCAGGTGACAAAATTTGCAGATGATACAAAACTACTAGAGATAGTTAAGTCCCAGGCAGACCGCGAAGAGCTGCAAAAGGATCTCTCAAAACTGGGTGACTGGGCAAAAAAATGGCAGATGAAATTCAGTGTTGATAAATGCAAAGTAATGCACACTGGAAAACCTAATCCCAGCTATTCATATAAAATGATGGGTCTAAATTCTCTGTTACCACTCAAGAAAGAGATCTTGGAGTCCTTGTGGATAGTTCTCTGAAAACATCCACTCAATGTGCAGTGGTCATCATAAAAGGAAACAGAATGTTGGGAATCATTAAGAAAGGGATTGATAATAAGACCAAAAATATTATATTGCCTCTATTTAAAGTCCATGGTACGCCCATATCTTGAATACTGCGTGCAGATGTAGTCACTCCATCTCAAAAAAGATATTTTGGAATTGGACAAGGTTCAGAAAAGGGCAGCAAAAATGATTAAAGTTATGGAACAGCTTCTGTATGAGGAGAGATTAATAAAACTGGGACTTTTCAGCAGAAAAGATCCAATTAAGGGAGCATATGGTTGAAGTCTATAAAACTATGACTGATGTGGAGATAGTAAATAAGGAAGTGTTGTTTACTCCTCCTTATAACACACAAACTAGGAGTCACCAAATGAAATTAATAGGCAACATATTTAAAACAAACAAAAGGAAATATTTTTTCACACAATGCACAGTCAACCTGTGGAACTCTTTGCCAGAGGATGTTGTGAAAGGCCAAGTCTATAACAGGGTTCAAAAAAGAACTAGATTAATTCATGGAGGATAGCTCCATCAATGGCTATTGGAAGGATGGTGTTCCTAGCCTCTGTTTGCCAGAAGCTGGGATGGCTGACGGGATGGATCACTTGATGATTTACCTGTTATGTTCATTCCCTGTTGGGCATCTGGCATTGGCCACTGTCAGAAGACAGGACACTAGGCTAGATGGACCTTTGGTCTGACCAACCATAGCTGCTCTTATGATCTGTACTAAGGTTTTTAACTGAGAAATGAATTGTTTTACATTACAGGGTTACAACTGGTGTCATGATCGAAATGTGGTTACCATTTTCAGTGCACCCAATTACTGTTATCGTTGTGGGAACCAGGCTGCTATCATGGAACTAGATGACACTTTAAAATATTCCTTGTGAGTAACTTACCTTGTTTCAAATATCAGAGGGGTAGCTGTGTTAGTCTGGATCTGTAAAAGCGGCAAAGAGTTCTGTGGCACCTTATAGACTAACAAACGTATTGGAGCATGAGCTTTCATGGGTGAATACCCACTTAGTTGGATGTTTCAAGTGTCTCTTTTCTTTCGGAAGGGTAGAGATGCAGATCTTGGAACTAATAGTGCTACTCTCACATGCTTAGGGTTTAACTGATCACCATATTTGGGGTCGGGAAGGAATTTTCCTCCAGGGCAGATTGGCAGAGGCCCTGGAGGTTTTTTGCCTTCCTCTGCAGCGTGGGGCACGGGTCACTTGCTGGACGATTATCTGCACCTTGAGGTCTTTAAACCATGATTTGAGGACTTCAGTAACTCGGACGTAGGTTAGGGGTTTGTTATAGGAGTGGGTGGGTGAGATTCTGTGGCCTGCGTTGTGCAGGAGGTTGGACTAGATGATCATAATGGTCCCTTCTGACCTTAAAGTCTATGAGTCTATAATGAATCAAGAGTGTGATGCAGAAATGGAAATAGAAGTTTTGAAAGATTCTCTCATGTGATGCTAAGTTGATGAAGGGGATTACAAGGGTAGTTTTAGTTGGTATTGACCTTTGAGAAACATGGCAGTGAGTCTCCCTAAGGATTGCTCCAGCCTTTCCTTAGTGACAGGAGATCCCTTCAGAAAGTCCCACTATCAGAGAGTCTGAGTACTTGGCCTTCGTATCCCTATCTGTAGAGACTACAAAAGCAACATATATGTAAGATGAATAGAAAAATATCAATAATAAAAGAAGAAAAATCAGTTTTACATACCCTAGGGCTTCATTTTGAAATCTTAACATCTGATCTTCAAGTGGCCTCAGCATGTTCTCACTTGTGGAATCCCTGCACCTCTGCCATAAGCTTCTGGAACCTTTTGGAAAGCTGTGTCCATTGGGATTACTTATCCCTTCCACCCCTGGAGGTTCCAGTGATATAAAAACAGGAATAAGGGAAGACCCAAGCCACCATTCAGTTCCTTCTAACTGCCAAAGTTGCAGAAAGCTGAGATTGTGCAATGTCCTTGATGCTGCCCATGTTGGGGTTTTTTTTGTATTTTGTTCCCCTTCTGTACTTTGGGGATTCATTTTGTTTACAGTTTGTGAGGTTGATTTGAAAGAGAGAAGGCAGGTGAACAAGAGTGGCAAATGGGAGTTTCAGTGAGTGTAGCTGCAGTTATTGTGCTTGGAGGGAGTATGAAAGAGAAGAATTGGTTAACCAAGGAACCAGAGTGGAAACTAGAGGCTTGGGAGTTTGTAAGCACCAAGAGGACCCAGTGGCATTCTACACAGCTGTGGCTGACAAGAATGGGAATGCTGTGACTTTCAGAGAAGACCAGGAAGAATTCCACACAGCTTCCTTCTTCGAGTGATTGCACATGCGCATTCCACTCTTGGTGTGCGCATACCCCGTGCACAGTCAGCAGAAAATTTTCCCCTCGGTGGTACTAGCTGAGACGGTTGCTTTAACTGCTTTCCTTGCTTTTGCAAGTATTCAGTGGACTGTGTTCTCTAACTTTACCCCAAATAGTTTAGTGACAATAAGGTTATTAGAGTTTAGTTGGTTAAGTTTTATCCCATATGAGGGTCTCATTCAATTCCCGGTGCCGAGGGATGCCTTTGTCACCAGGCTTCAAGTCCTGAATTTCCTGCAATAAGGCTATGCCCATGAGCAACCCGCACTTGGGGAAGCTTGTATTGCAGAGCATTGCCAAATCTGCAGGGACTTTAAGATCTTGAATCCAAGCTAAAGGTTCTACTGATGGAGACCTTGAGACATCCATCTGAGCCAGGTGCCTCAGCATCACTAAGTAGTGTGCTTCTTACCATGCCTGAGTCCCGGCACCATTCACTGTCCCCAGTGCCGAAAAAGAGGCATAAGAAGCAGAGTGCTGAAAGGGGGCAATCCTCTGCACCCAACTCTGCTAGGCATGGGATTAAGAGTGCTGTGTGTGGCCTAAGTCTAAGCACTCCTCTGCTTATGGACACCAGTGCCTAGGCAGGTTTCATCCAGTCTGGAGCCAGAAGGAAATCCTTCCACATCCACAGCACAACACTCTACCAACAACTATCTCAAAAAGATAAAGTTCCACATGGTCACCCGGCATCCCTCATTCCCTCTCTGGACCATGGAGACTGGTCTGCTACTCTTGATTTAAGAGGTGCCTACTTTCAGGTGTCAGTGTACATAGGGCACAGAAAGTTCCTCAGGTTCATAGTGAAGCACTTGCATTACAAGTTCACAATGTGTCCATTTGCCCTCTCTGCAGCTCCTCAACTGTTCACAAAATGTCTGGCCATGGTAGCAGCATTCCAGAAGAGACTAGGAGTGCAGGTCTACCCTTACCTGGATGACTGGCTAGTCAAGAGACAGTCCAAAGCCCAGGTTATATCCAGCACTGAACTCAATGTTCAAGGCCTGTTGATCAATGCAGACAAGTTTACTGTTTGCCTGGTACCGAGCTTATAAGGGGCTGTGTTTGACTCTGCCCAGGCCAGAGTCAAGATTCCAATCTCTAATGACACACCTCAAGGTTCATCCAGTCACAACAGCCTGAAACTGTGAAGCTCCTAGGGCACATGGGCTCGTGCACATATTTAGTACAAGAAGTGTGTCAGCACCTCAGACTCTTCCCAACATAGCTGGCCTCAATGTACTTGCTAAGCTGTCTTCATCTGGACGCAGTACCTGTGTGAATTCTAATGTTCCTGAATTGGTGGTTGGAGCCCCTCGCAGTGTATGTGCAAGAATTCCCTTCATTCATCCTAAACCATCAATGACTCTGGTCTCAGATGCATCAGCTCTAGAGTGAGGAGTCCCTCTGGTCTCAGGGTCTTTGGTCCTTGAGGAAGCTCTCTCTTCATACCAGCATTAGAGAACTCAAGCTGATTTTTCTTGACTGTCAGGCTTTGCTATCTCCTATCAAAGGGAGAAATCTGTTCTTATGGACAACACCACAGTTATGTTTTACTTCAGCAGGCAGGAAGCCCTTTGTAGGAAGCAGTTCACTTGTGGGAATTTTGCATAGCTCGTTCAGGCAACATTGAGACCTGTTACCTTTCAGAAGTGCAGAGCGAGTGGTCTCTTCACCTGGATATAGCCAGATGCATTTTCCAGCTGTGGGGGACTCTCCACATAGACATTTTTTGTGAACTAGTACAATAGAGAATATCAGTTTTGCTCCCTGCCAGGCTACAGTCTGGGCTCAATAACAGACATTTTCCTGCTATTCTGAACAGAAAAGCTCTACTACATTTCCCCCCCAATCCCTTCCCTATGGAGTGCTGCTAAAGATCAAGAGGAATCACACCCAGGTTATATTAGTAGCCCTAGTGTAGTCCCGCCAGTGCTGATTCTCAACTTTACTGGACCTCTCAGTGGCAACTCTAATCTCGATCTCACTGCACCTGGATGTGATCTCCCAAGACCACACGATTGGCTGCTCCACCTGAACCTGCAATCGCTTCATCTAACAGCAGCCTGGAAGCTCTATGGCTAAATCCCAGAGAACAGGTTTGCTCAGAGCAAGCTTGCCAGGTCTTACTAAGTAGCAGAAAGCCCTCTGCCAGGGCCACCTACCTGTCAAAATGGAAGCAGTTCTCTGTCTGGGCCTTTCAGATGGGAGTCTCCCTGATGCATTCATCGATTCAACACATACTCAACTATCTGCTGCACCTGAAACAAGAGGATTCAGCAATTTCCTCTGTCAGGGTTCACCTGGCAGCAATATCAGCTTTCTACACTCGCACAGATAACTGTTGTTTTTTTTTTTTCCCCTAATGACATCACAGTTAGTTTCTTAAAGGCCTGGAAAGGTTGTACCCTTAATTAAGGGAGCCTGTTGCCCTCCCGCCCGCCCACCTACCCTTGGGACCTGAACTTGGTCTTGTCCAAATTTATGGGACCACCATTTGAACTGTTAGCAATGTGCTTCTTACACGTTTCCTCATTGCTATCACTTCTGTCAGAAGGATCTCTGAACTGCATGCCCTCACATCTGAACCACTGTATACAATCTTCTTTTAAAGATAGTTTACTTAACCCAGATGAGAGCATTTCTCTCTCAAGTAGTAAATTGATTGTTATGAAAATTTGAAACATAACTGTTTTTTATCCAAACCCACACGCAAATAGAGATTAGCAACTGGCGTTCTACATAGATGGGACCAAACCATTTCGGCAGTCCATCCAACTGTTTTTAGCTATAACAGACAGAATGAATGGTCTACCAATAACTTCCTGTATCCCAGCTTGTTTATGATCTGGCAGGCATTTCATCACCAGGGTATGGCTACATTTGGAATTTCGGAGCGCTGCCGTGGCAGCACTTTGAAGTGTGAGTGTAGTCGGAGCGGCAGCGCGGGGAGAGAGCTCTCCCAGCGCTGCATGTAAACCACATCCTTTACGGGTGTAGCGTGCCAGCGCTGCCGCCCTGATTACACTGACGCTTTACAGCGCTGTATCTTGCAGCACTCGGGGGTGTTTTTTCACACCCCTGAGCGCGAAAGTTGCAGCGCTGTAAAGTGTGAGTGTAGCCATGGCCCCAGTCAAACTGACAGCTCACTCCACAAGACCTCGGTGGCATACCTAGCTCAGATCCTTATGCAGGACATTTGCAAAGCAACAACCTGTTCATTGGTGCATGCTTTCTCCTCCTATTACGCCATCACCCGGTACTCTAGAGATTATGCCAAATTTAGTCGAGTCTGTGTGTATAAGAACGCCAGTCCCTCCACCCCCTATATTGCTGCTTGGGAGTCACCAAGAGTACAATCACTCAAAGAAGAAAGTTACTAAACCTCTGTAGCTCTTGTTCTTCGAGATGTTGCACATATTCATTCCACAACCCACTCTCCTGCTGTTCTACATTGGAGTTTCCAGAAAGATGGAATTGAGAGGGCTCAGGGTAAGCTGGGCCCTTTATACAGACACCAACGGCATGTGGTGCAGAGGAAGCTTAAGCTGCCTCAACAGATACCACCTAGGAGAAAAATTTCTACCAACTACATGTGGGGCATGCACATGCCAGGATTGGAATGGACATGTGCAACACATCTCAAAGAACAACTGTTGAGAAATGTTAGTAGCCATTTTATCATGATTATGTTCTTGGTGTGGAAACTGCAGAAAACTTCTAACAATCCAGCTGTCTGAATGGAATGGTGAACTAAATGGGACACTTGTGAATGGCTGCCCAGATCAACCTGTAAGACAATGAAGTGTGCCCACAAAGTTCTCCAACCATCCAAGTAAGACTGACAATCCATGATGAACTTTCTGCAAGGGACTGGTGGACAACTAGATTGCATGTTAGGTCTTGTCTTCCTGGATCCAAAACACAACTAAAATGGGATAGGCTTCTGAAGTTGGTGGGCAAGGATCCATTGGCATTGGTGCTGATAACACTTCCTCATGAAATATCTCCCAGATAATAGACAATTTCAGGGATCTTGGAAGGCTACAGAAGAAGGTCCAGGTGATAAAGACTGTTCCTGTTCTGCGAGCAAAGGTGGACAGAAAACAAAGGATTCTGGACGTGAACTGCTGGTGACGTAGCATAAGATAGAGGGATTTGGCTTTGTGAAATATTGGTCCACCTTTATGGTATGTTTAGTTTGGTTTCCATCTCAGTAGAAGAGGAACCAGTCTTCTAGGGAACAGGCTGGCTACACTAGGTAGGGGGGTATTAAACTAACAGAAGGGGAGGGTGAAAAGGGGGAACGAATGAGCACAGCTGTGGATCAAAATTATGATGTGGAGAACCAAATTAAGCAAGGTGCAAGGGATGTGAAGAAATTCTGTTGTCTATGCATCAGTGTTAAGAGCCTTTGGAATTGCACATTTAAGCATAAATTTAACCTAGTTGGCATTACTGCAACCTGGTAGGAGAGGCTTGCATGATTTGGAATTTTAAAGTCTCGTTGTGTATGTAAAAATCCTCTATGAAGGTTATTTTTCTGAGGCATTTTGATTTTGGGAAAAGACTTCAAAACTTGTAAAATAGGACTAATGAGTGACCTAAAATTGGCGAGATGTTTTGTTTTGAAATGAAGCAGTCATTACCCAAAGCTTGGAAAACTCTGGAAAATGAGACCTTATTAGAGTTTGTGGATGTATAAACAATGACCATAGTAACTAATCTTCAAGATCATTACCTGTATGGATCCAGAACCTGGGCACACTCTTCCTCTTGAAATGCTCTGGGACAGAAGGGTACAAAAGAGGGAGTGCCTTCAGGTGCATCCTCGGTTCCTACTACTGAGGGTATGTCTAATCTACAATTTTGCAGCGCTGGTTGTTACAGCTGTATTAGTACAGCTGTATAGGGCCAGCACTGCAGAGTGGCCACACTTACAGCAACCAGCGCTGCAAGTGGTGTTAGATGTGGCCACGCTGCAGCACTGTTGCACACCGCGGGGAAGGAGACCTGCTTGGAGGGGGGGTCGGGGAACGCCAAAGCACACCGTGGGGCTGGAAACCTGCTTGGAGGGGGGGTCGGGGAACGCCAGAGCACACCGCGGGGAAGGAGACCTGCTTGGAGGGGGGGGTCGGGGAACGCCAGAGCACACCGCGGGGAAGGAGACCTGCTTGGAGGGGGGGTCGGGGAACGCCAGAGCACACCGTGGGGAAGGAGACCTGCTTGGAGGGGGGGTCGGGGAACGCCAGAGCAAACCGTGGGGAAGGAGACTAGCTTGGAGGGGGGGTCGGGGAACGCCAGAGCACACCGCGGGGAAGGAGACTAGCTTGGAGGGGGGGGTCGGGGAACGCCAGAGCACACCGCGGGGAAGGAGACTTGCTTGGAGGGGGGGTCGGGGAACGCCAGAGCACACCGCGGGGAAGGAGACCTGCTTGGAGGGGGGGTCGGGGAACGCCAGAGCACACCGCGGGGAAGGAGACCTGCTTGGAGGGGGGGGTCGGGGAACGCCAGAGCACACCGCGGGGAAGGAGACCTGCTTGGAGGGCAGTGGAGTTTGCTTAATTACCAGAGAGGCTTCCTCAGGTATGCTGGGATACCTGCTTATTCCACGGAGGTCAACAAAAACGCTGGTGAGTGTCTACACCTGATGACCAGCGCTGGTGATCCAGCGCTGGATCCTCTACACCCGAGGCACGACCGGGTGTACGGCCAGTGCTGCAAACAGGGAGTTGCAGCGCTGGTGATGCCCTGCAGGTGTGTACACATCCTAAGTTGCAGCGCTGTAACTTTGTAGTGTAGACAAGGCCAGAGGGTATGGCTACACTTGAAATTTCAAAGCGCTGCCATGGCAGTGCTGCGGGAGCGCTGCCGCAGCAGCACTTTGAAGTGTGAGTGTGGTCGGAGCACCAGCGCTGGGAGAGAGCTCTCCCAGCACTGCACGTAAACCATATCCTCTGTGGGTGTAGCTTGCAGCACTGCAGCACTGATTACACTGAGGCTTTAAAGCGCTGTATCGTGCAGCGCTCGGGGGTGTTTTTTAACACCCCTGAGCACGAAAGTTGCAGCGCTGTAAAGTGCCAGTGTAGCCAAGCCCTAATTCAGGAATCCTTAAGGAGGCTCCAAAGAAGTGGAGGAGGAGTGCAGATCCATATAAACATTTGCCTCAGTCACTATGGTAAGTAGCTGATCATTCTCCTTGGAGAATTACAGGGTTGATTCCCGCTTCAGGATATTAAGAAGCAGTAGTAACCTTTCAGCAAGTGGGTCTCAGGAGTGTTAGTGAAAATGGGCACTAATTTCCTTAGTAGCCTCAGCTGTGGCATCATGTGAGACAACAAATATACAAATGAAGAAAGATGAGCCTTAACGAGGCCAAAAAAATAGGTGAAGAAGGTAGCTCAGAAGCTCAGGACCAGTGGACAGTGCCTAAAATGGTGTGGGCACGGAGAAATTTAACTGGCTGTTAGACTACATGCGGAAATAACCCCAAAGGACAGGAAAAAATGGTGTGGAGAAACTAATGAGCATTAGGGGCCTAGAGACTCTTGAAAATCCTATGAGACACCTATTTGCAACTTGAGGTGTCTAAGGATGTTTCCTGTTCAACAACCACCTTGCACTCCTCCTGCTGGGGTCAAAGTCTGAACTCATGAGACTACAACAGGACATGTGCACCAGTGCCTGGGCTGACAGTGCACCATGTCCCCAAGAGGACCTGGTTTTGTGACTGCTTTGCTCCAAAAGTTTAGTAATATAGTTCACTCTAAGGTTGAAGTACAGGCTGTCTTTTTGGTTGGGTAGCGTGAGAGTTAACCCCTCGATTCCGGACAAACATCAGTTCTTCAGGCCTTGGACCGTACGCTCACTTATGCCCTGTCATCCTAAAAATGCTGAACCTCAGTTCTTTGAGATCCCTTGGCCGGGGTCTACCAGAGACAGATGCTCTCTCTGTCCACCGCGACACACTTGGATTTAGCTGAATCCTTTTTTAGGGTCTTCCATTGGTTCCTGTGTTTCAGCCAGTACTCTTTGAATCTCTTTTCATACCTACTGTTAGCAGATGCATTTGTAAAAAGCCTGCACTGTGAGCTCCTTCAGCTTCCTGTCCACTAACCACATTTTAAACTTGTTGGGGACTGTGGACGAGCCCTTCTTTGCTCGTGGTACAAATTTGCTGGAGACTACTCTTTCACACACCAGTGCCCTTTTATTTCCCAGTATTTTCCCACCACCATGTATATACAGCTATATACAATGCAATATCAGTCAGGTAGTCCCTTAGGGAACAGCTTGCTCTGACAGCAGCTGGGAGCAACAGGCCCTCACTTTCTTGTTCCTCTCCTCCTACTTCCTTCCTGCTAGCTTAATAGGCCTTTCTCTCAGCAGGCTCACAGGTGATTGCTCTCAGGCTCCTTTAATGAGCCACACCCTGCCAGCTCCAGCCAGTTCCCCTTGATGGGAGCTATGCTAGCAGTTTCTGAGCTAACAGGGGCTGGTTCAGTGCCTCTTAAGCCAGCACCCTGTTACAGGGACATACCTCAGAGTTGCTCTAACCTAACCAGGTCATGTAAACCTTCCAGTGTAGTGATGTCTGTACTTTTACCCCATTTGTGGAGAGATTCTCCCTTCAGTGCAACTTCCATGTATGTCACCTCTTGTTTATTTGCACACACCAAACTATTTGCTTATGAGCCTCAGGTGTCAATTCAAACTTAAGCAGTAGAGACTTTTTGAGCTATTCATAATCTCCAGGATCAACTCATCCATCTGGCTATAAGTCTCTATCGCTTTGGGACCAAGTAAGGGCGTAAGACAATGGAGCCAGTCCACAGGATCAACCTGGGTCAAATTTGAAGCCTTCTCAAAGGCAGTGAGGAAGGCGTCTATATTCACCACCACCACCCCTTCTTTTTTGGACATCTCTTCTGAGGGGGAGAGGAGAGCAGGAGAGTCATGATGGATAAAAGTATTTAAAAATGTTACACTGAACTTGTTATATTATTTAATGTTAACCTGCATATTTGTGCAGTTGTTACACAACACATGAATTGCTAATTACATCTTAGTGGTGCAGCTCTTTATTTTGATGCTTAGCTGCAGAGCAGTGAAATATTACTCCGAAGCATATTTAGCTAAGCCCTAGTATTTTTGAACCTTACTACATCCAGGAGGTAAAGCAGGTGCATTGTTTTGCTGACATTAGGTTGTGTAATGAGAAATGGGTTGCTTATGATAAGAAAATAGATGGAGAATTCTGCTCAGAGGGCCTTTAGTGAGACTAGAGATGGGCGTCAACAAACTGTAGTCAATGATGATCTTTATTTCATGTAATCGCCTATGCCAGTTCATAAGTGTTTGCCTCCCATAAAATGATAAAATTTGGATTTTCTTCTAGACTTGCATATATGGTACATTGGGTGGAGATGTTGGGATAAGTTATAGCCTAGCAGTGGGGAAAATGTTTTGTATTTGTATTTAAAAATTCACTAAAAGTTAATTGTAGCAGCAAAAAAATAATTTGTTCTTCTTACTGCAGCCTTCAATTTGACCCTGCACCTCGTCGTGGAGAGCCTCATGTTACCCGTCGTACTCCAGACTACTTTCTATAAACATCTCCTCACACCGCCCTTTGTAGGAGGAAGTACACTTGGCATTTTAAAAAAGCAACAATAATTTACACATTTCTCTAAGAAATTGGGATCTGTCTCGGCCTAAAACCGCCATCATGGACCAAAATGTGCCATACTGAGGATGAGCATTTAGCACAATTTGAGACTGAATTCAGTACAACACTATATATCTTATAACAATCAGTCCAACAGTCAGTTTGCCTGCTGTATTTGTAGTAATTGTTTTCTTCTGGACTGTTCAAAGAGAAAAGGTAATTCTAACACTTTCAACTCCTTTTATGCTTATTTGTAAATTTAGTTGTAGTGTTTAACTGGCATTAATTAGAGTTTGGAGTTTATTTTTAAGGACAATACACAACTAACTTCTTGCTCAACCCACCAGCCTTTGTTTTATTGACATGTATGATTAACTTAACTGGAGAATGGAAATAGTTCCTGTTGGGAGTATGTTGTCATAACATTTAAAGAGCTTTCCCTTTTTTAGTTAACATACCATTCTGTGTTGATCCTATCTTTTTTTTCTGTATATTTGTCATGGAAGTGCTTGCATCTTATTTGGTGTATTTGAACAAATAAACTTGCAATTGTAAACCAAAACAGATAGGTAGTTTAAAACGGTTGTGATATGTATTTGTGAAATGATTATCTATAACTGTGGTTTCAGAATGTGATACAGCTACTCAAACTCAACACAAAAGGTGTTTGGGTTGTAAAGTATTTATCTATTTCTAGGTTTCTGTTTGTCTAAAAACATAGAGCCTACTTGGTGAAGAGGTTAATGTGTGTACTTTTTGGCTAATAGAACACTCCTAATGGGATGATTGTTAACACAGTACAAGCATGTTAATCAATGGAGGGCCACCTCCTTCAGGATGTTGAGCAGCTCCTTTCTCTCCCGGTGGAGTCATTAGAAGCAGGGCCGGCTCCAGGCACCAACCGACCAAGCAGGTCTTGGGGCGGCACCTTATAAGGGGTGGCCAATTTTGGTTCGGCAGGGCGGCACTCAGGTTTTTGGGGGGGGGGGGTATTTTTGGTTCGGTGGGGCGGCACTCGGGAGGGTAGGGAGGTTGATTTTTCTTTTTGGTTTGGTGGGGCGGTGCTCCGGGGTGTGTGTGTATTGATTTTGGTTTGGCAGGGCAGCGTTGTTGTTTTTTTGGTTCGGCAGGGTGACGCGTTTTTGTGTTTTTTTGCTTGGGGCTGCAAAAAAGTTAGAGCCGGCCCTGATTAGAAGTTGAGCATTCTTGGCAACCATGTAGTATGAGGTGGTGCCATAGATACTGGTGTTTGACAGTTTAAAAGATGAATCAGTCAAAGGATGTTCTTGTGCTTGCAGATCATAAAGTAACAGTAGTTTTCCAAGTGTCACCTGCATTTGTGGAATCAAGGTGCTTACACCGTAAGCTTCTAGAACCATCTAGTGAGCAATTCTCTTGCCGCCACTCATCCCTCCTTCACTGAAAGTTCAGAGGATATAAAAGGGGGGAGTGATCTCACCTGCCCTTCAGTTTCTTCTAAGGCACAGTGAGCTCAGATCCTGCTCAATGCTGCTTCACCAGTTTTTATTTCTTCTGTCCTTTAAGGGCTATTTGTATTTGTAGTCAGGTCAGTCAGCTTTTCTTAAGAGGCCCATATGGCCTGGGCATTGTCTGGATCCATGAAAGTATGAGCCATCTCACACCTCAGATTGAGGAGGCATTTCATGTCTGACCGACTAAAGCTGATAGTCTGGAAGTTCTCCATTTTTACCACAAGTGCCTCATGTAAGTGCCCTCAAGGTCATTAGATGGTAAAGCAAATCTGGTGCCATTGATCCAGCAAACAGACTCTGGTGATCTATTCATTACTGTGATTTTGGGTCATTATAGTTTGGTGCTGAATACTTGTCACCGTTGAATCTGGAGAACTGCTTACCTAAGTGGTTTTGTGCTCACCATGAGAGGCACTGAGATCCCCAGATCCGTGCAGTCAGCTGAGGATCCAATACTGCCAACAGTTGAACTACTTCTTTGCCTAATAGAAGTTCATCAGTGTTCCCAGATCCACTTGATCAACCATGTGAGCTTTGGGGCATAGGCTAGGTACTGTACAATCCGTGACTAGAGCTCCTAGGCTCAATGATAATACAAAGAAGTCAGGTACCATCATTTTGGAAACACTCGTGTGCAACATAAATGGCTCAGAGGTCTCCAGATATGTCTGCGTTGACCTGAAGACTTTGCACCATCCACTTTCTGCTTTTCTTTTAGCATAAACGGTGTCATGGTTACTGTTCCTGTCCGTATCAGTGGAGTTCAGTGCTGAGTTGAGACCTGCAATTACCTCTGGAGAACCACCTGCTAAAGTAGTTCTGCCACTGGCATTAGAAACATCAGGATCCCTGATTCAACTGAATCAATCCAAATTTGGTTCTGGTGGTCAAGCACCACCAACAGCAGAGACCTCTGTCAAAGTAGTTTTGTCTGACTTTAGCAGTATTGTGGTTGACAAGTGAAGTGCCCAGGATCATGCCCATTTGCTTCTGAAGGACCATGTGCCAAGATTCCAGCTCTGAGGGTTCTACTACACTTCAGTGGCACTAAAATCCCCAGATTCACATGGGTCAGCAGAGGCAGGTGCTTAGGATCAAGCTCTGCAAAGAGCTACTCCACAATAGATGGAGGTGGAGGTCTGTACTGAGGTTTCTTATGGACCTAGCTTCTCAGATTGGGCTTCAGTTTACTATAGATCAGCATTTATTTTGCCTATAAACTATCCCAGGGGTCACACTGAACAATGTGCTACAACTAGCTCCCTGTACCAAGCCAAGAAAAAGACTTTCTGGGGTGGCTTCACCATGGAATGAGCATCAGACAGAGTCTGAGATTAACCAGTGTCATTGGTGCTGTTGCTGTGATGTTGAGTCCTTTCTTGGTGCCAGACACACCTAAGAGCTCCCATCCTTTGCCTTTGATCATCTCCTTGGATCCCATGCTGAGCATCTGAGGGGAGTCTCAGTAACTCCAGTTTTGAGATGCAGATAATTGGGGCCCTGAGCATGGGCTCATGGATAATGGCACTTTCCAATCCAGGGGGGAAGCATCAGGCTGGAGCCCATGGATTCACACTTGAGGATAAAAATACCCATTACCTGGACTTATTGGTATGTAAAGTTTATTCCTTGGCCACACTACAAGGAAGAATTGGCAGCTAACATGCAGTATTGGCAATGTGACTTCTTGCATGGGTCTGACCTGGTACCTTCAACAACAGATTTATCAACTCCCCTCTGGCAGTGGTTCTCAACTAGGTCTACATGTATGTGCAGAGGTCTTGTCAATTTGCCTAATTTTACAACAGGCTACATAAAAAGCACTAGCCAAGTCAGTACAAACTAAAATTTCATACAATTACTTGTTTATACTGCTCTATATAACATTATATCATAAATATCATACTGAAATGTAAGCACAATATTTATTTATATTCCAATTGATTTATTTTATAATTCTAGTAAAAATAAGAGTCTCAGTAATAACGTGCTGAGACACTTCTGTATTAATTTGATTTTGTAAGCAAGTGGTTTTTAAGTGAGGTGAAACTTGGGATACCTAAGACAAATCAGACCCCAGGAAGGGGTATAGTAGTCTGGTAAGGTTGAGAACCACTGCCCTGTGGGTTCCAAAGACTGCTCTCACTGACTTTCATCCTGCTAGAAGCATTCTTTCTGCCTCCGAGGTCTGTCCTTTTAGTTGTATTGAGCTAAAAGCAGCACACTTGACAAGAAAGTCTTGAGTAACACCACCTTTCATGTATTGGCTCTATCTCACTGACTATACCTTCATTTTGTGTAGTGGGAGACATCTAAGACATTTTCTGGGCTTTTAGGGGAAAAGTTTCCTAGATCTGGCAAATGAGAACAGCTCAAATGAGATTTGCGTAAAGAAGTAGTCCTAAAATGAGAGAGCTCAGCAAAAGGTTGGGCTATGATCTAACCTTCTTAGAGTAGTATCACTACTGGGCGCTCCTCTTGCACCTCATATTGGAGATTTCACAAAAGCAGTTTGTGGCCCGCATGCATGTTACCCAGTCTTGTGCTCCACACTGTTGTGCTAGAGCGCTGTATGGATGAACTACCCTCGGTTCCTTCGCTACCACCTTGGCCTGAGACAGAGCTTAGCAGTGATTTGGTGTTGAGTTTAACCTCAACTGTGTCCCCACAGCTCTTACCCCTGGTCTACTCTGGGGGCAGCGGGGAATCAATCTAAGTTACACAACTTCAGCTAGCTGAAGCTGATTTAGATCTGCTCACTGTGGTCTCTTCACTGCGGTGAGTCGACAGCTGATGCTCCCCAGTCAACTCCGCCTGCGCCTCTTGCTCCAGAGTCGATGGGAGAGCGCTCGGCAGTCGATTTATCGCAGGTGGAGTAGACGCAATAAATTGACACGCACACACCCCCGCTGGATCAGTCGCTGCCCGTCGATCCTGTGGGTAATATAAACAAGCCCTTAGAGTAGTTAATTATAGTTATTAGCGTAGTTTAGTAGTATTCTAGTAACGGTAGCTTTAAGAAAAAACTTAGCCATTGGATTGTCTTCTCTCTTAGTTGGAGCTTTACATTACTGGGAGGGGATGCCTTGGTCTCCTGGTTTCAAACATTACCTATTGTGGTGAGAGGCAATCCTGGTGAGTGACTGACACTCCCAGTGTATCCGTTGCCTTGGGGAATCTTGTATATCCCAAAAATCCAACTTATGCCTGGTATTTAAAATCTAGAGCCAGAAAAAACAGGAAGATCAAACTTCAGCTAAATAAGATGGAGAGCTCAATGCACCCAGCCTCTGACAGAGGTCAGGGGACTCTGCAACCCCCACCATTCCGGGGCATGTGGTGGGACCCTGACCAGTCACCGTGGGGCGAGGAGAGAACCATGCTCCCAGTCCCATTCCATCCCAAGCCTCACTCCTCCCTCAGCCCTCTTCGGCCACCAGTCTTGCTTTACCTCCAGGCCAAAGCCATCCCCACGTGGGTTGGGGAGGGGAGAGTGTGTCATATTTCCAACCTTGCTCTACCCAAACCTGTTCAGCCCGCAGTCCTGCTCCACCTCCAGGCCTAGGTTCACCTCCATGCCAGATCTGCCTCTAGTTCCACTCCCCCTCAACTCCGCTCCAGCTCCACTCTGCCCCCAGCTCAGCTGTGTCTTCTTTCCCTCTCTGCTCCCAGACCAGCTCCACCTCTACCCTCAACTCCTCCCCCATCTGCAGCTCTGCCTTCAGCCCAAGCTCTGCTGCTGAGGAAGCTTTGGCTGTGCAGTAATGGGGAAGACAGGTGAGAGAGAGGAACAGATTCCATCAATGGAAGTTTCTGCACCATTGTTATAGAGGCAGTTTTACAGAGGTCTCTGGGGAAATAGATCTCACTCATGAAAGATATCCACAGCCACCATCTTGCTGATGGGAGGCATCCATGGATGCCTCCACCCATGCCATATGTACCACCTCATTGGCCATTAGACAACCTTCATCACCCCTCGTCCCCAGGAAACCAGTATCTTAGGAAGAAACCTTTGAAGAACAGGAAGCTAGGGCTGATGAAGAGGTCTTTCTTACCAGCTACCATCTTTTCTTCATTTCAGGATGAAGCTAGTATGTTACCTCCACCATCCCTGGAGGACAATTTCAAGTAATTATAGAACCTTAACAAGAGAATTGCAGATTCTTTGCAGATCCTTCCTGAAGAGGTCTAAGAGTCACATCATAACCTGCTTGACATCCTTCCTACAGTTTCATCTGCCTCCATTGCCCTGCATTTTAAAGAGGCCCTTCTGGACCCTCCAAAGGTTATCTGGCACACCCCGGTCACAACTCTGCCCATCTGCAAGAGAGCAGTTAAGAAATATTATGTCCCCTCTAAGGACTCAGTTTTTATTTTCTCATCCCTCTCCTAACTCTCTGGTGGTCCAGGTGGTTAACAAATGTGAAAAGCAGAACCAACGTAAATCTGTGCCCTATGATAGATCATAAGCTCCTTGACTTGTTTGATAGAAAATCATATTTGTCATCTATTTTACAGCTCAGAATTGCCAACTGCCAGACATTGATGGTGAAATGCACCCAGACAAATTATACTAAGCTTAACTCCTTTATTGAGCATTTGCCAACAGAACACAAGAGAACTATTCCAGGCAATTACTGCCAAAGACCAGCTTTTTTGCCAGAACATCTCCACAGGCCTCACTTGGCACTGCTGATACTGGCACTTGTTTGATTTCTACAGCGGTAGTTAGGAGGAGGGCCTCCTGGCTCCAACTCTCAGAATTTCCAAAGGAGGTCCAGAATACAGTCAAAGACCTGCCTTTTGATGACACTAAATCGTTTACTGACAGAATGGACAAATCTCTGCACATATTGAAGGACTCCAGGGCCACTTGGTGTTTTCTGGGGATTTATACTACACTTTCTCCTGTGGGTATGGGGTAAGTCCCAGACAGTGCAGAAATCCCACCACACTCAATTTTTGAGCTCCCAGAGATCATATGATCAATGCAAGAGACCGGTTCCAGAGGAGAAAACTATCTACTTGCAAGACCAAAGATTTGAAACCTTCCACCATGAAGCACCAATTTTGATGCAGTGGTTGAGATCCTGAGCTATCCTCTCCATTCATATCTACTGCAATGATTCACCCGCCTTTCTCCCTTTAGTAACTACCTTTACCACTTCTGGTGGGCTTGGGAGTCTATCACTACAGACAATTCAGTTTTGGAGATCATGTCCCCAGGGTATTACATTCACTTTTCTTCTCTTCGGCCTGCCAGTCCCCCTTGTCCGTCCCTTTTCAGGACCCCTCTTACAGGCACCTTCTAAGATGAGTCATACTCTTAGGTGCTATAAAACCTATTCTCATTCAGCATGAAAGGAAGGGTTTTTATTCCAGGTACTTCTTGGTTCCAAAAGAGAACAGCAATTGGAGACCCATCCTAGACTAAGGTTACTCAACACCTTTGCGAAGGCACAAAAATTCAAAGTGCTGATGCCTGCAGCAATAATTCCATCACCGGACCAAGGGGCTTGATTCTCAGTACTTAACCTTCAAAATGCATATTACCAATCCCATCCAATCCACCCATATCACAAAAGGTTCCTGTGTTTTACTGTTGGTTAGGCCTACTTTCAGTACAGGGTACTCTAGTTCAGCCTCTCATCTGCTCCAAGGGTCTTTTCAAAGGTTGTCAAGCAGCAGCAATACCCCTTCACAGAACGGGAACTCTGGTGTTCCCTTACCTGGACAACTGGCTTTCTGAAAAGTTGCTCCCATGATGAAACTTTACTGGTCACTTGCAAGACCATAGACCTCAACCTCGACCTTGGCCTGTGACTGAACATTCAAAAATCCACCTTGCCTCCTGTATAAAGATAGAATTCATAGTAACTTATCTCTATTCAACAGCAGCAAGAGGCTACTTCCTTGTGGACAGATTGTTAGCCTTACCTAACATCATAAACACAATCCAGATCAGCCCATGTTCCCTTGTCAAAGATTGTCTTCAGCTGTTGGGACATGTGGTAGCTGGCACTTTTGCTTATAGACCATGCAAGGCTGAGAATGCATTGCCTTCAAGGGTGGCTCAGGACTGTTTGTGCACTGAGCAGACACAAACTAACCAAATTACTTTCCATACCCTCCTTCAGGAAGGAATCTCTCAATTGGTGGAAATATCCACACAGCTGCCCAAGATTCCTTTTCACATGCTGTTCCCTGACAGTTGTTATAATGATGGATGCTTTCCTGTTAGTTTGGGGAGCACATCTGGACATGCACATGGCCCAATGCAGGTAGACACCTCAAGATGTCACTCTATTCAACATCCTAGAACTCAGGGCAGTCATATATGCTTGTCACCAGTTTCTACCACTGCTTAGGGGCAAACACATAAGTCATGACGGAGAACATGTCATGAATGTTCTATATCAACTGACAAGGGCCAAGAGCTCCCCACTTTTGCCAAAGTTGGCAAAGTTTGGAATTGGTGCATATGCAGTCAGTCATCGCAGCAGCTTATCTTCTGGGTGCTCAGAACTTGACCATGAGTACACTCAATAGGCACTTCTCTCACAACCACAAATGGAAAATAGATTCCATTCACAGTATATTTTGGTAATAGGGTACTCTTCAAATAGACCTGTTTTGCACAGCCAGAAACGAGAAATGTGCTCAGTTCTGATGCTGTGTTTGGCTCTGTTGTACTTTTTTCAAGGCTGTAAGGGGTCTCACTCTTCCTTCAACGTTAGCCATGCAGCCTCACCAGCATCAGCTATCCTGCTTCACACACATTGTTATGTTTATAAGAAGCACACAGGATCTTTTTCAGGGGAAAAGGCAATACGCTGCATTTAATGGAAATACAACAGTTAGCATATGCATTCACTCTCTCTCACACACAGAGCAAATGGTCTTACAGTTACCAGTGTGTCGTCACTCGAGTCAAGCTAATGTCCAGTTAGACTGAGCACGTGTGATGAGCTGGGCTCTGTCCGTCGTGATCCGATGCGCTGAGGCTTTGCAGGATTGAACCCAGAGTTTTATGGCAAAACACTCCAGCTTTATACTTATAAATTTCCACTTTAGTCTATGGATTTTTGCAATGTCATTTTGTAATCATTAGTCCTTAAGTGATGTTAATCTTGGGGTTTTCTACTGTTATCTCTTATTTGTTGTCTTGCCTGTGGTGGCGTTTGCCTCACCTCTAAGGTTGTCAGTGCTGCTAACTCATTTAGCATCAGATACAATGGATGTTTTCTGATTGTTTCCTGCTGTCTCTCCACGTCTCTCACTTCTTGACCATCTGGACATTTGTGATGGCTTTTACACTCATCCTTAACCATGCACACATCCTTTACTCACACCAAACAATTTTACAGAGAATTTCAGGCAAGATTACATTTTCAAAAGGGCTATATGGTACCCAACTTCATTTGCAATGCAGATAAGAAACAAGACCTTATTGCAGTGGTTCTCAAACTTTTGTTTTAGAGACCCCTTTCACACAGCAAGCCTCTGAGTGCGACCCCCTCTTATAAATTAAAACCACTTTTTAATATATTTAATACCATTATACATGCTGGATGCAAAGTGAGGTTTGGGGTAGAGGCTGACAGCTTGTGACCCCCCCATGTAATAACCACAAAAGGTGACCATAATCAGCCATAAGGACTGTTCTGGTCTGTTCCTGCCTTAACATCAGTTCAGACACAGGCTGCCTCTTTGATGCATTTTTTCCAACGGACTCTTAGGCTAGGGGTGGCCAACCTGTGGCTTTTCAGAAGTTAATATGCGGCTCCTTGTACAGGCACCAATTCCGGTGCTGGAGTTACAGGTGCCAATTTTCCAATGTGCTGGGGAGTGCTCACTGCTCAACCCCTGGCTCTGCCCCACTCCACCCCTTTCCACCCCTCCCCTGAGCCTGCAGTGCCCTCACTCCTCCTCCCCAGAGCCGCCTCCACCCCATGAAACAGCTTATCAGGAGGTGCAGGGAGCGAGGGAGAGGCACTGATTGGTGGGGATGCTGATGGGTGGGAGGCACTGGGGGCGGGGGCAGGGAGCCGATGGGGAGGGCTGCTGACATATTACAGTAATACTGTGGCTCTTTGGCAATGCACATTGGTAAATTCTGGCTCCTTCTCAGGCTCAAGTTTGCCACCCCTGTCTTTGGCCATTCCTTTCTGCTATTCAAAAAGGGTGGTTGGCAGGATATGGTCAAATCATACATCAATACATCTAAGACATGCTACGTTATCATATCCGTTCTAAATTATCCAAAATACAAACAAAAATCCTACTCCTACAATATGAGCTCTGCTTGCTGAGTCCGATCTAGTTAGAGACTTTTACATTCTTCAGGGACTACTGCACATCTGTGTGTATTTGCAGTGACACCAGGCAGTGTTTTAAAAAGAATAGGGTTTATTAGTCAACTGGTACACAACATCAGAAGTCCCTAGGTTAGCACAAAGAAAAAAAGGGTTAAGACATAGTCCATCTAGTCAAGCCAGAGCAATCTACCACCCAAATGATAGTGAACTCCATTTTTAATCTCTCTCTCTCTGACCCCCTTTGTCAGTCCCAGGTGAGGGAGCCAACCTCGTCCAGAAGCCCAGGCCTGGTCTATGCTTAAAATTTAGGTTGACCCAGCTATGTTGTTCAGGGGCATGAAAAATCCACACCCAAAATGATATCGTTAAGTTGATGTAACCCCTGCTGTAGAATTATTCCTTCAGCCTAGCTACTGCATCTCAGGGAGGTGGATTGCTTGTACTGATGGGAGAACTCCTCCCATTGGTGTAAATAGTGTCTACACTGAAGTGCTACAGCTGTGCCACTGTTGTGTTTCAAGTGTAGACAAGCCCTCACTCTTTATCTTCTGCCTGTCACATCTCAGCCCTTTTGTGCTCAAGCTGCTCTCTGCTCAGCTTCCCTACTGAGAGATTAAGGGAAAACCTTCCTCTTGGTCACTGGTTACTCACTGGGGCTTCCTATTGTATCATTCATATGCGGTCACTTTTAGCAGGTTCCAGCCATTTCTATAACATCTCATTCATTGCACCCCAGACAGGAAGGTGACACCCATACCTCATATCCTGAGCTAGCCTCAGTGCAGACAGGGAAACTGAGGTACACATGCTTAATTAAAATATCCAGAAAATCCCACTTTATCACATCCACCTATTGAGATCAGCGGAGAATCCCTCTCCCTGCCCCCTGTGGAGATCAATGACAAATGGCCCTGTCACAAAGTGAGAATTTGTAATATTCTTACGATGCCTGTGTGTGCCTCAGTTTTCCCTCTATACTTTACGTTGCTACCCAGTGGAGGAAACACAGTTGTTTGCTCTCAGGGCAGAGTAAGTGACATAGGCATGTGAATGTCCTCTAGCTGTTTGAGGGGACTGAATGGGTCATTGTAAAAGACTAGCAGAGGCTGACCCCCATGAATGGAAAATGTGAGAAGGCAAGGGACAACCTCCATCACCAGAGCATTGACAATGACACCTACCAACCAATGACCCAGAGGGAGGAGGAATTCCCTGTCTCTCAGCTGGGAAGCTGAGCCGAGACCCCCTAGCTCAAGGTGTGGCGCGTGTGGGTTTCTGTAAGAAGCTGGCACTGCTTAAAAAAGTCAGAGAGCCAGAGCCTGAAAGTGGAGTTCAATACAGCCAGGCTTGACTACCGTGCACTATGCTTTAACCTTGAGTTTTCTGCGCAAACCTAAGGCCTGCCCCTGCCGTGTTCCAGCTGACTAATAAATCTTACTCCCTGCTGAAACTGCTGCCTGGGTGTCTCTGCACATCCGTGCCAGGCTGTACGAGTCCCTGCGTGGGGACAGGTCTCTGCCAGGCGCTGAGCTCACCTGGCGTCACGGCTCGGTGTGAAGCAGGAGTGCGGCACTGAGGCTATGTGACTTACCCTTAAAAGGGAGGGGCTTGCTCTGAGACACTGTTTAAAAGCAGGGCCTGAGCCTATGGGGTTGTAACACCCCCGCCCTCCAGTGCACTCAATGGAACCCGCCCCCCCATGTTCTGATTTTATAGGCACAGTCCTGATATTTGGGGCTTTTTTAATATGGGCTCCTATTACCCCCCCACACCCTGATTTTTCACACTTGCTGTCTGGCCAGCCTAGCCCAGCCTGCTGGGGGCAGGCTCCCCTACTCGGCCCTGAGCGCCTCTCCCTCCCCTTCTGCCAGAGCCCCGCCCCCCGAGCACGCCCCGCCCCTTCCCTCCCTGAGCAGCGTGCTCTCCCAAGCCCCGCCCCCTGCGAGCCCCGCCCCCAGGCCCCGCTCCCGCCCTGTCACCGTGACTCAGCAGCCCCCGCCCCGCTGCCCAGCCGCGCGCTCCATGCCCGCACTCCGCTCCCTGCCGCCTCGAGCCATGGCCGCCGCCTTCGACTACCTGGTGCTGGGAGGCGGCTCGGGCGGGCTGGCGAGCGCGCGGCGCGCGGCCGAGCTCGGGGCCCGCGTGGCTGTCGTGGAGCATCAGCGCCTGGGGGGCACCTGCGTGAGTGCGGGGGGCGGGGCTGCGTGGGGGGGGGGGGCTGCGGCGTGTGTGGATGGATGGGGCTGGGGCTGGGGCTGGGTGAGGGAGCTGGGTGTGTGGATGGATGGAGGGGTTGGGGGTCTGTGTGGATGGGAGGGGTGTGTGGATGGATGGATGGGGCTGGGGGTGAGGGAGCTGGGTGTGTGGATGGATGGGATCTGGTGAGGGAGTAGGAGTGTGTGTGGATGGATGGGGGTAGAGGGAGGGCTGGGTGAGGGGGTAGGGGTGTATGTGGATGGATGTGGCTGGGGGTGGGTTGAGGGGTGTGTGTGGATGGATGTGGTTGGGGGTGGGGTGAGGTGGTAGGGGTGTGTGTGTGGATGGACGGGGTGGGGGTGGCAGGAAGGCTGGGGGTGGGGGGAGGTGTGTGTGTGGATGGATGGGGTGGAGGGAGGGCTGAGTGAGGGGGTAGGGGTGTGTGTGGATGGATGTGGCTGGGGGTGGGGTGAGGTGGTAGGGGTATGTGTGGATGGATGGGGTGGGGGTGGTGGGAAGGCTGGGGGTGGGGGGAGGTGTGTGTGTGGATGGATGGGGGTAGAGGGAGGGCTGAGTGAGGGGGTAGGGGTGTGTGTGGATGGATGTGGCTGGGGGTGGGTTGAGGGGTGTGTGTGGATGGATGTGGTTGGGGGTGGGGTGAGGTGGTAGGGGTGTGTGTGTGGATGGACGGGGTGGGGGTGGCAGGAAGGCTGGGGGTGGGGGGAGGTGTGTGTGTGGTTGGATAGGGGTGGAGGGAGGGCCGAGTGAGGGGGTAGGGGTGTATGTGGATGGATGTGGTTGGGGGTGGGGGGAGATGGTAGGGGTGTGTGTGGATGGAGGGGGGTGGGGGTGGCGGGAGGGCTGGGGGAGGAGGGAGGTGTGTGTGTGGCTGGATAGGGGTGGAGGGAGGGCCGGGTGAGGGGGTAAGGGTGTGTGTGGATGGATGTGGCTGGGGGTGGGGTGAGGGCCGGGTGAGGGGTTAGGGGTCTGTGTGAACAGATGTGACTGGGGATGGTGTGTGTGTGTGTGTAGATGGATGAACATGGCTAGGGGCATGGATGGAGGATGTGGGGTATGTGGATGAATGTGGCTTGGGGAGGTGGGGTTGAGGACATGCTGCAAAGAGGGGCTCCAATGAGTAATCCTGGGGCAGATCTCTGGGCCAGCTCGGGTTTTCTTTCCAGAACTCATCGAGCCTTGTAGAAGGGTGGTGAGCTCCAAGAACAGGTGTGGTTTGTGTGTACTGACTGGCGGGAGGATGCCTCCCTTGCTCTGTGGGCATCAGTTTAGAGGTGCCAGTACCTGCTAGTCTCTAAACTCTTTGTTTAAATCCTTTTATTTAACTGCAGTGACTGTCACAAATAGAGAAAATGCCAGCACATCGACAGAGCGGTATTGTCAGCTGTTGCACAATTCAGATTGGTCACACATCTTTCTTCACAAGGACAACTGGTTTTGTGGATGTTCTGCATTACTGAATTTTCACAATAGTCATTGTTCCTTACACACCTATAAGGGGATGGTGCCCCTCCATGTCAAACTTTTTCCAAATCAGCTGCATATTCAGCTGACCATTACTTTCTATTTCTTTTAGGAAGAAGGGCGTGTTTAGAAAACATATTAGGAATTTATATAGAGTCTTATTAATTTTAAAGTGTGTGAAACAAACTGACAAAAGCCAGGAAAGGCCAGGAATTCCCCGCCCCCATTTTTTGTGTGTGTGGTGCTGATGATGTTTATAATAATATTCATTGTTGTGCGACCAAGACTGTAGAGGTCTCGGGTAGGATCAGTGTCCTGCTGTGCTAGGTTCTCCACACATAGAAGACATTAACTGCACCAAATATCTTACAACCAATTGTAAAATTATTTTTGTGTATTCAGAACACAACAGAAGCCTTTCCAGCACCTTAGTTTGCACAGATTTACAGAATTCCGAATGAGCAATGTACTCTGCCCTGCTGCCCCAGTTAATTAGACAATGTAGGATTTTTAAGGAAAAAATGGACTCTGATTTTTCTTTCTCTGAGGTACCCATCTTAATGTATCTTATAAAATCAGCATACATTTAAGAGAGATTTGCTGATCTTTCTAAGAACAGAATCAAGTCTTGACTGTAGAGCTTTTTACACCGAAGGTGATGGTGCTACAGTGTTGTTGTGAAAGCTAGTGTAATTTCATTGAAATATTACCAAATTCAGGTTTCACCAGAAGCTTTTATTAAAACAATGCTAGTTAGTATCAGTTTATTTCTGACCTACAGGGTCAGATTGTTCATTGACATAATTGGTGTAGTCAGTATAAACAAGCTGAGGATCAGGTTCACAGTAGATAAAATAGAGGATTTGTGTTTTTCAGATAAAATGGTACCCAAAATAATCTTTCTTATGCTGGCAAAAGCAAAGAATAGAGATTAAGAGAATATAGCAGAGTACAGAGCTGTGTTTTGGTGCAACTGTAGGCATTTTAATACACTTCTATTTTCAGATTCTTCTGAAAAAGTGTTTTAAGTGTTTTGAAGTACCTTTCCTTCAGACAGAGACAGGGTGGTGGATCTGTGCAATGTATGTGTACTTGCTTTCCTATTGACAGGAAAAAGGCTGCAAAGTTTTGATGAAGCTCTTTAGGAAGAAAACTTTTAATGAAAAGTATGAATATATTTGTATTATAGGGCCAATAACTGGAAGGAAAAATCCTCATTTAATCTCCTGTGAGCTCCTAGTATTTCCTATACCTCTGCCACTCCTAAAAATAAGGTCAGGGTGAATTTTATGTCACTTGGCAGCTAGTTAAAACAGGAAATAGAACTACTTTGAGGAGTGAACAAACTAGTGTTGCATAAATCTGAAAGTAAAGAAGGGAGTGGCTTCATGGTGATTGGTTTAAACAGGTCTGTTTGGTAAGTATCTTGGTTTGAGGCAACTCTGCCCCTTTTCTGGCCTCTGAGTGCTCCCCCTCAGTAGTTTGGCATCTTGCCTTTGTCTCAAGGTGGGATCTTGCCATTTTAGGCTGTCAGACTGGGACCTGGGTATATTGCTCTGTGTACAACTGCTTATCACCCCAAAGATGTTTTTGTGAGTTCACTGACGTGTTCAATATGAATTTGTTTCAAGGGCAGAAGGTTGTGAACCCATAGGAGCTGACCCAGTCATTTGAAAGATATCAGACAATATTAGCATAGTTACATTTTTAACAGTTGGCAAAACTGAGTCACAAAAGGGGTTAATTGAGAAAGCTAATGACAAGTGAGATTAGAACTCAAAGCTGGCTTCCAGTGGTGTGCTCTGATCACTTGGCCACTCCCTCAAAAGTTACACAGTAATGGGGAGAGGGGAAGTATTAGCTGAGGACACTGAGCTATATTTGTATTCCTTTTTAAGAAGTGCTATGCAATCTTTACTATCCATGCTGAGCAGACAGGAAATCCTGTCAAGAATCCACTGAAAGACAACAGCTTTAAAATGGGCACAATACATGTTTTTTAACTTACCTTAGAAGGGTGAAGGGCTGAGCTCGTCCTGTGAGATTGGAACCTCTGAATTTGGTAATAGGAACTAAAGTGCCAAACATGGATGTCTCTTTGCCCAACTCAAAATTACTTTGATATTTCTGCATTGTAGGGGGTGGGAGAAAGGTGCGGAATTGGCATCAATTTTGGGAAGCTTTACTTAGTGGACTTACCATTTTCTAAGTATTGATTTTATTATCATATTGACAAATGTAGACTTAATATTCTTCTCTCTTAGGTGAATGTTGGATGTGTACCAAAAAAGGTAGATTATTTTTTTCTTCTTTCATATTGTCTTTGTGCTGAAATGCATGTGTCTGCATCTGATTTTTCACAAAACAGATGTTGTTAAGAGAGTAGATAAACTTAATAGGGTGCAGCTACAGTTAGGGCACTTGCAAAAATACTCCATTCCACAATCCTTACTTTGCTTTTTTGCCTAAGGCTGAATAGGCTGGTTAGACTGTTACTAAGTAAAATGAATATCCAAAGGACAAATTGTGCTCTTAGGCCCATGGATGCAGACCTATTGGCATTAGTGAGGTTACACCAGGGTATCTGTGAGCAGAACTTGTTGTTTTAGTATTTTCCTTAGACTCACAAAAGCTGTTTTCCTATGGTACTATTTCAAGTCTGATGAGAAATGAAGACATACACATCAAAAAAGGCCACTTTTCCTAATGCTGCTGCGTACATAAACTTAGTGCTACAGATATGAGTAAGGCTCTGCTTGGATCGTGAGATGATTGTAAAAAAATTGCAGCTGAGTTGCAGACAATCCATGGAAAATCGTGGAAAAGTCATGACGTTATTTGTGATAATTTGGCAAAGGGTTGGCAGCGGGGGATCCTGCTGTCAGCCACCCAGGGCTGAGAGCGGGGGGTTCCCACTGCCAAATTGCAGTGGAAGCCTAATATTGTGGGATCCACAATATCACAAATTAAGTAGGGCCTTAGATATGAGGTTTCTTCTCCCTAATCCCCTCCAAATCTTAGTGTATTAGATTGTGTAGCTCTATGTGAGCACACAAAGGGTGGAGTATAGTGCCAGGAGCCTCCTTCCCCCATGCCCCTGCACAGGGGCCAGACACCATTGACTTCTTGCAGTCAAAGTGAACACGGGGCTGTTCAAACAGTGGTGCAAGTCTCCTCAAAGGAAAGGAGTAGGCCTAGGAACTCTCCCACCTCTGTACCAGCAAGCAGAGGTAGGCCTGAATAGGGCAAGTGCATGGTGCATTAGTGGCCCTGCTCGTGCAGAGCAGGCTGTGCCAGCCTCCAGGAGCTTCCTGCTGCATGGTGTTGAGGTCTTTAAGGCCTGACGTCGCCCTTATGTATAAAACAATGCCTATTTAAAATAGTAATGTATGGAACTGAGTTGTTCCACCTAATCCATCTTGAATTACTAGAGACAATTGATACCCACGAAAGCTCATGCTCCAATATGTCTGTTAGTCTATAAGGTGCCACAGGACTCTTTGTGGCTTTTCGTAGATTAATGCTGTGCTGAATTACTGTTTTCTTTACCTCTGTGACAGGTGATGTGGAACACAGCTGTCCACTTTGAATTCATCCATGATCATGCTGATTATGGCTTTGAAACCCCCAATATTAAGTTTAATTGGCGGTATGTCTAAGTTTACATTTATCCTTTTAAAGCACAATTCATTTTATGTAAACATTGTCTTTTCTTTACGTATAAGCAGTTCTCTCACTGCGACCGTGTATAAGCAGTTCTTTTCTGTGACCATGTCCACTTAATGCCCTTGGGGCACTGAGGGAGGAACAAGGCTTATTCAGTTGCTTGCAGTTTGGTTCCGTGTTCCTCATAGCCAATGTGGAATGCCTGGGCCCATGGGCCAGCTTTGCCAGTGCCATACAGGATGGGGAGTCAGCTGCCAGCAAGCTCTGGGCCTTGCTCAAGAAAACCTCTTGTCATTAATGACATAACCAGCTATATAGTGGTTTGTTTCATGTGCTCCATGCCCCTGAACCTCCCTTCCCTGTCACCTTCCACATCCCTGCCGTGTTTTCATGACTTTATCTGATGACCTTTATGTATTTGCATATCTAATGAGGTTGGATTTTAAAGCTAGTCCCCATTGTTTTTGCTGTGTATTCTTATTAGCAGTGAGAAAAAGCTTATATAGTGACAGTGACTACATTTTATTGCAGAGTGATTAAAGAAAAGCGTGATGCTTATGTGAGCCGCCTGAACGGGATCTATCAAAATAACTTAAACAAGGTTTGTAAATTTTGGTCCGTGTACAAGTAACAAATCTTAAAATTACAGAGCCTCTTCTATGCCCCTGTAAACTGTCATATTTTCCCAGAATCTATGAAGGTTTTCCCTAGAGAGTTTAGCTTGGATTTTTATCTTTGATCAGTGCAATAGTGATAAAAACCTGTCTCCTGTGTCAAAGTACATTTCTGTGGTTTTAAAAATGATTCCCACTTCATTAACCAGTGAAAGCCATTTTTTCCTCCTATTCCCCTAAGTCTATATAAGGTGACGGTGCACACTACTGTGAATAGATGCAGCCATGCATTCTGCTTAGGTGTTTGTGCATGCCAAGTGCAGTAAACCCAGAGAATTTTGCCCAGCAGTATCTGTAGAGGGGTGTGCTCACACCTCATGGTGATAGCCCCTTCCCTGGTTATATGAGGCAGTGCTGCTCTGGCCTAAGCAGCAAAAGATTTCTCTGGTTTGTCATGGCTAGCCATCATTTTCTGTACATGTCCCTTCCTTTTTGTCTGTCTTCCACACCCCACCTCTTTACCAAATGTGTGGTTGTGGTGATGGCCTACCTCCAGATGACTGACTACTAAGGGGCAGGTCCAGAGAAGAAGTCCTTTCTCATGTGTGCATCACATTGCATTTACTCAATTGTCCGGGTCTCATACTGAATGTCAGAAAGTCAACATTGGTCTCTACTTGGAAAATTGAATTAATTGGTACCTTAATAGAGTCTTTGAGTTCAAGAGTAGTTTTGTAGACTGACCTTTTCCAGACACTTTATCACCTTTGTCTCAGGCTGCAGTCTCAACCTTCCATGACAATTCTCCTGTGTCTGAGGCATTTGGGCCACATGTCCACATACACACAGGTGGTTCAATGCACAAATTGCCCTCTTCAGTACCTTCGCCTTCTTCAAATGTGGCCCAGAAGAGTTTACCATCTGGCCCTTCATCCCTTAGACAGGTTGGTCTGCCTCCCTCCATTGACCCTGGACTACTTGCACTGGTGGATGGATCAGGGGAATATATGTCAGGGCATTCCCTTTGCCTGGCCCTTACCAATCAGGACTATTGTCACCGATGCCTCCCTGGTAGGTTGGGGAAAGTGTCTGGGGTCGCTGAAGGTTCAGGGTCTGTAGTCAGTTGGAGCAGAAAGCTTCATTGCATAACAATGTCCTGGAGCTTTGGGCCATCTACATTGCTGGTCATGTTTTCCAAGAGGTGGTCAGGCTGTGGCTCTTCTGCACTGAAGAGAATATCACTCTGATAGCCAGTCAGTTCCCCGGGGTCTAGAATCATCTCACGGACCATCTTGGGAGGAATTTTTCCCTGAGTCACAAGTGGTCAGTGAAGTCCATGTTCTGAAAGTCATCTTTGCTGCTTGGGGCGTGCCAATGATCAACCTGTTCGCTACAAGAGACAACAAGAAGTGTTGTCTATTCTGCACTCGAAGGGGCCTCAGTCCAGGCTCCCTGAGTGATGCTGTCTGCATCAGCTGGCAGTCAACTCTCCTATATGCTTTTTCTCTGACCCTGGTCATTCCACAGATCATCCTCAAGCTGAAAGCAGATCAGCCCAATGTCATCCTCATTGCACTGTCATGTCCGAGGCAGTGTTGGTTTTCTGATCTTCTTGCACTGTTGATTTGGCCTCCCATATGCTTTCCTCTCCAGTCTGACCTACTCTCACAGAATAACATTGCTTAGCTGCTTGCTGGTTAAATGAAGAGGAAGAGTGATGTTTGTCATCTGTTCGACAAGCCCTACTCAGTGTAGAAAACCATCTACCAAAATGGCCTGTTTGAAAAAGTGAAAAGGTTTTTCTGTGTGGAGTTCAGCCAATGCTGGCTAGTATCCAAGACATCTTGGAGTATTTGGTGCATCTTCAGCTGTTGGGCCTGCCAGTTAGCTTATTGAGGGAGTATCTAGTGGTGACCTCAGCCTTTCATCCACCGATTCGTGGAAGATTGGTGTTTTCCAGTGCTGTGATGGCTAGATTCTTAAAAGGAATCCTTCGTCTCCATCTGCCAGTGCAGGAACTGGTTCCCTTATAGGACCTTAGCACAGTCTTAGCGGCTCTGATGGAAACTTCATTCAGTCATCTGGCATCTTGCCGCTTTCCTCTCTATGAGAAAAAAACTGTATTCTTCATGACAATGACATCTGCAAGGAGAGTGTGTGAGCTGCAGTCTTCGATGGCAGAGCCTCCTTACGTGTAATTCTCCAAAGAAAAAGTGACATTGCCACCTCATCCAAAATTTGCATCTAAAGTGGTGTCTCGGTTTCGTTTAAATAGGCAGTATGTTTTCCTGTGTTTTTGTTCCTAAGCTGCACTCATCTTCACAGGGGCAACATCGCCATGTGTTAGACATCTGATGATGTTTAGCCTTTTCTCTAAACCTTTTTGTGCTTTGCTGCATCTGTTTGCGTTCTATGCAGACTGTGAGGAGACAGGCAGTCTCCTCGCAGGTGGTCTATTAACTGGATAACTTTCTGCATCAAGATGGCATACGAAACAGTTTTGGGTAGGCCCCCTCTGTGTGTGCAAGCTCATTCTGTGAGAGCAAGAGCTACATCAATAGCATTCTTAAGTGACCTCTTTAATATTAGATATTTGCAGAGCTGCCACATAGTCATCTATCTATCTACCTATCTACCCACCCATTATGCCATTACTGCAGCATCCAGAGAAGATGCAGACGTTGGGAATATGATCCTGCAGTCCTTATTTAAATGGACTCTGAGCCCCACCTTCTGTGAGTGCTGCTTCTGTCACCTAAGTAGAATACATGGCTGCATCTACTTGAAGAAGATACAGTTACTATCTGTAACTGACTTTTTTTTTTTTTTTTTTAATATATATATGTGATGTAGATGTGGATTCCACAACCCACGCTCCATCCCCTTTGCATCAGAGTCTAGTTTCTGGGAGTTGGTGCAAAGGAATTCATGGGGGGTTAGTGTAGCACTGCCTCATCTAGCCAGGGGCGGGGTTTTGGCCACAAGGCATGAGCACTGTCCCTCTACTGATACTGCTAGGCAAAATCATCTGACTATGGTGCACTTGGTGTGCACGCATACCTAGTGTGGAATACGTGTCTGGATCACATATCGAAGAAGCACAGTTACAGTAAGTAACTGTTTCTTACCAGCTTAGTCGTGTTTTAGCTGGCTAGAGTTTAATCTTCATTAGCTCTTCAAACATACAGTGGCTTGTGATGCAGATTGAAGGCTTCCATTATATTTACAGATATTTCAGATTACTAGATGAGCACAGGCTTACATTTTCACACTGACTCATGATTTTAGGTGCCCATGTGAGATATCATAAAGGGGCCTGATTTTTAGAGGGTGGTTCCTGAGCATTTTCTGGAGTGGGCACCCAAAATCACTAATCACTTTTGAAAATGTAGGCCATTAGTTGCACTTCTCAGAAGTTGAAATGCTGAATCTGAGAGCTGTCTTACTACTTTTCTGCTCTAATAATTTGTCTTCTGCTTTGATAATTAGGAAAGGTTCATTCTTTCTCTAGAATCTGGTTCTGTGATTTATAGAATAATAATACAATCTAAAATTTGTTTTTATAGGCTCACATAGAAACCATTCGTGGCCATGCAGCTTTTACATCTGATCCTGAGCCTACGGTAGAAGTCAATGGTAAAAAATACACAGCTCCCCACATCCTTATAGCTACAGGTGGGCGACCATCAATTACCCATGATAGTGAAATCCCTGGTAAGTCTTTGAATAATGTGATCAACCTCATGGCATGCAAGTACTCCCGTGGGAGGAGATTTCATATGAGTTACAACAGGACTTCCTATTTTTCCAGTGCAAATAGTGTCGCTCCAGTACATTCTAGTCTCTCTGGTCTCAGCGGTCTATATAGAATGTACCCTTAGAAAGTACCTTTGTTCTCATCATTCTACTGTTCGCTGCCTCTTATAAATGGAACTCTGGCCTATGTAGAGAGAGGTCTGATCCAAAGCCTTCTGGAGTCAGTGAACTTTGGATGAGGCGCCAGGTCAGGATCCTTGGTGCCATCAGTTAAGGTTTGTAAGGTGTGCTTCCACTCCTCCACAGGTGACTTGGACAGATGCCGTGTTTGCCAATTTTCCCTTAAGCCAAATTGGATCTGCCTGTTCAAAGTGCTAATCTGCTTATTATGAGGCCAATATGCGTGTCATTGAATATCAGACTAAACTAAACGTAGGGTCTTGCACAGCTTGTTCTCCTTTAAACAGTTCTGCTTTTACTGCAGATACCTTTCCACAAAATAGGAAGGAACTGATGCAACATTTAGGTCTTCCCAGAAGTTGCATTCGGTTCAGCATGGACGTTAAATTTTGCTACCTGAGGCTTTTATCACTTTGCATTTTTATGGAAAGCATTCTGGTTTGTTACGGCTGTGGAAATGAGAGAGACTGTTGCAGATTTAGCAGGCTGAGGGTGGACATACCTGCAAAGGGTACGCAGAGTGACAGGGGGCACTTGTGTCTGTTTATGATATACAAAGATCTGAAAGCTAATGGGTTTTTTGTCCTGCTTGTTAGAAAAATTGGATCCTCAGTAGACTGGAAGGCTCTATGGCAGCGGTGCCCACCCATTTGGTAGAGGGTTCCAAATTTATGGACTGGGTCTGAATTTATAACCACATGCTCCTTTTAATCCACAATGGCTCTCCCACTGAGGTCAATGAGAGTTGCACAAAGATCAGAGGTAGAATGTGCCCTTTATGTAGTGATTATTATTTACTGTCACATTCAGTATCACTGCATGGAGAATCTGCTCCCTTTTGAGAGGACTCCTGCTGTTTCTGCCCTTTTGGTTTTTTCCTTTTCCCCAGCCTCTTGTCCATTTTCTTACCCTGGCTTTGAGGGTGTATCCTCTGTTCCTCCCTTGGTATTTCCTTCCTGGCAGCAGCTCCTAATTTACACCACTTTGAGAGCTTCTTTCCCAATCTGTTTCCTTTTTCAGCTGTTAGAATGACCCTCAATAAAATAGTTACCTTTGTCTGTGAAGTGCCATCTCTGGGCTTTAATGTTTACGTTCAAATGAGATTAATGATGGCAAGAGAGTTCACAGCTCTCTGCCCTTGTTTCTGGCTCCCTGTAGTCTCAGGCAGAGCTCACTGCATTGGCTCACATTTTTAAACATATTTTTTGCACCCATGAGGACTAAAAATGTACTTCATAATGATGAAAGCTGAGATTCTGCACAATCTGTGTGTCAGTAAGGGGACTGTGTACACCAAGCAGTCTTCACTCTTGACATCATACAGTAACTCTTCACTTAACATTGTAGTTATGTTCCTGAAAAATGCGACTTTAAGCGAAACAATGTTAAGCAAATCCAACTTCCCCATAAGAATTAATGTAAATGAGGGGGTTAGGTTCAAGGGAAATTTTTTTCGCCAGACAAAAGTCTGTGTGCGTGTGCGTCTCGCTAGCGCTCTCTCTCTCTCTCTCTCTCTCTCTCTCTCTCTCTGCATACACACACACACACAGAGTATAAGTTTTAAACAAACAGTTTAATACTGGTAGACAGTGATGATGCTTGTGAAGCTTGGTTGAGGTGGAGGAGTCAGATGGAGGGATATTTCCCAGGGAATGCCTTACTGCTAAACGATGAACTAGCAGTTGGCTGATCCCTCAAGGGTTAACTCTCACACTCTACAAGCAGGAATGGAGGGAGGCAAGACAGCATCGCAGACAGAGACACACAGGGCGTGCGTGTGAGAGAGATGCGCATTTCCCCTTTAAGTATGCTGACTCTACTCTTAGGTACACTGCCTTGTTAACTAGATCAGCTTGCTAAGACCACAGCTGCTGCCAGCAAGCTCCCTCCCTCCTGAGCCCTGTCGTGTGTCCCCCTTGCTCTATGGAAGATGGAGTAAGCGGGGTGCAGGAGCAGGGAGGAGGGGGACACCCTGATAGCTCCCCTCTTCCTCCCTTCCCCCCTGCACAGCAAGCAGGAGTCTCGGGGGGCAGCTCCAAGGTAGAGAGCAGGAGAAGCACATGGCAGTGGTGGGAGGGACAGCTGAACTGCCTGGCAATTGATAGGCTGCTGGGCAGCTGCTGCACAGGGAACTTAGGGGAGCAGGGAGCTGATAGGGGGGCTGCCGTTCTACCCTGGTTCCAAGCCCCCACCAGCAAGCTGCAACAGGCTGCTCTTCCTGCAAGCAATGGACGAAGCAGGCAGCTACCAAGCAACAGTATAAGGGAGCATAGCACAACTTTAAACAAGCATGTTCCCTAATTGATCAGCAACGTAACCACGAAACAACATTAACCGGGACAGCTTTTAGTAAGGAGTTACTGTAGTTCTGTGGTGACTGAAGAGCTGGTATCAACAGTCCAGAGGTAGAAAGATGAGCAAAGGGATTTCTAGTCCCTGCTTGAAACTTTTGTTTATTAACACTTCGCTGACTAAGAATTGAGAAGTGAGAAGTCTTTGTTAAAAATTCAAGGCCGTTCTCACTTTACTGAAGGTGTGAGCACTCTCATTATACCTCCCTGGAGAATTCTAGGAAGCCCTCCCACAGAGTTAAATCACTCTTGACATCCCTGATGATTTAAAGCTTTTAATAAAATAGAAAATAAAAAATCCTTCTTTACATGTTATAAAGAAGCAAAACTGGTATTGACTTTAGTAGTTTTGAAACCTTACATACCTTCTGAATGTCCTGAATAAAAAGATTTGGAAACTCTTTCATTATAATGTTAATGTGTTGTTTTGGTTTAGTTTTTTAAGGGGGAAAAGAAATTAGAGGTCATTAGTTAAATTTAGTATCTGCTGTACGTTTTCCTGTTTTGTTACTTAAAACCACAGCCTGAAAATCAAACTCTCCAACTTGCATGAGTATGTAGAGATGTTTTCGTGAGTGAATGGAGCTGAGGAATTACTGGCTGAAGACAGTGGAATAGCTTTTTGCACTGCTCTTTCTTTAACCCAAGGAAGAGGAAAGATAAGGAGCATATCTGCACTAGCATCTCTAAGAGTATGTCTACACTTTGAGCAAGACATGTAAATTCCAGCTTGAAAAAACGTACCTGCACTAGCTCTGGCTGAGCTCGCGTGCTAAAAGTAGAGTGTAGCTGTGGTGGCATGAGTGGTGGGAGGAGTTAGTTACCCCAGATATTTGCTCAGCCTCTTGGACTGGTCTGTACTTGGGGTGACTAGCCCCTCCTGACACTCTATTTTTAGTGGGTGAGTTTGATCAAAGCTTGCATTTGTATGTCAGCTCATGCTGGGAATTACATCCCCAGCTCAGAGTATTGACATACCCTCGGTTATTTTGGCAAGGAATAGAGCAGCCTCTTAGGCCCTGCCTAGACTAGGAAAAAGGTGTGTTTAAAGCCTGATAGGTAACTCATTACAATCTTAGGCCTGGTCTGCACTATGTGTTTATATCGAATTTAGCAGCGTTAAACTGAATTAACCCTGTACCCGTCCACACAATGAAGCCCGTTACTTCGATATAAAGGGCTCTTAATATCAATATCTGTACTCCTCCCCGACGAGGGGAGTAGCGCTCAAATCGGTATTGCCATGTCGAATTAGGGTTAGTGTGGCCGCAATTCGACGGTATTGGCCTCTGGCAGCTATCCCACAGTGCACCATTTTGACCGCTCTGGACAGCAATCTGGAGTTGGATGCACTGGCCAGGTAGACAGGAAAAGCCTCGCGAACTTTTGAATTTCATTTCCTGTTTGGCCAGCGTGGAGAGCTTGCCAGCACAGGTGACCTTGCAGAGCTCATCAGCACAGGTCACAATGCAGTCTCCTGAGAATTGAAAAAAAGCTCCAGCATGAACTGCACGGGAGGTACTGGATCTGATTGCTGTATGGGGAGAGGATTCTGTGCTAACAGAACTCTGTTCCAAAAGACGAAATGAAAAAATATTTGAAAAAATTTCCAAGGCCATGATGGAGAGAGGCCACACCAGGGACTCAGTACAGTGCCATGTGAAAGTTAAGGAGCTCAGACATGTCTACCAGAAAACCAAAAAAGCAAACGAAAAGTCCGGGGCAGGGCCAGAACCATGCAGCTTCTATGCTGAGCTGCATGCAATTCTAGGGGGGTCCGCCAGTAGTTCCCCACCCCTGTCCGTGAATTCCGAGGTGAGGGTGATAATCTCAGCCCTGGCTGAGGATTCTGCGGATGGGGAAGATGAGGAGGACAAGCTTGCAGAGAGCACACAGCACTCCGTTCTCCCCAACGGCCAGGAGCTTTTTCTCACCCTGACCGAGTTACCCTCCCAAGCAACTATCCCAGACAATGAAGCCATGGAACGAACCTCTGGTGAGTGTACCTTGTAAATATAAAACATGGCTTAAAAGCAAGCGTTTTTTAATGATTAATTTGCCCTGAGGACTTGGGATGCATTCGCGGCCAGTACAGTTACTGGAAAAGTCTGCTAACATGTCTGGGGATGGAGCGGAAATCCTCCAGGGACATCTCCATGAAGCGCTCCTGGAGGTACTCCAAAAGCCTTTGCAGAAGGTTTCTGGGCAGCGCTGCTTTATTCTGTCCTCCATGGTAAGCCACTTGACCACGCCATGCATGTAGCAATTAATCTGGTATCATTGCATGACAAAGCCTGGCAGCGTATGGTCCCGGTGTTTGCTGGCATTCAAGCAACATCTGTTCTTTATCTCGCTGTGTTATCCTCAGGACAGTGATATCGTTCATGGTAACCTGGCTGAAATTCAGGAATTTAAGTAAGGGGACAGAGATGGCCATTCCTACTGGGCTGTTTGCCTGTGGCTTAAAAGAAATCCTTCCCTGCAGGTAGCCAAGCGGGGGGAGGGGGAGGGCGATTGGCGCTGAGCTTTTCTGCATTTGGCTAGCAGAGATCTTCCCTGCTACCAGCCACGTGGTGGTGCTGGGGGGGAAGGGATCATCCCAGAGAATTGGAAGGGGGTGTGGTTTCTGCTGCTGCATGATAACAGGAAAGAAGCAGCACTCAACGGGCTTTGCTTGCTATTTGGGAAAGGAGGGCGCTAGATATATGAAGGCTGCAGAAGACGAAAGACAATGGCTTACCATGGCTGCATGCAAGCCGAATTCTGCTGCCCAGACCTGCGTCTGTGATCTGTAACACCAAAGCCGCAGGCACTCAATATTAAGATTCAAAATGCGACCTTATAGTGAAAACACATGTGCTATGTAAGGTGAACAGTGTTGTTCGCCGTGAAAGAATATAACCATTGTTCTCTGAAAAGTATCTTTTTAAATACTACTTTCCCTCCCTCATGCAGCTGCAAATTTTTCAAGCCTCTGTACTCCGTCCCGAAGGCTATCTCAGATAAGGCGGTGGAAAAAAAAGATGTGAGAAGAAATGTTTTCGGAAATCATGGAAGTGACCCGCAATGAAAGAGCTCATCTGAATGAGTGGAAGGACGTGGTAGCAGAGGACAGGAGGGGCGAATGTGAGGACAAGAGGGGCGCTCTAGATGCGAGGTGGCGGCAGGAAGACAGGATGGAACTCTGGGGCTGCTGCGTGATCAAACTGACATGCTCCAGTGTATGGTGGAGCTTCAGGAACAGCAGCAGGATCACAGAGCGCCGCTGCAGCCCCTGTATAACCACCCTCCCCCTTCACCATGTTCTTTAGCCTCATCACCCGCCAGACGAGTAAGAATGCGTGGGGGGAGGCTCCGTGCACCCGCTCACTCCACCCCAGTGGACAGCCCATTATTTCATTATTATGAAATTTTTTTAGTGGCCATTTCCTTCCCTCCTATCCTCCTCCCAAACCCCACCCGGGCTACCTTGTCAGTTCTCTCCTTTTTATAATTAAGTAATAAAGAATACATGATTTTTAAATGAGAGTGACTTTATTTCCTTAGAAAGCAAGCTGTAATCGAAGGGGTGGGTGGGTGGATTACAGGGAATGAGTCAATCAAGGGGAGATGGGTTTCATCAAGGAGAAACAAACCCAACAGTCACACTGCACCCTGGCCAGTGATGAAACTGGTTTTCACAGCTTCTCTGATGCACACTGCTTCCCTGTGTGTTCTTCTAATCGCCCTGGTGTCTGGCTGCGCGTAATCAGCGGCCAGGTGATTTGCCTCAGCCTCTCACCCCGCCATAAAGGTCTCCCCCTTACTCTCACAGAGATTGTGGAGCACACAGCAAGCAGCAATAACAATGGGGACATTGGTTTGGCTGAGGTCTGAGCGAGTCAGTAATGTGCGCCAGCGTGCCTTTAAACGGCCAAATGCACATTCTGCCTCCATTCTGCACTTGCTCAGCCTGTAGTTGAACAGCTCCTGATTACTGTCCAGGCTGCCTGTGTATGGCTTCATGAGCCATGGCATCAAGGGGTAGGCTGGGTCCCCCAGGATAACTACAGGCATCTCAACATCCCTAACTGTTATTTTCTGGTCTGGGAAGTAATTCCCTTGCTGCAGCCGTTTAAATAGAGTAGTGTTCCTGAAGACGCGAGCATCATGAACCCTTCCCGGCCATCCCATGTGGATGTTGGTGAAACGTCCCTTGTGATCCACCAGTGCTTGCAGCACCATTGAAAAGTACCTCATGTGATTTATGTAGTAGGTGCCCTGGTGCTCCGGTGCCAAGATAGGGATATGGGTTCCATCTATCGCCCCACCGCAGTTAGGGAATCCCATTGCAGCAAAACCATCCACTATGACTGCACATTTCCCAGAGTCACAACCTTTCATAGTAGCAGCTTAATGATTGCTTTGGCTACTTGCATCACAGCAGCCCCCACGGTAGATTTGCTTACTCCAAATTGATTCCCGACTGACCGGTAGCTGTCTGGCGTTGCAAGCTTCCAGAGGGCTGTTGCCACTCGCTTCTCAACTGTGAGGGCTGCTCTCATCTTGGTATTCTGGCGTTTCAGGGCAAGGGAAAGCAAGTCACAAAGTTCCATGAAAGTGCCCTTACACATGCGAAAGTTTCGCAGCCATTGGGAATCGTCCCACACCTGCAACACTGTGCTCTCCCACCACTCTCTGCTTGTTTCCCGGGCCCAAAATTGGCGTTCAATGGCTAGAACCTGCCCCATTACCAGCAAAATGTCCAAAGCGCCAGGGCCCGCGGTTTGAGAGAATTCTGTGTCCATGTCCTCATCAATCTCGTCTCTGCTCTGCCGTAGCCACCGCTTCCTTGCCTGGCTTTGCAGGTCCTGGTTCAGCATAGACTGCACGCTGATTGCTGTCTTGAGCTCAGCAGGATCCATGCTTTCCATGGCATGGCATCTGAACGGTTTGCCCAGGAAAAAAGGCTCGAAACGATTGTCTGCTGCTGCTTTCACAGAGAGAGGGGTGAGGCTGTACCCAGAATCACCAGCGGCAATGTTTTTTGCACCATCAGGCACTGGGATCTCAACCCAGCTTTCCAATGGGCAGGGGAGACTGCAGGAACTATGGGATAGCTACCCACAGTGCAACGCTACGGAAATCAGCGCTAGCCTCGGTACATGGACACACACCCCCGAATTAATGTGCTTAGTGTGGCCGTGTGCACTCGACTTTATACAATCTGTTTAAAAAAACCGGTTTCTGTAAAATCGGAATAATCCCGTAGTGTAGACATACCCTTAGGGTTCACCAGCTAGCATAAAGTGACTGTTAATGTTAAACGACAACTTACCTTGTTCAAACTATAACTACACTAGGACTGTAACGTGTGTGAGCTGACATGTTAAAATATGCTTTCTTTACTATGAAGACAAGATTTTACTGACTGACTCTTTTACAGGGATGAGAGAGCAGAGTTAATCACTCTTTGAGGGACAGCATTGATTGGAGTTAACAGAATTGGGGGTTTTGAGGGGGTAGAGAGGGCAGAATTGATTGCATTTGAAGAGGAACGAGTGGAGTTCAGCTGATTTTTTGTGGGCCGATCAAACTGAATAATTGGGAAGAATGAAAATGTGTCAATGCAAATGAAATTTGCATAGCTTTAGGGACATGGCTCTTGTGGTGGGCTTAGGCATATAGTCTCTTTGGGCAAGCAGGTGTCTGGGAAGTTTTTCAAGCTCTGCTTACAATACTTTCTTTCAATCCTAAACTCAGTTTTGCAAAGTAAAGAGTGCCCTTTCTCTTCTACTGTTGAAGTCGGGAAATGAGCTTTAAAAACAAGTCAAATGTTTGTATGCTTGGGATTAGTTTGTATGTACAACTGATAAATGCTAACAGCAAGAAATGTAAATCTAAACCAGGGGTCAGCAACCTTTCGGAAGTGCTATGCCGAGTCTTCATTTTTTCACTCTAATTTAAGGTTTCACGTGCCAGTAATACATTTTAATGTTTCTAGAAGGCCTCTTTCTATAAGTCTATAATGTATCACTATAAGTCTATAATGTATCACTAAACTATTGTTGTTTGTAAAGTAAATAAGGTTTTAAAAATTTTAAGAAGCTTCATTTAAAACTGAATTAAAATGCAGAGCCCCCCCCCCCCCGACCAGTGGCCAGGACCCAGGCACTGTGAGTGCCACTGAAAATCTGCTCACTTGTCACCTTCGGCACGCGTGCCATAGGTTGCCTACCCCTGATCTAAACTAAACAGTGTTGTGTTGAAATGCACAAATGCTGCTAAGAAAAAGCAGAGTTTTGTTACTGGGAGAGAGCATGTCATGGTTTGTGTGAAATTTACTTTGCAGGTGCCAGCTTGGGAATCACCAGTGATGGGTTTTTTGAACTTGAAGAATTGCCCAGGTAAGCAAACCAAAAAATAGACTCTCAGTAGCAAAATCTGCTATCTTAGGCTGCTCTCAGCATGTTGCTCAAAGCAAAGCACACAGAACTCAGTTTGTTGTACCCTGCTCCTGTGCAGTAACTTATTCCTGTGCAAAATGGGTATAAAACACGGCCTGATCAGAAAGAGCCAGGACAGAGGTGATTCTGACCCCTTGCCGTGTGTTTATTAAAATACAGGACTGTTGTTTTTTTTTAAATAACTACATTAGGGCAGCACAAGACTCTTTGAATCTTTACTTCTTGTCCTTCATGTGCTGTGGAGAGGCATTGCAACTCATTGTCACACTCACTCCCCAGCGCAGTGAGCGGCAGAAGCAGGGTATGCAGCCACTGCTGCGCTGACCCCATGGGCAAGAGGAGAGCTGACCTGATCCCAAGAAGGTTGGGTAGTTTTCAGTCCCAAACCTATCGCTTGTAGTCAGGTCATAATGGGTTGCAAGGCTTTAGTCATCAGTGACAGTAGTTCACACTGATCTAAGCCCTTGGAGAAGCAGGAGTGACTTATTTGGCACTGCTTTGCCACATTCTCTCCAGCTACTGTTAAAGCCGTATTGGAGTCCCATGCAACCTTCACAGCCAGGATAGTCCCCATGACTAAAATACTGGCCAGTGAGTACTTGTACCACTGCCCCCTAGTGTATGTTGTGACAGCATAACCCACCTGCTGACGATCTGCCTTTAGGAAGGAAGTTGCAATGATTTAAGGCCTTGGGATTATGGGAAGGCTGAGAGACTGGTTCATTCCCATGAATGAGGGAAAAATATCAAACTGTAGAGGCTCCATCCAGGGCATGGCATCCTGTTCTTTTTGTTGGTGTCTGTGCCTTTCCTTTAGCTTTTCTTAAGTTCTCCATTTGGAGCAGAAAATAATGGATGACAGGCCAATTGAGCCTCAGCCCCTGGATTGACATTGTGCCCAGCCATCTTGTACATGTTCCCTGGTGGCTTGTCCAAGGATGCCTCGGATGATTCTGCTGTGTAGCCTGTTTCACTGACCCTGTCTCCAGCTCCATGGTCTCCTGCCTGACCCAATGTCAATGGTCAAGTGTGTCCCTGCCCGCCCAAGAGAGAATGCCAACTTTTGCTTGGCATAACCACTCTGCAGCCACACACCTGTGCCTGGACCCTTAAATGGCATCTTGCTTTCCATTTCAGTCTTTCTGGGGGGAAATTGACTTGACTTAAAATCATAGCTTTGTAGTGAGCCAAAAACAACGGTCATGGTAACCATATTAATACCCCATGAAAATAAAGTGTAAGATGGCTCATTTTGTGAGTTAGTTTTCTTGTAGCATGTAGTTAATAAAGTAGGTTTACAACATATGTGGCTGTTGAGTTAAAGCCTGAGATCGTGGGAAAGAACATACAATGTAGAATTAGCTGTGGGGTGCAAAGTCACATGTGAAATAGTCCCAGAACCAAGACATGTCTGGATTACAGGAGACACCTTGTCCTTTCGTTCAAGCAGTAAAAACTATGCCAAAGGTCTGTTCTGTTATCTCTGATCCTGCATGTGTGATCTTGCTGCTTTTCCTCAGGCGCAGTGTTGTTGTTGGTGCTGGATACATTGCTGTGGAGATAGCTGGAATCCTTTCCACACTGGGATCAAAGACATCCTTACTGATACGTCATGACAAGGTACAACAGATCATAATATCCAATGTTGCTTACTTCTCCAATGATCTCAGTGCCAATTAAAAATAGCATAGATGCTTTCTGTGCCCTAACTGGCTGAAAGCATTTTGCGCCTCTGAGCCAAATGAAATTGCTGGGCAGAATAACTTGCAGTTTGTTGGGGCTGATCACATTAATTTAGAGACGTTGATTTGACTTTGTAATATAAATGACATATAAAAAAATGTAATGCAACATTCAAGTTGCAGAGTTAAAATCTCAGTACCAAGAGATACAAAAATTAAACTTCCAGTAATAACTGGGCCATGTAGCATGTTTTGTATGCTATGGTCTAAAACATAATTCTGAGCTAGACAGAAAAGAATAGAAAATACTAGAGAAGGTGTCTGTAATGTGGGCTACTTATTGCTGCTGTGGGAACCGTAAAGGTCACTATTAAAGGATTTCTAAACATTGCACTTGAGCCCCATAAGTAAAAAATGTCTAGGTTTTTGTCAGTTTTTTTCTTATTTTCTTTAGAAATAACAGAAATGACATGTCTGCTCCTCCCTGTTTTTTGCTGGAGGACTTCTTGAGGTTGTCAGGAGATGTGGTTAGAAAATTGTCAATGCACAACACAAGGGGTGTTGAATCTATCCACACACTTCTTCTCAAATTTTCATTAGATGCTAGCGTTAAATAGGTGTAAACAAAACCAGAACTCTAAACAGTCTGTCAGTTACTCAGCATTCCTCTCCTCTCACTTTTGTGATGTTATTTTGCTGGGGCTGTGTCTGTACACTTTTACCACCAATTTAATTAAATGGGTTTGAAGTTGCTGTAGTTAGATCAGAGCTACCTCCTTGTGTGGATACTCTTCAGGCTGTTTAAGAGTGGCTTGTATTTCTTTAGCTTAACTCAAGCTAGAGGGAGTGCCCACGCAAGAGCTCTGTGAGAGTCTAGAGGATGTGTCTGTTGAATTAGGAATTCCATTTTTGTTTTGTGAATGCCATGTATGATTATAGTCCTTGTGGATTAGTGCATACATTTTGTAGCAAGGGTTATGTCTGGGAAGCTGTGACAGAGCATTCAAGGGACGTCAGCACTGAAGAACTCTCCCATACAGGAACAATGAGGGTTCTACCAAAGGGCCACTGACCTTGAATGGACTTTCTACCCAGAAATTGTGTGCACATGTATGTATGTTTTGGAACCTGGAAGTTTCCCGGCAGAAGCTCATTAGTAAGAGAGGGAACAGACAGTTTTACAAGGAAGCTGCTCTCTGTGAAGGGGTCCTCCACTCCACTGTCAGAAGCAGGAACGCCAGCAGGATGCTGAGCCCTAAGGACTTGTACCAATCCCAGGACTCTTGGAAGTGGTGAGGTCAGATGGGGGATTGCATCCCTTCCCCCAACTTCAAAAAAGGCCCTATTCTGAATGTTTGTAAAGCAGCTACCTGGTCATTAGTGTGCGCTTTCGCCTTCCATTACCCCATCAGCTAGAGTGACCAGATGTCCCTATTTTATAGGGACAGTCCTGAGTTTTGGGTCTTTCTTATATAGGCTTCTATTACTCCTCACCCCCTGTCCTGTTTTTCACATTTGCTGTCTGGTCACCCTACCATGAGCCAATACTGAAGAGATGATGCCAAATTTTGTCGAGCTGTACTACATTCTGTGTGTGCACGGACTCTGATCCTGGTGTCTGTTTAACTGCTTGGGAGTCACCAACAGTGGCATGCACATGTGCAATCACTCAAAGAAGAGAAACATCTGCTAACCTTCCGTAATTGTTCTTCGAGATGCGTTGCACGTGTCTGTTCCACGACCCCCCTCCAGCCCCTGTTCCTCGAAGTCTCCAGACAGAAGAAACTGAGGGGGCTCACGGTCTGCTGGCCCTTCATACTAGCACCAGCAAAGTGTGCTTGAGCCACCCCAACAGGTACCACTAAGGGAAAAATTTCTGGCAACTGTGCGCCCACACACACACCAAGAGTGGAATGGACACGTACAGCACCTCTCAAAGAACAGTCGTGATGTAAGGTTAGTAACCATTTTTTCACTAAAGTAGTTACCCTAATTACCATGTGGTTACAGAACCATGGGCACGCTCACACAATCCAGAACTTTCATTTGATTGCAACAGGACAAGAAAAGAATAGGTACAAAGTAGAGGCGTGTGTGACAGTAGCATTTAGATGGGAACATAGTAAATTGCATGTAATCTTGATGGATTGTATGGGTTTCCATGCAGGTGTTAAGGACTTTTGATTCAATGATCAGCGCAAACTGTACTCAGGAACTGGAGAATATTGGCATAGAAGTCTGGAAGCATTCACTGGTACAGTATTACCCATGCATGTCATTATTTAGGTCTGAGTCTATCCTATGGACCCATAACTTGATTCTTTTTTATTTCATTTTTGCTTAAACTGTCCTAATTTTCCTCAGCACTGTTATAGCATCTGATCATGGCCATGGTGAGATATTCATATCTGAATACTATATTGCTAGTTTATCACTCCTGTATCAATGATTTGTAAATGCCCTGTGTGTCGCTATATTTCATTTTCTGCTATGTAATTCCACAGCAGCTCTTGTCTCTGGAACATTGTTAGGTAGTAGATGGGGGAAGGGGAACACACAATAAGAGTGCTTTGGCTATCATTTATGTGAACCTTATGCATGGTGTGCATGTGCCTCGTGACTGCAGGTCTGGAACCAACCAGTGGAGCCATGCCTGTGCCCTGCATGCCCTCTTGTCTCTACACCCAAGGGCATATAAGGCAGTGTGGCCCCTTTCTGTCTCAATTCTCTCTTATGTCTGTCCATCTGCTTCTGTAGCGGCTCCTCCTGAAGGAAAAGTCCTGCTCTTTAGCTTTTGTTGTTCTTACCTTTTAGCAGTTTATCACACTGCAGCACTGTTTTGTGTTTCTGCCCCACTGGCTGTGTGCTGTTCCAAGGCATCGCTTTCCTGTTTCAGGGCCAAACATTAGAGCTTCTCTCCTCCTTGAGTTGTCTTGGAGCCAAAATTAGGATCTATCCTCAGCACCCCAAGACACCAGAGACACAGGCTTTGGGGTCCTCATCTCCTCCAGTGGCATGGGGGAGAGCCACCTTGGAGTCACCCTTTGCAGATACCAGGTGGTTCTCTGGGCCTCCGTGGAATTGTCCCCTCTTGGGCAGTGTGAGCTCCTAATCTCAGCATGACAAACCAGACCAGGCCCTAGGTTGCCTTGGAGAAGAACCAGGTTGTGAGATGGAGAGGAGGTCTAAATAAGCCACCATATGATGATCCTCCTGGCCCTATCATGTGTCCTCCTCTTCTTGTTCCCTCTCACCAGACCAAGTGGTGACTCAGAGCATCCCTGTGCCCTCTTGACTTTCAAGGATCTCCTGTGCAGGGTAAGAGACCCTCTGTCATGCTGGCAGCAGTGCAGGAGAAATTCCACGTACTCTCAAACCCCCACAACCGGGGAGACTGACCATAGCAGCCAAGGGTGCCCTGGAACCAGTCACAGACCAGTATGTAAGAGGATGGGTGGATGCTACTGAGCCCTTCAGAAGGGCTTTCCTTTCACATTCAGAAGACTGTTTCTTCACTTCACCTCTCCCCCACCCCTGCTTACCTTGTTCCAGAAGTCAATGAGAAATTGAAACGTCTAGGTGTACCATGATTAAGACTAAGATTTTGTCATTGATATTTTTAGTATAAGTCACAGATCATGGGCAATAGAGAAGAAGTCACAGAAGCGACTTTTACTAAAAATATCGCTGAGAAAATGGGAAACCCAGCTGCGGGTTTCCCACACCGCCTGCAGAGGTTAGGCAGCTGTGGGGACTGCTCCCAGCTCTGGGGGCTCCCAGCGCCTGTGAGGGCTCAGAGCTCCGGGGTACTTCTGCCACATGCAGCAGCTGGGAGCTTTGAAGGCAGTGATGCCCAGAGTGGCTCGGAAATCTGGGGATCTGCCGCCCATGGTGGCTCAGACTTCCCGGCCCCCCACTGCCCGTGGTGGCCAGGAGCTGCGGCCCCACCACCCATGGTGGCTGTGAACTCTGGGGGGCCCCCGACCAGGATCCTGCAGCTCCTGGCTGACAGGGCTGAATTCATGAAGGTCGCTGGAATTCACAGATTCTGTCACTTCCGTGACCTCGGTGAAAAAATCGTAGCTTTAGTCATGATCTTTGCCCCAGGAGGGAGATGTGTAGACATTAGACTGCTTGGCAGGGAGGCCTACTTCTTTGCAACCTCACAGGTGAGGGTTGCAGACTACCTGGCCTTACTCACCAGGCAGGTATAACTCTCCCTTGGCACTGTCTATCAGCTCCTTGACAAATTCCTGAATGACCGTAAAACAGAGTGGATGCATCTAATATGGCTGCCTGCTCAGTGGCTGCAGACTTAGCTATGCAGAGACCATCTTGGCTCTGGCCCTTGACCCACTGAAGGAAAGCCATGCCACCATAGACTTGCTGTTCCATGGTCCTGAGCGCCTTCGACTGTAAATTGTCTGGTGTGGGGAGTGTCTGTCAGTTCTGTTCATACAGCACCTACCAAAGTGGGGTTCTAGTTCAAGACAGGCTCCTACACACTATGGTAAATCATAGATTCCAAGGCCAGACGGAACCATTGGGATCATCTAGTCTGACCTCTGGTATATCACAGGTCATAGAACTTCCGCCAAACTCCTGGAGCAGATCTTTTGAAAAAACAATCCAATCTTAATTTAAAAAATTGCCACTGATGGAGAATCTGCTACAACCCTTGGTAAGTTGTTCCAGTGGCTAAATGCTCTCACTGTTAAAAATTTATGCTGTATTTCTAGTCTGATTTTGTCTAACTTCAACTTCCAGTCATTAAATCATGTTTATACCTTTCTGTGCTAGGCTGAAGAGCCCATTATTAAATATTTGTTCCCTATGTCGGTATTTTCAGACTGTAACCAAGTCACCCCTGACTATCTCTGTTGTTAACGAAATAGACTAAGCTCCTGGAGCTCAGTCACTAAAATGCAGGTTTTCTTATCCTCCAATCATTCTTGTGGCTCTTCTCTGACCCCTCTCCAATGTAACACCCTTCTTGAATTATGGACACCAGAACTGGACATAGTATTCCAGCAGCAGTTACGTTAATGCCAAACAGAGGTAAAGTAACCTCCTTTTTTATCACTTGAGATTCTCCAGTTTATGCATCCAAGGATCACATTAGCTCTCTTTGCCACAGTGTCACACTGGCAGTTCATGTTCAGCTGATTATCCATGACAACCCCCAAATCTTTTTCCAAGTCACTGATTCTCAGGACAGAGTCCCTCATCCTGTAAGCGTGGCTTACAGACACCTCATACTCAGCTCAGAGTCTGTTACCATGTGCAATTTGGGACATTACCTACAAGTCTCTCTCTAAATTTTGTTGGAAAAGCACAAACACATTTTGTAATTATTGGCATTGCATTTGGCGTGTGCTCCAGTTATAAACAGCTGGGTTTGATCTTTCATGTTTACTTTAAGATGCTTTTGGTGACAGATACTCACCCCAAAGGTTCCTCTTTTAATCTTAATCTGTATTTGTGGTTACCAATAGGTCAAATCGGTTACAAAATCTCCTCTTGGATTGTTGGAGGTAACGGTAATGTCCACTGCGCCTGGTCACAAACCCACAGTTAGCACAATCCCGGATGTTGACTGTCTGCTGTGGGCCACTGGACGAGATCCAAACACTGAGGGGCTTAATCTAGACAAACTGGTGAGACTGAAAGATTTTATATCCTAGTAATTATGAAAATGCACATTGTATTAACTCCTTGCATATGTGGTCCCGATTCTTCCATGACCTACCTCTGCAGGACCCTGTATCTGCATGGAGCTTATGGCAGGACCGTGGCCAAGATTATAATATAATCCCATATAATACTCTATACACTTGAAAAGCCCTGGGCTGAAGAGGGTAGTATGAAAACAAACCCACAAATATTTAAGTATGATGAAGTTTTTAATTGCATCTTCCAGCACTGACTGGAGACCTGATAGATAAATTATGGCAGGGGTAACTCAGTGCCTTTGATAGCCAAATCATCTATGAATCATGACACTGCATTATAAAATAACTCTCGTCCTTGAATCATTGTTCTCCTGGGCTGGAGTTGAAAATGATGTAACTGCTGCAGAGGGTGGGAGACCAACCTGTTCTTAGCACCACTGTTACACTGGTTGGGCCTTTTGAAACGATGTGAAAAATTAAGGTAAATATGTGAAACTTTTTCCTGTGTTTATTTTTAAACTTTATATTGCAGAGTTAGGCTTCATATCTCATAGGAATGTAAATGTTACTTTGAACAGGGTATGATACTGTGAAATATTTCTTCAGTTTGTCATCCCCCCTCCTCCGCCCCCCATAATCTCTACTGTGTATATTAACATGTTTGCTGTTTCCAATATTAGGGTCTTAAGTTAGATGCTAAAGGTCACATTATAGTCGATGAGTTCCAGAACACCAGCAGGAAAGGGATCTACGCTGTCGGGGATGTATGTGGAAGAGCACTTCTGACCCCAGGTAATAGGCCTGTATTGCATTCTGCTGTACTGCCACCTAGGGGATCCCATACCTGTGATATACTCACTTACCTACATTTAGCCACTAGGGACAACATTATCAAAAATAGGAGCCAAAAGTTAGTGGGATTTTCAAAACTGCCTACGTGGCTTAGGAGCACAAGTCCCCAGAGAGCCCAATTGTGACAAAGAGAAACAAACAAATTAATTTCACTTCCAACCTCATTTAAAAACAATCAAAACTCCTCTCCTTCCCCCTGCTTAAAGTATGGGGGTGGATGAGGAAGAATCCATTCTTCTTGCCCCTGCTGCTCAACTCCTTCCAACATTTTCAGAGGCTGGCTGCTATAATTCCGCTACACTGTGTGAATTTGGCAGCCACCTGACATGCCAGCTGGCAGAGATGGTCAAGGTGCATGTCACCTCATGCATGTAGCACATTGACTGTTTTAGGACCAGATAAGACACCAAAGGCCCTTGTCCTGTATCATCTGTGTAAGGTATTTTGGCAGGCTGTGTGTAATGTGGCATGGTTCAACAGGTTGCCCTCTCCATCTGGTGTTCTCCAGCCTTCACACTCATTAATGTCATGTTGAATTTAATGTTTGTGCATTAACATAACTTAACTTGCAAACATACAACCATATTTTTTTTGGCTGACTGATCTTCCCATTGCTCCTACACAAATTATTTCTGCAGTGTCCCTCATGCTGCCTCTCTCCACTCAAGGCCACGGTAGTGCAGGGTTTGTCTCTCCTGTCAACTCTGCCCCTCCAGCTGTCAGTGGAGGGAGCTTATAGCTCTTGAGAGAGGAAATATCACTTGCCCTGGGCTAGCTGCAGGTGTGTGCAAAGTGGTAAGGATGTGTGTGCACAGAGTTGATGTAGATGACCTGTACTCACTGCTACATGGAGTAGGATATGGGAAAGAGGAGAACAGCATGTATAGAAAGAAAACAGGTCAGAGCCCATGTAGAATGGGGACCACTCATATACAGTTTCCCACGATTCAGGGTGGTGTCTTTATTCGGCTGCCAATAGTATCTGAGTGCTGGGAAAACTCCATTTGTTGTCAAGCATAAAACCCAGAAGATGTAGGTGCTGGATATAGAAATTTGCAAAGCAATTGGGAAAGGAATTATTTTCTTATTGAAAGTAGTGATGAAGCCGCTCCCTGGCCTTGCTTGTTCACAGTTGTATTTGTGCCCAGTGGGTGTAATACTAGCTGCCGCCCCGCACATCACAAAGAGGAACATGATCCATACGCTGACGACTCCCACAGTGACTTCCTATGGCAGAGTTCCAAAGCAGAAAAACAACTCTTTTTGCAGAGGCACACTGGTTCAAACATTGAGCCTCTCAGCCAGGGATGAGATTAACCCTGGATTTGCAGAGTTTAAGGGGGAAATTTTCAAAAGCATCTGTGGCCTTGTCTACCTATCTGTGGCCTTGGTCTAGGAGGGTTTTCCTGGTATGCTATATTGGCAAAATCCTACGTGTGTGGGCTTGGCTATTTCCAAATAGTTGCTGTGTCCCCAAACCAGCATAAGCTATATTGCCATAAACAGTTGTGCTAGTGTAACTTCATCTACACTAGGGCTTATAGCAGTATAGCTATATTGGTAAAACATCATCCATGCCCCATTACCCAGTGTAGCTCTTCAGGTATAATTTAAGAGTAGATCAGGCATTTTCAAAAGTAAATTAGCTGCTTAGCAGCCAAAATCTCACTGAAAGTCGTGACAAGTCATTAAGTGACTAAGTGATTTTGAAAATGCTGTCCATCAGTTGCAACCTTCTGGTGTTTTTGTCCTCTACAGTCTATAAATATAAGGTTGGATCCTGCTCTAAAGCATCCCGTACAGGCCACTAGTTAGCTACAGGATACCTGATCTAGTGTTAGCCTGTGTTAGATGGTGTAAGCATGAATTCCAATTTCCATACTTACAGTTGCAATAGCAGCTGGAAGGAAACTGGCACACAGACTGTTCGAAGGCAAGCAGGATTCCAAACTCGACTACAGCAACATTCCTACCGTGGTCTTCAGCCACCCGCCAATCGGAACGGTGGGACTCACGGAAGGTAGGGTCCTAGTGAAAACACTGCTTTGGTGTCTCCTTGTTAATGTTCTGTGTTTCAGTAATGATAGCCATGACAATTGACTGAATCATGTTGTCTTAAAATTCAGTTTAGGGGGGAGGACAGTAACAAGATATGGTGCCTTTCACCTGTAAGTACCATGTTCATATTGAGGCTATGTGTGTAGTGAACAGAAATCACTTCCTCTTTGAAAGGCAACAAGTACGTGGCCTCAACTCAGCTAGTGGACATGTGCAGCACTTAATCCCCCATCGCTGTCTGGCACTGACACTTACAGCAGTTTCAGCAGCGAGGCCAAGACTAGAATGGATGTGAGCTATATTTAGCCCTGCAGGTAGGTCCTGAAAGTCAGGGATGGAGGCATGTGGTGATGCAGGAATTTTAGTCTGGATTTATGTCTAACTATGGGCCTAACCCAAGTCCCATTGAATCCTCCAATCGCCTTCACTGTACCGATTTGGTGCTGCTTTTTGCTAACCAGGACAATGTGCTAGATCTATACATATTTAATTCAACAATATAGCTTAACTTTTTTACTAGATTAATTTTTGACTTGTAATTTGTGTCAAACTGTATTTGTGTGGAAATTCAATTAAAATGTACAAAAACAATATTTTAATTTTATTATACAAAACTACCCTTAAATGTGCTGGATACATAACAGGGGGGAGTTTATCTGCACATATTTTTCATTTAAAACTTACTTTTTGTTTAACAAATCAGTTATTGTCTGTAGTTGATTGAACTGATTGATTCTGGTCACCCTTTTTTTTTAATCTGTTTTGAACTAATAGATCTCATCCCCTCACACTTAGTTTATATTCATAGATTGGAAGAGGGAAGCAGGCTTTCCTTTGCAGTTTCCAGTTGGTTTCTTAACTTTGACTGAACTAGTCATCAGCTGAACTAGTTGAGTAAATTGAAAGAAGAAAATATTTTCTGAGAACCTGCAGAAGGAGTCACTGCTATCAAAAGATGGGTTAGCTTTGGTTCCAGGTGCTTTAGCTAGTGATTTCTATCAGTACAGTGGTTTGACTTTCTTTAAAACATTGCAGCAAACATGTACTGCTTAATATTATAATCTATGAACATAATTTAAAATAAGTGTAAAAATAATAAGTTTAGGCCTTAATACATGATGTAATAATTTCAAATTTAATTTTCAATAGGTTTATTTTAAAAAAACCACCTGTATTCAATTTTTAAAAAATCTGATTTAAATCCAACTCTTTTGAATTTTTAAAATCATGTAAATCTTTGATAGTTATCCACCCTGTTGTTCAGTTAATGTTTGTAAAGTACTTTGAACATGCTAAGCCCAATGTAAGAGATGCATATTTATTACTACTTCCCTTGGGAAGGAATTGTTGTTAAACAGTTGGGGCTCATTTGTCCTTACCTAATATCAGTCAGGCTGACTTATAACTTGTATTTCCAGACAAAAAACACATTGAAAGTGCCTATCAGTAATGTAAGATATACTACAATTTACCTACCCCAAACCAGGAGAGTCATTGATAAGCCTGTTTGAATTTCTTTTTAAGTTTAACCTTAGGTATTAAAATATAGTTAGGGAACCCAAACAACCTTAAGTCTGCCTGGTAATAACGCCATCGGGGTGGGATGGGGGAGTTGCAAAATCTAATATTCTTTCAAAATCCGTTTAATTTCATCTACGTCCACAAACATCTAAAGTGCCTTAATCATAGCTGAATGGCTTTTGCATGGTGTCACTACAGGGCAGAGTTAAGGTTTCTGCTGAAAGAAAAACTTCTAAGTTATGGGAGACAAGACTATTAATCCACTTACAACAATCTTCAGAAATAGCCTGTGCACAAGATTTCAGTGAGTTTTAATCACATGGGTTGCTGGATGAGTCTGACAGAGCAGGGTTATGGTTGTTGGAGTGTCCTTAACTACATTTCTTACCTTAACATGTTTGGTTTTGTTTATTTGTAACTTTAACTGTGACTTCCTGCATTTAGACTGCTTGGTTTGGGGATAGTTATGGTCATATTTGGATTGCAGTCCAGACCAATAAGGGGTTGTCACCTCCTGCACTGTAACCATGGGTAGTGCCTTAAATGCTCTTCTGTTGTGGCTCATAGCCTGGACACAAACAGTCAGCAGACAAACATATGGGGTACCCTGAGTGTCTGTGTGCTGTGCAGCCTTGGTCCAACACTTCTGACCCCAGCAGCCTGCCACAGCACAACAATCTCACCCTGGTTTCCACCAACTGTAGTTATACCTAGCAAGGTGATCTCAGGACACTTCCAGTCCCAAGTTTCCACAGAACCATCTGCCTTGATATCTCCAGCCCTCTCCTGAACCACTCTGATAAATAATAAGGTTTGTTTGTTCCTTTAAAGAGACTGTACCCAGCAGCTTGCTACATTAGCTGGAGTGAACAATTACTTCAGACACAGCACTGGGTTGGTTTATATTAAAATAAAACAACTTAATTAACAACAGGATGCAAGTAATGTGATGCCAAGTAAAAGAAATAAAAGTAGAGATACTTGCAAGCAAATAAAAATGAAAATATACATACATCTAAAAGTCTAAAACTTACCTAGCAAGGCACAGTCTCTGTTTAAGATGGTTTTATTCACCCATTACTTTTGGTCCAGCTTGGCTGACTGTCTCCAGAGGTGAAAGTTAGCTGGTACGGTCCGGTTCGGCTTACTGGCAAGAGCTGGTACCCCATGCCAGACCGTATCAGCGGGGATTTAAAGGTCTTGGAGCTCCAGCCCCTGCGGGGAGCCCATGGCCCTTTAAAGCACCGCCCAAGCCCAACTGCCTGAGTTCCAGCGGTGCTTTAAAGGGCCCGGGGCTCCTCACAGCAGCCAGAGCCTCTGGCACTTTAAATCGCTGATGGAGCCCTGCGGCTGCTACCCCAGCGCTGGGCCCTTTAAATCATTGCCGGAGCCCTGCTGCTGTTACCCCAGTGGCAAGAGCACTGGGGTCTTTAAATCCCCACCTGAGCCCGGCTGCCGGAGCTTCAGGCTCCGTGGGGAGTCAGGCTCCGGTGGGGATTTAAAGGGTCCGGGGCTCCCCTCAGTAGCCGGAGCCCTGGGCCCTTTAAATCGCTTCCGCAGCCCTGCAGCAGCTAACCCAGCCCTAGCCCGAGCCCTGTCTCCCCGGGGTAGCGGTGGCAGGGCTCCCACGGTGATTTAAAGGGCCCAGAGCTCTGCAGTGGCTGGAGCCCCGGGCCCTTTAGTTCACCCCTGAGCCCCGGGGCTCCCAGCCACCTCTGCAGCTGGTAGCTTTCGGGTGATTTAAATGCCCTGGGCGTCCCAGCCACAGCCGGAGCCCCAGGACCTTTACATTTTGAAATGCTCCTCTTCCGGTTGAGGTCATGCCTCTTCCCTTTGAGGCCCCGCCCCGCTCAGGACTCTGGCATACCGGTAAGTCCTTTAAACTCTTTCACCCCTGACTGTCTCTCTGTCTGGAGGACCTTAAGGAGTCTCTCTCCTTTATTCTCAAAGTTAGGAAGGCCTCCTGCGGGAGACTGTTCTCCTATGTTTCACTGGCCTAGGTGGAGCTATGATAATTCTCTGTTGCTTGAGTTCAGGCTCAAGATAACCTCTGCTGGTCTGCTTGATAGCTTTGTTTACTGCTAATATGTAAACTGAGGTAAACCACATTCCTTTGTCTAGGGCAGATCAGTTTATCACCTTGGCCTAGGCCAGGCTGTCTTCTTAAACCTGTTCTAGTAACATTATACAGGGGGAATTCATAGCTTCACATATGAAGTTAACACCTGCATTTTACAATGATATTAATGACCAGAGTGCTATTAGTTTTCAGTTGATACCTTACAAGGTGTATGTTGTACAGCAACATTTTGCAGTAGCGTGTAGGGTGTGAATACAAGGGCGCTTAGGGTGAATAGTTTAGTTTACCCTAAATTACACAATTGTACTGTTTGCCGTAACTGCATCTCATTGTAGGTTTTTGTCTGGGAATGTCCTTGTTTGGAGTCTTAAATGAAAATTTTCATACATGAACAGTTCACAGGAATGTTACTCTGGGATATTTCTAATGATATGAAAGGATGAAATATCAATCTTAAATCACTTTTAAATTTTTTGTACCTTAAATAGCTAGGTTCACCAGTACCCTTTATCCTACTCAAGAACAGCACAAATCAGCCAGATTTACAGGCCAGATAAACTGGGTTTACAGCTCCTTTGTTTTGCCAGAGCTGTGCAAAGGAGGTGGATTGCATATTGCAGTTCCCCCAACCTCCTACGTTCCTCTAGACAGCTCCCTGGTTTTCCCCTGCACATACATGCATAACCCTTCACAAACACAACCTTTCACCACTCGCACATACCTCTGCCTCTGGCACTCCTACTCCAAATTCCCCTACCTCTGGAATCTCCCTGTTTCTCCCTCAGTCGTGGTTTATCTGAGTAGATCTGACACAGTGGGTAGTTTCTGAATATATTTAGGATTAAAGGTCAGTTTTTGCTGTTTTTCATAATTGAAAGCTTAACTGTCACAAAGAACGAACCCTTTTCAAGTAGGCCACCATCTCCCATTGTTCTCAGTGAGACTGATGCCACAGCTGCCTTCAGGAGAAAGGTGGTCCTGGAGTCTAGGCTATGAGCAGGCAGACACACCCAGTCCCACTGAGAACAGAGAGAGACTTCCTTCTCAAAATGGCCACTAACTGAAGCCATCTCATGCTTCAGTCCCATTTATAGCGAAAGGTTATGCCAGCCATTTTGAAGGTGGTAGGGTTGCCAACCCTTCTGGTTTCTCCAGGAGTCTCTGAGAATTGGGCTAAATCTCCCGGAGGCTACTGAAGCCAAACTGGGAGATTTTAGGCACTAAAAGTCTGGTGGTGCAGTGGGGATAAGGCAGGCTGCCTACCTGCCCTGGCTCTGCGCCGCTACTAGAAGTGGCCGGCATGTCCCTGCGGCCGCTGATGGGGGCAGGGGGTCTCCACGTGCTGCCCCCGCCCCCAGTGCTGACTACACAGCTACTATTGACCACTATGTTGAGGTGGCGCAGTACTGTAAACTATCCCTTACTCCCTGCAGCGTATGTAACAGTTTTGTTTTGTGGAGTCAAATGTCTCTTTTGTGTGTTTCAGAGGAAGCCATTTCTACATATGGAAGAGAGAATGTGAAGATCTACACCACCTCTTTTACCCCCATGTATCACGCTGTAACTCAAAGGAAAACTAAGTGTGTCATGAAACTGGTTTGTGCCGGCAAAGAAGAGAAGGTGAGCAAAATGAAACAAGAACTCACAGCTAAAATGTTCAGGATAGTGCAGCAGCTTGTATTCTGCTGTTATCCAAGTCTATTTAGCTAAAGGTAAAATAACTGACTTTGCATATTTAATTCCAGCTCTTCCATTACAGTGTTTATGTTCATAGATATAAATTGCCTTTCTAAAAAGAATACTTTACATTAAATATTTCATGCAAACACACGTTAGAAACATTGTTCAAATTGCAAAGTCAAACTGTGAAAAGTGGAAAATTTTCTGTAATATATGTATGAATCCTTGGCATGCCTGTTTCCATCTGAATGTTGCATTGCTATCCAGTGACTGCAGAAGGGTTAACAACTGCTCCTGGATCAGGGTAGGAGGAGGGTGTGTGTGTGTGTGTGAGTGAGACCTTGCTGTCTGGAAGGAATAAATACACTCATTAAAGAACTGGCTCAAACCAACCCAAATCAATAGCCAGTGACTGAGCACTCAGCTTAACAGCAGGAAACACCAGCAGGTAGAACTTGAGAACTGAACTGGAGAACGAAGTATCATATGACTGCCAGAGGGGGTCGGCTTTTTTATTTTTTATTGGGGGGTAGGGGGGAGACTTGAGTCCAAACCAGGGAGACAAGGGAAGGAAGGGAGCAAGAGATGGAGTCCATCACAGCATGGCTGGCTGGCGATGGGCCTGATTTGACCTGGGTGGACTATGGCTTGTCTTCTGCCTCACTTTGCTAACCTGAGGACATTCAGGTTCTGTATGCCAGGTGACTAATAAATGGTGGTGGTTTCTGAAAAGGCTGCCTGTATTTCTGTGAATACTCACTGACAGCATTCTGCCCTGAAGGGCTACAGTGCACACCTGCAGCAGTCTAGCTTGGTTGGATTCGCTGCAGGGAGCCACAGAGAAAGAGGGTTAGCTGGTACCGAAGGCCCAGTCTTGGTAGTCATGGTCCTGTCCTGGTGGAATTGTATGGGTCCTTGAAGCCCAGCACACTTTAAAGGATCACTCCTAGGAGAGTAATTACAGGCTGGGGCATAGACCAGACCCTGTGACTCCATGACCTTAATTTGGCCCAACCTTGGTACTGAATGAAGCAGGTGTAATGTGGAAAAAATTTCTTGTGACAATGAAATTAAAGATATCGTAATGTGTGTGTCAAAGGGGATTTGTCATTTGCTAACTTTCAAGTGCTTGATTTGTAACCTAAATAATGTTCCTCTAAGAGGTTTTTTATAGGTCGTCTCCTAGTTTTTTAAGGAGAAAGGTAAAAACAAATTTGATTATGTACAATTTTAACGAGAGGTCAAAAGAATCTTCTATAATGGAAAGTTTTAAGCAGCCTCATTACAGAGGTTGTTGCAAGTTCCATATATAATATGAATATTATAGTGGCATGGGAGCACCGCCATTTAAGGTTACGTTGTGACATCTGTTTAAAGAGTGAGCTTTCTAAGTCCTCTAAGGTCCATGTGCCTGGGTAGATTTGAAATTTGGAGTGCCTCGGAACATGCAGGGTAGGCTTAGTGACCCAAATTCATATGAGCAAGGGGTTCCAGAGGTATAAACTCCCCTCCTCAAAAATAGCCACTTAAAAGTTGTCAAGTGGAATTTTTTTTGCTCAAAGCTAGAGATCAGTAGAGCCCTGCAAATTCATGGAGATCCATGGACCATTTCTGTGGATGCCAGCGTGGATGGGGATACAAATTTTGTATCCACGCAGGGCTCTGATGGTAAGAGCAGGCAGGCAGCTGTGAGGAACCGCGGCCCGACTAAGGCAGGTGGAGGGTCCATTGCGGCTCTGCACAGCTCTGAGCTGCCCCCTTCCCCAGACGGAGCCAGGACAGGGAGCCTGGGTCCCTCCACCTGCCCTGGGTGGGGTGCTGCGATACTGGGGAGGGGGCTGCTCAGACCCCATGTCTGCAGCAGGTGGAGGGTCCATGATGGCTCCCCACAGCTGCAGGCACATCTCCCCCTCACTGGGATGAGGGGTGGAGGTGCCTCAGTCCAGCCCTCAGTGTAGAGCCCTGCACATCCATGGCTATCCATAGATAATTTTTGCAGATTGGATGCAGATGCATATTTGTGTATCTGCGCAGGGCTCTATGTATTAAATAGTTTGTCTCTTGAGTTTTACCCAAGATAGTGCATGGCACTCACTACATTTTTGGGGGACCAAAATTGGGAATGATATTTAAGAAAATGGACATATTTACACTAGACATGTACCAATACAGATATACAGCTAGAGAGTTTCCATTCCCTCCATTCTATATGCTTTAAAGCTCGACTTTTCTAAGTGCTGTAAAATCTGAGTGGTGACACTGATTGCTTTGGGCTTGTCTACATCAGAAAGTTGCAGCGCTGGTGAGGGAGTTACAGCGCTGCAACTTTGAAGGTGTACACATCTGCAGGGCACCACCAGCGCTGCAACTCCCTGTTTGCAGCGCTGGCCGTACTCCCGTTTTGTCTCAGGTGTAGAGGATCCAGCGCTGGTGATCCAGCGCTGGTAATCCAATGTAGACAGTTACCAGCGCTTTTCTTGACCTCCGTGGAAGGAGGAAGCCTCTGGTAATCAAGCTGGTTTCCTTTCCCGGTTTGCTCTCTCGGTCCCGGAGCCAGCCAGCAAACCGCAGGGAAGGAGACCTGCTTGCTCGGGGTTCCGGGACCGAGAGAGCAAACCGGGAACGCCGCGGTTTGCTCTCTCGGTCCCGGAGCCAGCCAGCAAACCGCAGGGAAGGAGACCTGCTTGCTCGGGGTTCCGGGACCGAGAGAGCAAACCGGGAACGCCGCGGTTTGCTCTCTCGGTCCCGGAGCCAGCCAGCAAACCGCAGGGAAGGAGACCTGCTTGCTCGGGGTTCCGGGACCGAGAGAGCAAACCGCGGCGAAGCTGGTTTCCTTTCCCGGTTTGCTCTCTCGGTCCCGGAACCCCGAGCAAGCAGGTCTCCTTCCCTGCGGTTTGCTGGCTGGCTCCGGGACCGAGAGAGCAAACCGCGGCGAAGCTGGTTTCCTTTCCCGGTTTGCTCTCTCGGTCCCGGAACCCCGAGCAAGCAGGTCTCCTTCCCTGCGGTTTGCTGGCTGGCTCCGGGACCGAGAGAGCAAACCGCGGCGTTCCCGGTTTGCTCTCTCGGTCCCGGAACCCCGAGCAAGCAGGTCTCCTTCCCTGCGGTTTGCTGGCTGGCTCCGGGACCGAGAGAGCAAACCGCGGCGTTCCTGGTTTGCTCTCTCGGTCCCGGAACCCCGAGCAAGCAGGTCTCCTTCCCTGCGGTTTGCTGGCTGGCTCCGGGACCGAGAGAGCAAACCGCGGCGAAGCTGGTTTCCTTTCCCGGTTTGCTCTCTCGTCCCGGAACCCCCCTTGAAGCCGCCCAACAGCGCTGCAGTGTGGCCACATCTAACACCACTTGCAGCACTGGTTGCTGTAAGTGTGGCCACTCTGCAGCGCTGGCCCTATACAGCTGTACTAATACAGCTGTAACAACCAGCGCTGCAAAATTTTAGATGTAGACATGGCCTTTGAAATGTTATGTGCCTCATGGGGTGGGGGATATAGTGGTGTCGATCCACATTTTGGAATTAGTTGGCCACTGGTTTTCTCGAGTTACTGGCCAGCCCCCAAAACTGATTTCCTTCTTCTGTCTTGTAGTGTAAAACTGAAAGATACTAATGACTGGATGGTTCACAGACCCTCTTGATGGCTGTGAGCTCACCCGTCAGTTAACATAACTAAGGACCAAGTCATCACCACCCCTCACCTAAAACAAAGAGACTTTTGGATTAAGTGGCTGAAGGTTACTACAATTTGAGGCCTGGATGGCAATGTTGTTTTTGGGTGGGAAGGGGATGTAATCAGTCTTTGGTGGGGGGCAGGGGAGGGTTAGACATGTGAATGCCTCTTGAGAGGGATATTAGGGGTGGAGGAGTGGAGAAATGAGGAGAGAGGGACTTAAGGCTGCAGAGGGGAGGGGAGATTAAAAATGCTTGAGACCAAACAAGCAAGTTTACCCAATTTATTGTCTAAAGACATATGAAAAGGAGATATACATACCACTCCTTCTGGGAAACTGTTTTCTTGCAATGTGCAGTGCCCCTTACACAGAAAATGTTTTTGAAATACCCCTCTCCTCCCAGAAATACCCAAACCCAACCTATATTTTTAACAAAATTGAAAGCGCAGAAGTCATCCAATCAGCTTTTTATCTTGTTTTTCTGGTACCAGGGTACCTTTCCTTCTCTCTGTTTTGGATACTACATTCCAAACTAGTTGCCCATGAAGGCACCTGCCACCCTGTACCAAGACATAGAATTAAAGTGTTTTGTTTTTGAGAGGTTTTGGATTGTCTAGTACCAAAGATTACCTTAGTTTTGCAGGGTATTATGGGATACATATCTTGACATGCATGAACAGTTCTTGTTCTGAAGCTGTGCAAAGCGTTCTTACTAATGATAGAAAGGATTCCACTAGAAAATGCTACACAACCAAATGGAAGCGTTTCTCTCTCTGGGCTCAACAAAAACTTCCCTGCAGTCTCTAAGGTTAAGGTACTCCTATTATTCTGGACTATCATCTTTCATTCAAAACCCATAGATTTTTCCATCAGGTCTGTATGGGTCCACCTGGCATTAAACGGTGTGTACCACAAAGCTTCAGATGGTAACTCAGTCTTTGTTCACCCACTAACGACCAGATTCTGGAAGAGCCTAATCAGAATCTTTCCACCAGTAAGGAAACCTACAACCTAATGGGACTTAAACCTTGTTCTTTCAGTGCACATTAAGCCTCCCTTCAGACCACTATTTACATGTTTCATGTCTCTCCTGTCCTTGAAGGTTGCATTCCTGGTGGCCATCACCTCAACCAGAATGGTGTGTGAGCTCAGAGAGCTGCTGGCATATCCACCTTACACCATATTCCATAGTCATGGTTTCATTGCATTTACACCCTAAATTCACCCCCAAGATAATTTCAGCATTTCACTTGGACCAGTCAGTTCATATATCTGTGTTTTTTCCCAAAACCACACACATCTGAAGAAAAGAGGAGACTTCATTTTCTTAATGTGCATCAGGCCCTAGCCTTTTATGTACAAAAACAAAACCAACCAGAAAATCTCCCAGATTGCTTATTGCTGAGTGAAAAGAGTTCAAGGTTGTCAAGGTTCCTTCCCCACTCTGAACTTTAGGGTACAGATGTGGGGACCTGCACGGACATTTTTAAGTTTAATTACTAGCTTAGATCTGGTATCACTACCACCACCCCCAAGTACCCCCTTTTTCCCTGGGTAGTCTTGAGGGACTTCACCAATTCCCTGGTGAACACAGATCCAAGCCCCTTGGATTTTAAAACAAGGAGAAATTAACCATCTCCCCTCCTTTCCCCCCACCAATCCCTGGTCAGTCCAGATCCAATCCCTTTGGATTTAAAAAACTAGGAAAAATCAATCCGGTATTAAGAAAAAAGGCTTTTAATTACAGAAAAGAAAGGTAAAAGAAAACCCTCTGGGAGATATTAGCATACCAGCTACTCTCACAGACAACAGATTAAAAACACAGAGGATGTTCCCCTGGGCACAAATTTAGTTACACAAAAAAAATACTCAAATACGCAATTTGATTCTACCTCAATTTGCATAAAACAAGCTACAAAGAAATAAACATAAACCTATTTATTCCTTTCTAAAACTTACTACTCTGATCAAAGGCTGGTTCCTTGATCTTTTTCACTCCGGCTGAAACTGAAACTCTAAACAAAGGAAAAACTTCCCTCCTTCCTTTTGAAACATCTTGTTCCCCCATTGATTCCTCTGGTCAGGTGTTAGCTAGGCTAGGTGAACTTTTTAACCCTTAACCATCTGTTTATAACAGGTCAGACTATATCCCCTGAGCGTCTTTAAATGGATATTGGCCTGTATCTTACTCTGCTACAAGTTATCTAATATGACTTCCTCTCATGGGGTTAGGGCTCATTCTACAAGTGCACAACCAACATCAGTACCATCACTCCAAGAAGTACCTGTACTGGACATTTGCAGAGCAGCTACGTTGAGTTCTGTCCATGCATTTTCAAGACATCATGCTTCAGTTCAGGACTCCTGTGCTGACACATCCTTTGGGATGGCGGTCCTTCAAATGGCTCCGCTGCGTGCATCCTTTTACCCTCCTCCTACTTGAGTACTGCTTGTCAGTCATCCACAGTGGAATTTACATAGGTACCAGCACTCAAAGATGACAAAACAGTATTTGCCCTTGTAATTGGAGGTCCTTCGAGATGTGTGGCCCCTATTTGTATTCCACTATCCACTCTGCTTCGGTCATTTTTCTGTTTGCGGCAGGAAAAGCAGTGGTCTGTTTTGCCCTTTATCTCCATGGTTAGAGGCACATGCACAGACCAGTGGACGGTGCTTTCAAGAATTCTTTCAATCCAGACACATGGAGTTCATGTGCAATCACAATGGAATACAGATGGGGACTATACATGTAGAACAGGGATGGGCAAACTTTTTGGCCCGAGGGCTACATTGGCGTTGCAAAACTGTATGGAGAGCCGGGTAGGAAGGCTGTGCCTCCCCAAACAGCCTGGCCCCTGCCCCCATCCACCCCCTCCCACTTTCCACCCCTGACTGCCCCCCCCCCCAAATTCCCGACCCATCCAAACCCTCCCCCACAGCTCCTTGTCCCCTGACCACTCCCTCCTGGGACCCTCCCGTCCCTAACTGCCCTCCCAGGACACTACCCCCTATCCAACACCCCGGCTCCTTACCATGCCGCTCAGAGCAGGAGGAGCTCGCAGCCCAGCCGGAGCCAGCCATGCCGCCACACTGCCCTGCAGAAGTGGCGGGCCACAGTGCTGCCCGTGTGGTGGCGTGGCTTTGGGAGAGGAAGGACAGCAGAGGAGGGGCTGGGGGCTAGCCTCCCTGGCCAGGAGCTCAGGGGCTGGGCAGGACGGTCCCACGAGCTATATGTGGCCTGCGGGCCGTAGTTTGCCCACTTCTGATCTAAAGAACCTTCAGTTACAAAGGTAAGTAACTTTCTCTCGTGCATTTCTGCTGACATAACCTACAAAATTGAGTGGTAAAATTATCTTTGATCCTTCAAGGTACACACTCTTCTAATCATATCAGTCAGCTTTGCCAAGTGGCTCCAGCCAATCCCTCCACCATTCAGTACAGTTGCAACTAACACAGTGAACATACCTTGGGTGGGTATGCAGATTTGCTAGAATTCAGATCTATAGAACACAACACAAACAATGGCACGGTCTTAGTCCTTCCTCATATCTACTTACAGAATTTAAGGTTGGAGGGGTCCATTATGCCCGTCTAGTGTGACCTCATGTATAACACAGGCCATAGAATTTCATCCACTTACACCTGTATTGGGCCTAATATGTGTTTGACTAAAGTATCTTTGAGACAGGCATCCAGTCTTGATTTGACCATTTCAAGAGATGGAGAATCCTCTACTTTCCTGGTAGTTTAACCTTTGCCATATCCATGCTGATCCATTCCCAGTGGTTTTGCCAGCAGTAGAGGCACGAAGTTATGGTGGTGTTGGGGGGATGGCAGGGACCTTAAACTTTTTGTATTTGCTGGTTTTCAGAGGCTTACATTAGCCACTTTCCACATTCTGAAGCAAGCTGCTTTCCACAGGCTGGAAACAGCACTGGGCAACCTTAACTCTCCATTAACAATGTTTTTGAACATCTAAGCATATGTAGATTTGTTGTTTGAAAGGCTATCTACTGGTCAGCAGTTGCTTCCCCTTTGCCAATGAGTGATCAGGGTGATGAAGATTCTGTAGCTGGGGTGCAGTGATGACTCATTACATGCTCATCTTTAATAAATTCAGTTTCTTATTGTTTGAAGGTGTTGGGACTACACATGCAGGGCATAGGATGTGACGAAATGCTGCAAGGTTTCGCTGTAGCAGTCAAAATGGGAGCAACAAAGGCCAGCTTTGATGAGACGGTTGCCATTCACCCAACTTCAGCAGAAGAGCTGGTCACGCTCCGTTGAAAGGTGGTAAATTTCTGGTGCTTGCAAACAGATCTGTAATGTGGCAGCCAAAAAACTAAATAGACTTGCAGAATCATGATTTTTCTTCTTGGTGCCACTTTTACAGACTTCCTTTTCTGTGACACTCCAGATAATAATCAGATTCTTCTGTTTTTGTAATCTATGAATACATGTAGAAAAAATCATAGAGATGTCCAAAAAACCAGCAGCAGCATCTGTTCATCTCATCCAAACAGCTTGGTTTCTTGAAGCTTCATTGGTTTAGAGTGAAAAATAAACAAAATGATTTAAAATTTTTCGTTCTTGCTTTATTATCTCAGTCCTCATTAGCTTAGCTAAGCCCATGTTCTGACTGGCTGAGCTAGCCGGTGCAAAAGAGATGTCTCCAGTTTTTGTTACTTTAACCATTTGTTTTTTTCATGTGGACATGTAGAATAATCTTCCTTCTCTCTTACCCAGCATGGCTCTGTGCGCACAGAAAAGCTATTCCTGGGTTACGATCTGCAGGAGGAATTTCAGGGCATGTCTATAATGCAATGTAAAAACCTGTGGTGGTCCTGTGCCACTGACTCCAGCTTTCAGGGCATGGGCTAAAAGGCTGTTTAATTGTGGTGCCGATGCTCGGGCTGGAACCTGGACGCTAAGATTCTGCAAGGGGGGTGGGTCCCAGTGCTCAAGCTGCAGCACAAGCCTGAGTATCTACATCACAATTAAACGGTCCCTTAGCCTGAGCCCCAGTTAGCTGGCTTGGGCCACTGGCAGATTTTTAATTTCAGTGAATACATACCCTCAGTGAGCAAAGCTAGCCTTGTGGCTGAGGCGTTTGACCAGGACTCAAGAACTCTAGGTTCAATTCTCTGGCTCTGTCACAGTCTCCACGTATAACCCTGGACAAGTCACACACTCTGTTCCTCAGCTCCCTAGCTGTAAAGTAGGGACAATAGTATTTTTCTCCTCGTGGGCATGTGATATTGGTTCAGTCCTCTCTACACTCTTCTAATGTAGAATTATGGAGGCTCCATAATTATGGTTGGTTCTAAATTAAGGCATAAATTCCTGTTGTTTTTTTTTTAAGTAGGTGGCCAATTGGTTGGAAGTTTATTAATTTAAGCTTGCCAGTCGTGGAGATAATATTGACTCTGCGAGGAAAGTCTTGTCGGGAAATTCCACAAAGCCTTTTAACTGAGCCAGTGACTGAACTTGTAAGTTGAAATCCCTACAAGGACTGTCTAGTTGCAGTTTGTGATTCCTGAGATGGAAGGGGTGAGAACACCATGGATACCTCCTACTGGCTATTGCTTCTTGTAAGAAGTATTACTTCCACGCGATTGAGACATGAGGTTTATGAAATGCAATTTGGAATCATGCCTTCCAGCCCCTCATGGGGGATTACAATGGGGATGAGTGTGATGGAATGCACCCCTGTATTTGCACCCTACACACTGTTGTACAAAATATGCCTTGTGAAGTATCATTTGAAAACTAAGAACTCACTGGTCAATAATATCACAGAGAAATGTGTGTAGCAACTTTTATATGTAAAGTTTAAACATAAGCTGAAATTATGACTGAAGTGTGTTTCCCAGATAAATCTGGGCGTGGGTAAACATGTTTCTCAGACAAAGGATAAGCTGACAGATCTGGCCAGGTGTCATCAAAGCTGATGGGCCGTCACCTGTCAAGTGGCCATTCTTTGGCAAGAAAGGGGGGTGGGGGCAGGAATAAAAATACCTGCATTTTAGCAAATAGCCACCAGCAGCTATTCTTTCACCACCAGACTTCTTGACTCCAACCTCATAGCGGAAATGAACTTTATCTAGGGGTAACCCTCAGGAAAATGGATTTCAAAGGGGTACTGAACTATAAAAAGTGAGAGGGGAACACACCAAGTTCTCTTGTCCTATTCATCTCTTGCCCTTTCATGTGAGAAGACAAAAGAAACCATCCCATTTGACGCTGGGATCTTGACCTGAAATCTGGTCACCTTTGTTGCTGGGACCATGTGGTAAGAATTTTATCTTGAACCAAGTCTATCTTGTTAAGTTTAAGTCCTAGGAAGGGTTTTATATTTATTTCTCTTGTAACCATTTCTGATTTTAATGCCATATACTTGTACTCACTTAAAATAAATCTCTTTGTAGTAGGGCTGTCAAGCAATTAAAACAATTAATTGCGCTGTTAATAATAGAATACCATTTAAATATTTTTTGATATTTTCTATATTTTCAAATATATTGATTTCAATTACAACACAATACGAAGTGTACAGGGCTCACTTTATATTTTTATTACAAATATTTGCACTGTAAAAAAAAAACAAATAAATAGTTTTCAATTCACCTAATATAGTAGTGCAATCTCTTTATCATGGAAGTTGAACTTACAAATGTAGAATTATGTACAAAAAAACCCCCCTGAAATAAAAATAAAATAAAACAGTGTAAAACTTTAGAGCTTACAAGTCCACTCAGTCCTACTTCTTGTTCAGCCAATCGCTCAGAGAAACAAGTTTGGTTACAATTTGCAGGAGATAATGTTGTCTGCTTCCTGTTTACAATGTCACCTGAAAGTGAGAACAGGCATTCACATGGCACTTTTGTAGCCAGTGTCGCAAGATATTTACATGAGGCTACACTAAAGATTCCCCTGTGTATGGTTAGCTCGGTTACCCAGGTTAAGGTTACACATGGAAAGAGTCTGCAGCCTAGGGTTACTGTTAGGTCAGTAGGATGCCTCATTCTAGGGCTAGGGTTGGTTTCAGTAGAGTTACCCTGCCTAGGGGTAGAGTTAGAAAGCGTATGGCTCCCCAGCCTAGGATCAGTGGTGGGTTCAGTAGGGCACCCCAGACTATGGCTAGGATTACAAAAGGTAGGGCTGGCTGTCTGTCATAGGGCTGTGGGTACAAAGGGAAGGGCCCCGGCATCAGACGAAGGTTGCATTCAGTAAGGATCCCTGGCCAAAAGTTAAGGTTTGGTCAGGAGTGATCACTGGTCTATGGTTACGTTTGCAAAGGCTAGGGCTCTCTGGCCTAGGGTTAAGGTTACAAAGCAGAGGGCCCTACCGCTCTGGAATTATGGTTTGGTTCAGTAGCGATCCCCGGTCTAGAGTTATGGTTAGACTGCAGAGCCCTACCCTTCCTATGGCGAGGGTTGGGATCAGTTGGGTTCCCTGGGCTAGAGGTAGGGTTGTAAAGGGTAGTGCTCCCTAGATGCTTTCAAGGAGCAGAGGCTTCCATCCAGCATTCTCTGCTTGGCGTTCCATTTTGTATCCTGATTTTTATCCCTGTAACCTTCACTCCCATTACCGTGTTTTCATTTGTTGTCCCCCAGGGTTAGTTGATGCCTAGCTCCAGCGGCTTCTCCCCTTAAACCGAGGGGCCTTCAGTAATGGGGGAGCCTACACTGCTCATCCCCTGTGCTTCAGTGAGCCACCTCTCTCAGGCATGCAGCAACAACCCAGCTGTGCTCATGTACCCTGCCCACAGCTCCGGCAGTAACTTGCCCTCAGGCATGCGGTAGCAACCTATCTCAGTAGAGCCTGAGTCAGGTGACCCCTTCAGGCCCAGCTATTTCCGCAGCTCCGCCAAAGCTGCAGATATGTCTGTGAACAGCACTAGCCAGCCAGGAACCCTCCTGCAGCTACACAGTGTATTGGACTCTCGACACTCGCAGCCTGTCTCTGCATCAGCCTAACCTGAGCCCTGGTCCAGCCCTTTCTCCTCTCCCTGACCCTTGGACTCGCATCATCTGGCTTTTCTCTTTAGCCTGTACTTGGGCTTTAGCTACAATACTGACTCTGGACACCTGGCTTCGACCCCTGGCTTGCAGCGGGACTTTATCTGTGATCTTGGTTCTGACTCTGGCCTGTCCCCGGGTCTCGATTGCAGTGCCACCCTTGGCCCAGTCTGACCCTGTGTCTGGCTTCAACCTCCACTCCAACCACTGGGCCTGACTACTGTGAGGCAGTGCCTGACGATTAGGGGTCTACGGTTAGGGTTAGGATGGCTCCCCAACCTAGAGCTAGGTTTATAAAGGGTAGGGCTTCCCAGCCCCGGGATAGAGTTAGAAACAGAAGCAGTAGAGTGATGACAATTTCTTCTTGACAGGGATCTTTATTCTCTTTCCCCAGAGTTCAGGGGAAACATGTTTGGGCATGTCCCCTGTTCCTGGGTGTGGCGTGTGGGGAAAACAATCAACACAGTCTTTTGTCCACTGATATTCCACAATGGTTTGTCTGGTGTCTCTAGGCTTGGGCAGGAGATGACACCTCTTGTGGTAAACTGGTATTTCACACTTGGTAATGCTGCTTTCCTGGCTTGTAAAAGCAGCAAAGAATCCTGTGGCACCTTATAGACTAACAGATGTTTTGGAGAATGAGCTTTCCTGGGTGAATACCCACTTCGTCAGATTTCCTGACTTGGGTTCTCTCTCCCCCCCGCCCCCCAATCTCATAGCAAATACTTCTATAGTTACAGAGCAAACACTTAAACATTCCCTAATAACATGAGATACAGAAGTTATAAGTGAGATAATGCAGGCAACAGCTTACAAGCATTTCATAACGTTCAAACACTAAACACATCTCTATAAACGTAGTACCTATTTTGAGTATACTAACAGACAGCTGAGCCAGACTGGTTTCCAGCTGTGCATTGTCAGTGTTCAGTGAGGCCTGGGCGACTTGGCATGAGCTTGGCACCTGGTCTGCCAGTGTCAGAGGGGTCCCTAGGCTCCTGGGCGTAGGGTTAGGATTAGGTCAGGAGGGATCCCTGTTTAGGAGTTAGATTTGCAAAGGGTGGGGCACCCCAGCCTAGGGCTAAGATTATAGAGTAGAGGGCACCCCCAGTCTAGAGTTTAGTTCAGTAGAGATCCAGTGTAGGGTTACAAAGTGTTGGGCTCCTCAACTTGGGCCTAGAATTGGGATCAGCAGGGCTTCTCGGCCTACAGTTAGGGCTGGAGTCAGTAGGGCTCCCAATCTGGGTTTAGGGTTATAAGAATATGGTTTCCTGTCACAGGGTTAGGGGTCGTGTTAGGAGGCTTGTCCATACTAGCGTTCGGATTACAAAAGGAAGGGCTCCTTTTCCTTAGGTGGTTATTTAGGTCAGTAGGGCTCCCCGGCCTAGGGCTAGGGTTGGAAAGGGGATTCATCGACTGGGGCTGGCCGGCTAACCAAACTCGCTGGCTGGAATTCACTGGGCGGACCGCACAGACCTCACCTGTTTGCTGCTTAACGGTGTCACGCCCTCTTGAACTTTCTCTTCAAAGTTCTTTTCAGTGTTCCCTTATGGTACTTGTTAACTATTGGTCTTGTGCCCGGGCTTGGCCACACTTAATACGCAGCTGCTGCGCCACTGTAGTGCTTCAGTGAAGACACAACCTACCCTCTTCCCTTGCTGTTACTGAGGGACTCCTGCTTAACTTTGTTTTCTCCACTGACTAATCGGCTTAAATTCAGCTGGTCGCCATGTCTGGTGTGAGGTTGCAGGTGAATGGGGACACCGGGGTGGTGGACGCCAACCCCACGGAAGCACTCTGCCCCAGAGGAGGCCCAATCGACCAAGTTTGGGGCAGAACTGCCCAGCAGAGGAGGGGCATGTAAGGTGCCTCTTCTCATGGCTTAGCCTTCTGGCCCGGTCACAGTTAGTCCCAGTCCTTCTGAGGTAACAGACAGTACAGTGAAAACAAACGTCTGAGCCCTTCATTCTGGGCCCTGCAGTCCAGTTCTCCTTTTGAGGGCCTGCACAGCTCCTGCCAGTGGCTGGTAGGAGAACCCAGGTTGTTGTCCTATGCTGGGATCCACTCCAGGAACCCTAGGGCAGGCAGTCATGCGTCACTCCACCAGTGCTGATACTTTCCTGGGCGACTTCCTACTGAGACTTTCCCTGGGCTTTCTCCTCACCCTGCAGTTGTCTCCCCATTCCTACGAGTCTCCTCACTCCCTGCTATCCACGGAGTGATTGCAGGGTTTCTCCCTGCCACTCTTCTGCTTTAAACTTCCTCTGCTTGTAGCACACCCAGCCACCCCCGCTGGGTTTCATCATTAATTAGACAAGGACGACCCTCCAGGAGCCACTGGGCAGGTTCCCCACATGTGGGGGATGGGTACCCCATCACAAGGTCATAGGAGTGGCTTGGAACTCCTGGGTCAGTGAATCCAGCCCCCTGCGCTCACAGGTAGCCCTGTCATGAATCCCCATCGTAAACGTATCCAGCTCCATCCTAAAGCTAGTGGGGTCGTTTGCCCCACTGCTCCTATGGGGAGGCTGTGCCAGGCCCTCACTCCTCTGATGGACACAAGCCTTCTGCTCACTGCCCAGCCTACATTGATTCATGGCCAGTTTATCCCCATTGGTCCTTGTGCCAACATTGTCCTTTACATTTAATAGCTCTTCTTCCTCCCCGGGGTTTACCCCTCTCTGCTGTATTTGTACAGCTGCCCCTCAGCCTGCGTTTTGCTAGGCTGCACAAGCCAAGCTGTTTTCCATTCCTCGGACTCTCCGTCGACGTGCTCTGTACCTGTTTTGGCGTGAATCCAGCTGGCTCAGACGTGGGTGAGCATAATTGGACACACCCTCCGGATGAGAGCTGACCAGTGCCTTGTTTTGAAAACAAAAACGTTGAAGCTGAGATACTGTTTTACTTCCACCTGCAGAGCTTCCGGGAGATCTGAGCCTGGTTGGAACACAGGATGCTGTCCAGCCCTTGAGATGTCCTCTGGTGCCTAACTGGCCAAGTCCCTCCTCTCAGCAATAAAAGCAAAACATCGGGGAGTCCTGTGGCTATGGGCTATACCGCCTGCTTACGAGGCCAGCAAGCCTCTCCCAGCTAGCTCAAGAGGTGGCTGTGAAAGGTAAGGAGCTTGTTTCCTTCTCACGTCTAGCAGGTGTGATAAAAAGAAAGGGACCATTCAGCAAACGCATCTGACTCCCAAATGAGGACTGACTGACTCCCAGCAGTACTTGAAGCAGAGCACTTGCGGTGGGTGTCTGGCAAGAGAGGGGGTGGACGGGTTTGTGCTGAGTGCTTCCCTGGGTTGCAAACCCAAGGTAACCTTTCAGGAGACAAAGTCTTAGTGTGTGTGGGTCAAGAAGCAGAAAGCAGTATGCCAGCTGCTCTGAAAGGCTCCGATGCTGACTATCATTTGAACCACTGAGGCAGGGCGTAGGAAGCGAGTTCTGGAGGGGGCTGCAGTGTGGGGCAAGGGACGCTGCGTGAGTGTGGAGGAGAGAGCCCTTAAAGCGTTCAAAGATCAAACGTAGCCTTCACAATTCTCTGGAGAAAGAGGTTCTCCTTGTGCCCACTGAGTTTGTTAATGTGTTCCCCTGTCTTTCCCACATCGCTCCCCACTTCTGTCTGGCTCCAGCCTTGTCTGCCTGGGGGTCACCCTGGCCTGCTCAGTCCTGGTGAGAGCTGGGGCAGATGGACTAGCTGTGCTGCTGGTGCCCATCTAGCTGAAAAAAGTTGTAACTTGAGAGATTTTGTGGGCAGAGCAGGTTCCCAAAACCTCCATGTCACCCCATTCTGTATTAGGCAAATGGGAGTATGCCAGTCAATTCCCAAAGGAGTTTCTTTGTGGAGGGGGAGGGAGAGGAAGTTGTAGATTCACTGGGTCATTGCTCTCTCACCAGGTAATGGCATGTTTGCCTAGCTCAAAGTAAGCCACACCTCTGATTTTTGTGATACAGGGAACTTGTTTCCACACAGTATCAGTGAAATTTACTGGGGCAGAAAAAGAATGTTCTCATTATAAATCTTGGCAATTCATCCCTGGACGATCAAGGACGGGGCGTTTCTTTAAGCTCTGCCAGCAAGTTCAGATCTCCTGTCATTTCCGTGAATCATAATGAAGGTTGCAAGCTACTTATTTACTTTTTTCAATCTGTGCAGGAAGTCTGAGCTAATATAGGTGGAGAGATGGGATTATAATTGCCATGGTGAGTCTGAGTTCCTGCTGCCTGCTTTGGGTGTGGAGAGATTTTTTTGTTGGTGGTGCGGCTGTACCTGGCCTGGGAAGGAGAATCCTGTCTTCGAAGCGTGTTGCCAGGAGTGCTGATGTGCCAGAGCCGCGGCCATGCTGCAGCAGATCCTGGCAGACATGTACATCGATCCTGAGCTGCTGGCAGAGCTCAGTGAGGAGCAGAAACAGATCCTCTTCCTCAAGATGAGGCAGGAGCAGGTCAGACGGTGGAAGGAGACAGAAGCTGCCGCAGACAAGAACTCAGCGAAGAAAGTGACCCAGAGGAAAGGTAACTGGCTCCCCAGCGCTGGCCTTGCTGCCTGGTAAATACAGCTGTGCCGGGTTACAAGCAACCTGCTGTTGGGTGAAAAGTGGTTACAGCTCAGATTACAGCTCCAGGGGGGATGCCAGGGTTACTGCAGGAAAAAATCTTTCTACGAGGAGGTGGCTAATGAGCACAGCCAAGGCTAGGGAGTCAGGCGCTGCACTGTTGTCCCTAATAGCTGGGCCCAAGTCCTAGCCGTCGCTCAGTAACCTTGGGCAAATCCCTTAATATGTCCGCCTGTAACACGGGGCCCATAGTGCTTCCCTTGTCTGCTTAGACGGAGCGCTTTGGAGCAGAGCCCCCGCACAACAGAGCCTCCTGTGCTACTGTAACAGAAATAATTAACTAGGTGCCGTGCTCTGTAGGCCCCACGCTCTCGGCTGAAGCAGTAGCGGGCGTCAGGCCGTGTGTAGCCTAATGGACTGTGTTACTTTTGACCCTCTTCAGGAAGCCAGATGGTTGAAGGATTTTTGAAGCAGGTCAGCATGGGCTTGGTGATGGCTGCACTATCTAGCTCTGTATGGGTGGGTGGGGAGCATGTCTGTCACAGGAGAGGAGGACACCCAGTGTTCAGGAGGCTCCCTAGCCCAGATGGCCTTGAGCTTTGCATTTGCAGCAGCCCTCCTTTAGAAATACCTCTCCCTGCCACTGCCTTCCCGCTCCCCAGAGGCCTCAGGGTCACGGGGGCAGGGAGCAGCTGAGACTGGTCTTAGCAGCTGAGAGAGCAGCTCTGTTTCCCCAGGCTGGACTCTCCAGTCAGATGCTCTCCTGGAATTAGCAAGTAGGAGAAATGGGCTTTCAGGAGCCACAGGGAGCTCCTCAGAGTGGGCAGGGTTACAGAGAGCCCCAAAGAAGGGGACATGAATGGGATGGGAGAGAATTTGATGAAGATGATTTGGAGGGGAGGAGTCCATGACCAGGAGGACATAATAATAAGCATCAACCCCAGCCCTTATCTAGCTTTATATCCGTAGATCTCAAAGTGCTTTACAAGAGAGATCAGTGTCGCTATTTCCATGTCACAGAGGGGGAAACTGAGGCACAGGTCGATGAAGTGACTCACTCAAGGTCATCCAGCAGACCGGTGGCAAAGCTGGAATTACAGTCCAGGTCCCCTGAGTTCCAGTCCAGTGCTCTATCCACTAGACAACACTGTCTCCTCTGTGGTCTGCTCCTGCGCCCTACATCTGGGATCACTCCCTACTCCACAAATAGCCCCATTGACTATCTGCCCCAAGTCTATCTGCTTGTGATGTAAGGCCCTACTTGTTGGGGAGGGGACCCGAATCTGACTCAGGCTGCTGCTGCTCAAACTGAGAGGGGCTTTTTGAATATAGCTTGGCAAATCATGTCAAATTGCCAGACAGCATGCAGGTCACACCCTGAGTGTCTGCGTATAGCCACAACCTGCCAGCCACACACCAGCCACAGTCCAGCTTCCAGCAGCCTTGCTAACCACCTCCAGGGTGACCCCAACACATTCCAAGTTCCCAGATTCCCCCAAAATGTGCATTGTCCTCTGTCCAGCCCTCTCCTGGGCAGTCCAGATGTTAGGGCCCATTGCCCCTGTAAGGGGTCAGCGTACACCAGTTTGGTACTGTAACTGGAATCACCCAGACAGCTCAGTTTTCACACAACACTGGATTCATTTTGATTAGTGAATAAAACAAGTTTATTTAATTACAAGGCGATAGATTTTGAGTGAGTATAAGGCATTACAGTCATAAATGGTTCCTAGAGGAAATAAAGATAAACCACTTTCTAGTAACTAAACCAGCTAGATTAGTTCAAGGTGAAACCCTTCTCACATTTCCCAGCAACAGGGCTGACTAAATTCCCAGGTACCTTTGTCTCATAGGTGAAAGAGGAAGTGAGAGGGAGAGAAAGAGAGAATGCCTTAGGAGGGGGGTTTGGCCCTATGTTTTATAGTTCAGTCACCCTTTGAAATGCATTTTCCTGAGGGTCACCGCTAGATAAAATTCCTTCTCGCTGTGAGGGTGGAGATATGGGGCTTGTGGTGAAGGCAGTTCCATGTTGTTTGTTCAAGTGCAAATCGATCTGTTCCTGCCCACCCTTCGCTGCCACTTGACAGGTGATTGCCAGTTAACGTTGATGACAGCTGGCTAGAGGCGCCAGCTTGTCCTTTGTCTTTGAGAAACTAGTTTGCCCCCTCCCCAGACTGGTCTGATAAACATACATCAGTCCCAATTTCAGCCTATGTTCCTAACTTTCCATGGAACATTGCTACACACATTTCACCCTGTTGTTGATCAGGGAGCAGTTTGTACAAAATACGCTTGGAGAGGTGTCATTTGAAAACTAAGATTATGACTGGAGTGTGTAAATACAGGGGTGTGTTCAGTCTCAGGGGCATGAGCATAGACTATCAGGGTTGGAAGGGACCTCAGGAGGTCATCTAGTCCAATCCCCTGCTCAAAGCAGGACCAATTCCCAGATTTTTTTACCCCAGTTCCCCAAATGGCCCCCTCAAGGATTGAACTCACAACCCTGGGTTTAGAGGGGGCCAATGCTCAAACCACTGAGCTCTCCCTGCCCCCCAGTGCCCTGAGTGTTTGTCTTGCAGCACACGGGAAGTCGGTGAAGTGGAAGCTCGGTGCGGACAGCGAAGTCTGGGTCTGGGTCATGGGCGAGCACACGTCGGATAAGCCTTACGATGTGATCTGCGAGGAAATCCAGGCACGGAGGGCTCAGCAGGAAGCAGGGGAAGCCAGGTAAGGCAGCACTCGGCCCTGGCCCCAGGAGCCAGTTGGACAGGTTTGCAGTTACTCAGGTGGTGGCTCCTCCGGTGGCTAAGGCGGAAGGTGCTTTTTAATAGATGATAATCAGCGCCGGCTAAAAGGGAGAGCTGGAATGGAGCAAAGTTCTGTGTGTTTCTCCCCTGCGGTCTGTAGGGATTTCTACAGCCTCCTTCCACCCACACTACATCCAGAGAGAGGCACTGGGTCTTGGGTGCTTGTGTCTGTTAGGGATTTGGGCCTAGATCCTCACAAGTAATTAGGCCCTAATTCCCACTGATTTATACCTAGGAATATCTGTGCCAGTATATCTAGGAAGATCTGGGCTTGGGCCCTAAAACTGGGCACTGGAGTTGCAGGCCACGTGCCTGGGAGTGAGCACATGGCCTATAAGGAGTCAGATGTATGGCTTCTTGCCTCGGGGGCAGGGAGCGATGTGTGGGCGAAGCACCATTTGGGAAGGGTGTGGCCCTCCTGTCCGTGGTGGTGGAAGCTGGGAAAGCCCTAAGTGGGTGACCCTGGGTGCATTTGCTCTTGTTTGAAAATAAAGCCAACCCTGGGGAACAAGCCTTTGGCAGGCTGCTGCCTCCTGTACCAGCTGCCCGTGGCTGTGCCTTCCTCCACGTGAGCATAGAACCATAGAATATTTGGGTTGGAAGGGACCTCAGGAGGTCATCATGCGCCCGGGCTGCCTCCTGGACAAGCCCTTTGAAGATGCTGGCCCTGGCCCTCAGCTCCCAGGCAGGGCAGCAGGGTGTCTCCCTGAGGAGATAAGGCCTGAGCCATCTGGGAAGGGCTCTGAGGCTGCCAAGTGATCTTCGGTTGGGTCTGGCCCCTTGGTGGGGGGATGGGGAAGCTTGGTTGCTAACATTGTATGCAAATCATGAGAGTGGATTTGCCTACTAACGAATGATTTACAGATGACCTTGACCATCAGTTTAGATAAAGGGGGATTGAGTGCTCGGGAAAGGAGCTAGTTGGTTTGTTTTACCTGCTCTGACACGGCAGTCAGGGGAGGGGGTTCCATGGGCACCTGCATTGTTCCAGGCCATCTGCAGATGGCAGAGGATGCAGACTAGGGATAACATGGGGGCTTCAGATGCCCCCTGATTCCCAGCATGCAGGAGCCCCTCTTAGCCCTGCTGCCACATGCACACTGACCTGGGGCCGGCAAACTTTTTGTCCTGAGGGCCGCATCGAGTTTCGTAAATTGTATGGAGGGCTGGTTAGGGGAGGGATGGTGGCCCAGTCCCCACCTCCTATCTGCCCCTCCCCAGGACTCCTCCCCCATCCAACCCCCCCTGTTCCCTGACGGCCCCTCTGGGACCCCTGCCCCATGCGCACACCTCCACTCCCTGTCCCCTGACTGTCCCTGGACCTCTGCCGCCCCATCTAACCCCTCCTCTCATTCCTGACAGCCCCCCCGGGACCCCTGCCCCATCCAACCACCCCTTCTCCCTGTCCCTTGACCACCCCCGGACCTCCGCCGCCCCATCCAACCCTCCTTTCGTTCCTGAGAGCCCCCTGGGACCCCTGCCTCATCCACACACCCCGCTCCCTGTCCCCTGACCACTCCCAGACCTCCACCGCCCCATCCAACCCCTCCTCTCATTCCTGATAGCCCCCCTAGGACCGCTGCTCCGTCCAACCATCCCTTCTCCCTGTCCCCTGACTGCCCCCTGCCACCCCATCCAACTCTCCCTCCTTCCTGACTGCCCCCCGGTACCCCTACCCCCGTCCAATCCCGTTTCCCCTCCGACCAGCATCCACACCCCCACCTTCTGCCCACCACCCTGAACTCCCCTGTCCTCTATTCAACCCCTCCCCTCTGCTCCCTGCCTCTTCATTGCGCTGCCTGGTGACCCGCCACACCACCACCACCACGCAGCACAGAGACTGGGTCAGGCCAGGTTCTGCAGCTGCATTGCCCCAGGAGCTCACAGCCCTGCTGCCCGGAGGATTGCGCTGGCAGTGGAGTGAGCGAGCTGAGGCTGGGAGGGGGTGGGGGGACAGCAAGGGAGGGGCCGGGGTAGCATCCCGGGCCAGGAGCTCAGGGGCCGGGCAGGAGGGTCCCATGATCCAGATGTGGCCCATGGGCCATAGTATGCCAACCCCTGCTCTAACCCCAACCCTGTGCTGGTGCTCCTGAAAATATGGCCTTTGAACAGTATCTATTTACAGTGCTCTGGGATGGTCCCGTGAGAGCTCGGGTGGGCAGCCTCACACTCATCACCGCAGCTGATATTCGGGAGTGATTTCTATGCCAACAGGTATCTGCCTGCATGTGGGTGCACAATTAACTGCAGTGAGTGATTACTTTAATTGTCTCAGCCCCAGGAGCATGGACATAGTGCTCATCTCTGTGAGCTGCGGCTGGGCTGCGGAATTGCTTCACTGCCATGTAATTTCCTTCCCGTAGTTTGGAAGGCTGAAGGCTATTGATTCTATTCCAAAATTTCTGCTTGGTGTCTTCACAGAGGAAGTCAAACATTCCTTGAACCGGCTGCACCATGGTCCCTGCATTCTCAGCCAGGAGCCCTGGCTGGGGCAGATGCCAAAAGGAAGGAGGAAGATATGATAACAGCTGCTAAAAAGGAGAGAAGCTTGGATTGTGCTCAGGTTCTTGTTTTCTGTTCTCCTAGCACTGCTCAGAAGTGCCTAACTTCACGAGGTGGGGGTTGCAAGGACTCTGTGCTGAATGGGGCCAGTGTTTGATAAATTGAAACGTGAACTGGAAAAAGCCATTTGATTTTTAAGGCTCCTTTTGTCTATGTTTTGGAGAAGCCATGCAGCTCAGGAGAGCAATCTTCTTGAGAGGAAGGATAGTCTTGTGGTTGAAGTACTAGCATGGGACTTGGGGGATCAGGGCTCTGTTCCGAGCCATACCACCCTCTCTCTCTGTGGTAATGAGAGAGTCACTTTGTTTGTCTGTGCCTCAGTCTCCCATCTGTAAAATGGGGATTATAATACTTCCTTTCTTATCCTTTGTCTGTCTGTCTGTCTAGACTGTGAGCTCTTTGGGGCAAGGACTGTCTCTCAGTTCATCTCTGTGCATGTGCACTGCCTGGCACAATGGAGCACTCTCTCTCAGTCTGGGACTCCTGAACAGGCTGCTGAGCTAAATATCTATTATCCACACACATCGCTGGCATGCTTAAAGCCTGAACCAAAAGCCATTCAAGTTACTGGAAAGACTTCCATTGAGTCCAGTGGAGTTTGGGTTAGGTCCTTAGTTGTTACTGTTCTGTAGAATTGCAAGTATCTAAAACCACATGTGGCTCTGTCATCAGTGTAGAAAAGCAAGGTAACTTGAGGCTTGGTTTTGGCCACATCGAGCCTGAGTTGACAGCAAGGCATCCATGAGATGACCTCAGTGTTGCCAGCTCTCATGGGTTTTATTTCAAGTCTTCCAACATGTGGTGGTTTTCTTAGTCTCAGCTCTGAAGTCATGGGATTAGCTTTATTTTCTCATTGAAGGAGATTTCTGTTTCTCATGAGAGGAGCTTAAAACACGATCACTAAAAGCTCAAATACCAGAAGGGAAAGAATCCTCCCCCCTAATTTTTTTTAAATCTTGTGATTTGTAAGACACTTTCATGATTTGTCAAACCCCTCAATGTTTTCTGAAACGCCTGAGGGTATGTCTACATCTACAATTTTGCAGCGCTGGTTGTTACAGCTGTATTAGTACAGCTGTATAGGGCCAGCGCTGCAGAGTGGCCACACTTACAGCAACCAGCGCTGCAAGTGGTGTTAGATGTGGCCACACTGCAGCGCTGTTGGGCGGCTTCAAGGGGGGTTCGGGGAACGCGAGAGCAAACTGGGGAAGGAGACTAGCTTCGCCGCAGTTTGCTCTCGTGTTCCCCGAAACCCCCTGCAAACCGCAGGAAAGGAGACCTGCTTGCTCGGGGATTCGGGGAACGCGAGAGCAAACCGCAGGGAAGGAGACCTGCTTGCACAGGGGTTCGGGGAACGTGAGAGCAAACCGGGGAAGGAGACCAGCTTCGCCGCGGTTTGCTCTCGCGTTCCCCGAACCCCCCTGCAAACCGCAGGGAAGGAGACCTGCTTGCTCAGGGGTTCGGGGAACGTGAGAGCAAACCGCAGGGAAGGAGACCTGCTTGCTCGGGGATTCGGGGAACGCGAGAGCAAACCTCAGGGAAGGAGACCTGCTTGCTCGGGGGTTCAGGGAACGCGAGAGTAAACTGCAGGGAAGGAGACCAGCTTCGCCGCGGTTTGCTCTCGCGTTCCCCGAACTCCCCTGCAAACCGCAGGGAAGGAGACCTGCTTGCTCGGGGGTTCGGGGAACGCGAGAGCAAACCGCAGGGAAGGAGACCTGCTTGCTCGGGGGTTCGGGGAATGCGAGAGCAAACCTCAGGGAAGGAGACCTGCTTGCTCGGGGATTCGGGGAACGCGAGAGCAAACCGCAGGGAAGGAGACCTGCTTGCTCGGGGGTTCGGGGAACGCGAGAGCAAACGGGGGAAGGAGACCTGCTTGATTACCAGAGGCTTCCTCAGGTATGCTGGGATACCTACTTATTCCACGGAGGTCAAGAAAAGCGCTGGTAAGTGTCTACACTTGATTACCAGTGCTGGATCACCAGCGCTGGATCCTCTACACCCGAGACAAAACGGGAGTACGGCCAGCGCTGCAAACAGGGAGTTGCAGCGCTGGTGATGCCCTGCAGATGTGTACACCTCCTAAGTTGCAGCTTTGTAACCCCCTCACCAGCGCTGCAACTTTGTGATGTAGACAAGCCCTGAGACTGTCAGCCCTGAGATGAGACACAGGTCAAAATGTGGGGTGAGCATTGTGCTGTCTAAGGCTTGTCCTGGTTTTTACATTTCCATTGTTCTAATAACTGACGTGAGAACGGTTTGCATCTGTAACTCCATCTCAGCATTTTGTTGTTGTTTTTTCACCTGGGAAAGGTGCATGTTTTCCATTTCCGTGACTCTGTCTGAGCAGAGCAGGGAGAGGCGCCTGGGTCAGTATTTAAGGGGGAATAATGGTTCTGAGGAAGTCCCACCGTGGAGTTCCGGAAGAGCATTATCGCCCACGCCGACGAAGGTGGCTCTGACCTGCACATTCAGTTCTGTGCAGGAGGGTTCAGAGATAAGCTCGGCTGTGTTTGTCTCAAAGTACAAGAAACCCACGATGATGCGGCTCAATAACCGGGATTCTGGCCGCTGGCAAACTCTCTCAGGAAGCAGAGACAACGGTTTCCAATTATCGATCCATAGTACTGACATGGTCCCTGTCACCACAGGATCTGAGCACCTCTCACTCTTCAACACACTAATCCTCCTAGTAGCTCGTGCGGTAGGGCACTGCTGTTATCCCCATTGCATGACTGGGGGGCTGAGGCACAGAGGGGCTAAGTGAATTGCCCAAGCTCACACAGGGAGTTGGTGGCAGAGCTGACACTTGAATCTGGGTCTCCCGAGTCCTAACCCCGAGACCGTCTTTCCTCTCCATTCAGAGCCACTGCCTTTAGGATGGCCAGGCCTTGACATGGGTAGGCCTTGGTTATAGAGGCTATTGCAGGAGAGTTGTATTCAGAGGGGAGGGCTCTAGAATGCAGAAGGGGGTTCGTTCACATACGTGCAGCGCTCTTTCGGGCTGCAGGGGTCCCTTCTTCCTTATCTCTCTAAGTCAGAAGTCAGGAGTGTCCAAGGCTCTGGTTGTGAGGTCCTCAAATCCCGCCCCCCCCAACCACACGCGGTGTAGGGACTAAGGGTCGCCCCAGTCTCAGTGAGATGCAGTAGAAAGGAAGGCTGGGCTTGGGGCTCAGGCACTGGAATGGGGCTCACGAGAGCTGTGGCCTGGTCCCATCTTTGCCACACAGTCTGTGTGTGTCCCAGGGCGAGTCACCTAATATGCCTGTCTCAATTCCTCACCTCTGAGCTGGGGATGCTGGTTCTGTCTGTCAGCCACCCTTTGCCCCTCTTGTCTCTTTACGCTGTAAACTCAGCAGCGCAGGGACTCTCTCTCACTTCGTGCAGCGCCTAGCACAATCAAACCTCAGTCTTGAGTGGGGACCAATCCCATGTGATGATGAATTGCAGGGTCTGGAATAAATGACGGGTGTGAGATTCCCAAGAGGGAAGCAGTGCATCCAGGGACCAGCCGTGAGACGGGCATTAAAAGGGCCACCGCATTCTTACTATCTGGAGATATTAAAAAGAGTGTGATTTTAAACGAAACCTCCAGCATGAGGTTTCAACACGGGGGCCAGAGCTGGGCCGACGTGTATACGGACCGTGGAGGAATGGGAAGAACTCCAATGCTAACACTGGGTTTGTTTGCCATTGAACGTCTAGGCTGCTCCCAGTAAAGGCAGAGACGTGCAGCAGATGTTGGCCGATTCCAAGGCTCAGACAAGGAAGTACGACTTTCAGCAGGTAAGCAGTGAGCCCGCGTGCTTTTCACACGCCCAGGCAGGGGGCTAGATTCTGCTCTGCAGCCCTTCAAGCAGGCAGAGCTGGCCAGGGACGTTCACCCAGCCTAGGTGGCTCCTCCGGACCCACAGCCGGCATAATAGCTCTCTTAAAAGCTAGGTAGCAAGAACCATTGTCCCACCCCAGACAGGCATAATGTCTCTGGCCTCCACCATGCAGGGCACCGCCTCCGTGGGTGCTCTGGAAAAATGAGAGTGCATGCTCAGCACCCCTCAGCCACAGCTGTTCCCCACCCCGCTCATCAGCTGTTGCGCAACACCTCCCAACAGTCAATAGGGGGCGGAACCACTACCAAACAGCTGTCTGGTGGCTCAGGGAGGGGTTTGGGGGAGGTGAGTGGGCGGAGGCCTCAGGGAGGAGGCGGAGTGGGGGGTAGGAAGAGGCAGAGCGAAGATGGGGCCTTGGGGGAAGGGGCAGAATGGGGGCCAGGCATTGGGGCAAGCGGGGGTTGAGCACCCTCGGAGAAAAGGAAAAGACAGCGTCTGAGCCCACCGTGATTGAAACCCCTGCAGCAGTGAATTCCACTGACTGCCTCTACACTGCGTCAGGATGCCTTTTGTCCTCAAACTGCCGGCCTCACGCTGCAGCTAGCAGCCCAGGTTTCGGGCTCGCAAAGGAAGGGCTGGCCCTTTTTCAGCACACCCGTCATCGCAGCAGAGTCCCCTCTAATTCTCCTCTCCAAGCTAAATAACCCCACTTTTCGCAGTATTACAGTTTTGTCAGACAGTCGTGCTATAAAATAGCTCCTGCCCTTCTCTGGCCCCCTCCAATCTCCGCTTTCCAAGACTGGGACTCAGGACGGTAGCAGGGGACGCACTGTTGTCCAACAGGCCATTGCATCATGTTAACGCTTCATAGATTTCCTATGTACAGCTGTGCCCAGGGCAGATGCAGCCAAAGAGCTTTTCCAGGCTGACTCCAGACTCTCTCTCCTCCACAAGCTGCTCTGAACCTGTTGCAGGAGGTTCTTCTTCGAGTGATTGCTCACATCCATTCCAGTTAGGTGTGCGCGCCGCGCGTGCACGCCCGTCGGAAACTTTTCTACCCTAGCAACTCCAGTGGGCCGGCAGGTCGCCCCCCGGAGTGGCGCCGCCATGGCGCCCAACATATATCCCTGCCGGCCCGCCCGCTCCTCAGTTCCTTCTTACCGCCGTGTCGGTCGTTGGAACTGTGGAGCGCGGCATAGCTGTCCTCCACGTCCCTAGCTCTCCTAGTTTCTATCGCTTGTTTATCGCTTATCTCTAGTTCTATATAGTTGTTAAATTAGTATTGTTAAGTAGATAGTTTAGTAAATAGCTGTTAAGTAGTTCCTGGCCGGGGGGCTTAGCCCTTCCCGGCACCGGGCGTCAGGCTCATGCCTGTTTCGCCAGGCTTCAAGCAGTGTGCGGCCTGCAAGAAGCCCATGCCTACCAGCGATCCCCACGAAGCGTGCCTGAAGTGCCTCGGGGAATCGCACAGATCTGACAAGTGCCGCATCTGTAAGGCTTTTAAGCCGAGGACAAAAAAGGAGAGGGATCAGAGGCTCCGGACTCTCCTAATGGAGGCGGCACTTGACCCGTCGGCTTCGCAGACCGTGGTTTCGGCACCGGCACCGGATCGCTCCGGCACCGAGAAGACTCCCCGACACCGACCTTCTCCGGCACCGGAATCAGAGCCTAGGCCGTCGAAGTCTAATACTCCGGCCAGGCAGACCCGGCTTGAGCGCCCGGCCTCAACATCGGCCGCGGCACCGCCGGCACCGTCAGCACCGTTGACTCCGGGCCCGGCGGGTCCGTTGAGTCCGGTGCCGCCGAGCTCCCCCATGAGATCTGGGGTTGAGATAGTGGTCCCATCCACTCCGGAGACCTTCGCCTCGGCTCGGGACCTTATTGCCCTGACTGAGCCCACTCGGCTGCCACCCCCGGTACCTCCGGTGCGGGTCGTATCCAGAGGCAAGCCCATGATGTCGGCACCGCCCAGAGACAGTCGTTCCCGATCCAGGTCCCGACGTCTTGGGCGCTCCAGATCCCGACGCCGCTCGCAGTCCCGGCACCGCTCCCCTCAGCGGTACCGGTCGCACTCGCGGCAACGGTCGGCATCGAGACGGTCGCGGTCAGGCTCCAGTCGGCGTCACCGGCACCGCGACTCCAGGAGCAGGTCCCGACGCTACTCACCGCACCGGTCGACCTCCCGGCACCGAGCTGGTGGCAGGTCCCGGTCCCGGTCCCGGTCCCGGTCTCGCTCGACCTCCCGGCACCGAGCTGGTGGCAGGTCCCGGTCCCGGTCGATCTCCCGGCACCGAGCTGGTGGCAGGTCCCGGTCCCGGTCGATCTCCCGGCACCGAGCTGGTAGTAGGTCCCGGCACCGAAGCGGCGCCCGGCACCGAAGCGGCGCCCGGCACCGTGACAGATCCCGGTCCCGGTCCCGATCCCGGCACCGATATGACTCCCGGCACCGGTCCCCGGCACCGAGACGATCCTCCGTGCCGGCCCGCGCAGACCCGTACCATCCAGGGTCGGCCCCGCCGTGGCCCTCGAGGCAGCCGTCCGTATCCTCCCAGACGGACAGCGGCTATGCGCTGGGCACCGACCGGCAGGCGGCGCTGTTTGCTGATCCGCCGCTGCAGGACCAAGGCCCACAACAGTGGGGATTCTGGACACCCTGGGCGTACCATCAGGCCCAGGGCCCCCAGCAGCTCCCTGCTAGGCCGGCGACTGCGGAGCGTAGGGCCCCTGAAGCCTCTTTGTCTCGCCCCCCTCCCTCCCCGGAAGGGGACGAAGGGTCCAAACAGCAGGACTCCGCTGTGGCTCCGGAGACAGAGGCGAGGGCTGAGGAAGACCCTCAGTTGGACACTATTGTGCCTGGGGTCTCATCATCCTCCTCCCCGGATGAGGCGGTGGCGGGTACCTCCTCCAACAGTCCCCCCCCGCTGGATCTCAGGGCGCACCAGGACCTCCTCAGGCGATTGGCTCAAAACCTGAGTCTGCAAGCAGAGGAGGTCTCGGAGATAGAGGACCCAATTGTCACCATCCTCTCTTCCGATGCTCCCACCAGGGTCGCCCTGCCGTTCATACGGACCATCCAGGCCAATGCCAATACTATCTGGCAGTCCCCGGCCTCCATCCCTCCGACAGCAAAAGGAGTCGAGAGGAAGTACATGGCCCCTTCTAAGGGGTACGAATATTTACATGTTCACCCGACTCCCGGTTCACTGGTAGTGCAATCGGTGAACGATAGGGAGCGTCACGGCCAGGAGGCTCCGGCCCCCAAATCCAGAGAAGCCAGGCGGATGGACCTCCTTGGCCGTAAGGTGTATTCGGCTGGGGCGCTGCAGCTCAGGGTCTCTAACCAGCAGGCCCTGCTGAGCAGATACGCCTTTAACTCCTGGGTGGCAGTGGACAAATTTAAGGAGCTGCTGCCACAGGATGCTCGCCAGGAGTTTACGGCCATCCTGGACGAAGGCAAGAAGGTCGCGCGCACGGCCTTACAAGCCTCCTTGGACGCTGCGGACTCGGCTGCCCGTACCCTCGCGTCAGGAGTTACGATGCGTCGCATCTCCTGGCTGCAGGTTTCCGGCCTTCCGCCAGAGCTCCAGCACACGATACAGGACCTTCCTTTCGAAGGCCAGGGCCTGTTTTCCGATAAGACAGACCCCAGACTTAAGAGTTTAAAGGACAACCGGGTCATTGCGCGGTCCCTCGGGATGCACACCCCCGTGACACAGCGTAGACCCTTTAGGCCGCAACAACAGCAGCACCGTCGGCCGTTTTCCCAGTTCCGCCAGCGGCAGGACCTTTACAGGCGCCGCGGCAGGAACGGGAGGCGCAGGCAGTCGGGGAACCAAGGGGGGCAGAACCAAGGCTCCTCAAAACCCCCGCCTGGTCCTAAGCCTTCATTTTGAAGGTGCGCTCGAGGGCGCAGTAACAGTTTCCCCTATGGATCCTTCCCCCCCGTTTTCCAACCGCCTTTCGTTTTTCCTCCCGGCGTGGTCCCAAATAACATCGGACCGCTGGGTCTTAAGCGTGGTGCAGACGGGGTACCGCCTGCAGTTTGTTTCGTTTCCTCCTTCCCGCCCTCCTTCCTCGTCCCTCTTCAGGGACCCCTCTCACGAGCAATTCCTTCGGCAGGAGGTGCGGACGCTCCTCAGCAAAGGAGCTAGAGAGGCGGTTCCCGAAAACGAGAAAGGCAAGGGGTTTTATTCCCGCTATTTTCTGATCCCCAAGGCCAAGGGGGGCCTCAGGCCTATCCTCGACCTGCGAGAGCTCAACAAATACCTCGTGAAGTTGAAGTTCCGCATGGTATCCCTGGGGACCATCATTCCATCCCTGGATCCGGGAGACTGGTACGCCGCCCTCGACATGCAGGACGTGTATTTCCACGTTGCCATTTGGCCACGCCACAGACGCTTCCTCCGCTTCGTTGTGGGGGCTCGTCATTATCAATTTGCGGTCCTCCCGTTTGGCCTGTCCACGGCCCCGAGGGTGTTTACAAAATGCATGGCAGTTGTCGTGGCGCATCTTCGGCGCAACCGTGTCCACGTGTTCCCTTATCTGGACGATTGGTTGATTCGGGGCACGTCGGAACAGCAGGTGTACAGCCATGTCCGCGTGATCACCGGCATGTTTGCGAGTCTGGGCCTCTTGATAAACACAGACAAGTCCACCCTGAGGCCCACTCAGAAGGTGGAATTTATCGGGGCCGTCCTGGACGCCACTGTGGGCAGGGCCTCGCTGCCTCGGCAGCGGTTCCAGACCATGGCGGCGATCGTTCAACGCTTGCGGTCAGCCCCGTTGACGTCAGTGAGGACATGTCTAACCCTGTTAGGCCACATGGCGGCGTGCACTTTTGTGACCGACTACGCTCGGCTCCGCATGAGGCCTCTCCAGCTGTGGCTTATCAGTCATTACAGGCCAAGGCAACCGCTAGACATGTTAATCACAGTCCCCCAGAAAGTCTTAGATTCCCTCGGCTGGTGGTTGGACCAGTCCGTATTGTGTGCGGGTCTTCCCTTTCACCCGTCTCAGCCCTCGGTATCCCTGACAACGGATGCCTCAGATCTAGGCTGGGGGGCCCACCTGGGGACCCTGCGGACGCAGGGCCTATGGTCCCAGGAGGAGGTGGGGCTACACATCAACATGAGGGAGTTGAGAGCGGTCCGCCTTGCTTGCCAAACGTTTTGTCATCAGCTTCAGGGTCGTTGTGTAGCCGTGTTCACGGACAACACGACGACCATGTATTATATCAACAAGCAGGGCGGCACCAGGTCCTCCTCCCTGTGCCTCGAGGCGATACGACTCTGGGACTTTTGCGTAGCCCACTCCATTTACCTCAGGGCTTCCTTCCTTCCCGGAGTACGGAACACGCTGGCGGATCGACTGAGCAGATCCTTCCTGTCACACGAGTGGTCCCTTCGCCCGGACGTCGCTCTCTCCATTTTCCGGAGGTGGGGTTATCCCCGGGTGGACCTCTTTGCGTCCAAGGGGAACAGGAAGTGCCAAGCGTTCTGCTCCTTTCAGGGCAGGGAGCCGGGGTCGATAGCGGATGCCTTCCTCATCCAGTGGTCGACCCACCTGTACTATGCGTTTCCTCCGTTCCCTCTGGTTCACAAGGTCCTCCTGAAGGTGCGCAGAGACAGGGCTCGTGTGATCATGGTGGCCCCGGCATGGCCCAGACAGCACTGGTACACCATGCTGCTAGACTTGGCCGTAGCCGACCCAGTTCCCCTGCCCCTTCATCCGGACCTGATTACCCAGGACCACGGGTCTCTCTGTCACCCAGACCTGCAGTCGCTGCACCTAGCGGCGTGGCTCCTGCGTGGCTAACTGGTTCCGAGCTGCGCTGCTCCACGCCTGTGAGAGAGGTGCTCTTGAGCAGCAGGAAACCGTCCACAAGAGCCACATATTCGGCAAAATGGAAACGCTTCTCCTGTTGGTGCGTAGAGAGAAATCTCCGCCCTATGGAAGTTTCGGTATCCGAAATCTTAGACTATGTTTGGTCCCTCAAAGAACGTGGTCTGGCCTTATCGTCGTTGCGAGTCCATCTGGCAGCTATCTCCACCTTTCACCCGGGTGCGGACGGTCGCTCCGTCTTTTCTCACCCGACGGTGTCGAGATTTCTTAAAGGGCTGGAACGGTTATTCCCTAACGTCCGTCCCCCTGCTCCAACCTGGGATCTTAACCTGGTGTTGTCCCGGCTCATGGGGCCCCCCTTTGAGCCGTTAGCTACTTGCTCCCTGCTTTACCTCTCTTGGAAGGCTGCCTTTCTAGTAGCTATCACCTCAGCTAGACGGGTGTCGGAACTCCGAGCCCTTGTGGTAGACCCCCCATATACGGTCTTCCACAAAGACAAGGTACAGCTTAGACCACACCCTGCCTTTCTACCCAAGGTGGTCTCAGCCTTCCACGTCAACCAAGAGATTTTCCTCCCGGTTTTTTTCCCAAAACCTCACTCCTCAGGCAGGGAGCAGCAGCTCCACTCGCTGGATGTCCGTAGAGCTCTCGCGTTCTACATAGAGAGGACCAAACCCTTCCGCAAATCCCCCCAGCTTTTCGTGGCGGTAGCGGACCGTATGAAAGGGCTTCCTATCTCCTCCCAGAGGTTATCCTCGTGGGTTACGTCCTGTATCAGGACCTGTTATGACTTGGCCCAGGTCCCTACGGGCCGTGTGACTGCGCATTCTACCAGGGCGCAGGCGTCGTCGCTGGCTTTCCTTGCCCGTGTGCCCATCCAGGAAATCTGTCGGGCAGCGACCTGGTCATCGGTCCACACCTTTGCTTCGCACTACGCCCTGGTACAGCAGTCGAGAGAGGATGCGGCCTTCGGAACTGCAGTGCTCCATGCCGCGACTTCTCGCTCCGACCCCACCGCCTAGGTATGGCTTGGGAGTCACCTAACTGGAATGGATGTGAGCAATCACTCGAAGAAGAAAAGACGGTTACTCACCTTGTAACTGTTGTTCTTCGAGATGTGTTGCTCACATCCATTCCACACCCGCCCTCCTTCCCCACTGTCGGAGTAGCCGGCAAGAAGGAACTGAGGAGCGGGCGGGCCGGCAGGGATATATGTTGGGCGCCATGGCGGCGCCACTCCGGGGGGCGACCTGCCGGCCCACTGGAGTTGCTAGGGTAGAAAAGTTTCCGACGGGCGTGCACGCGCGGCGCGCACACCTAACTGGAATGGATGTGAGCAACACATCTCGAAGAACAACAGTTACAAGGTGAGTAACCGTCTTATCTTAAAGCAAAGCTGGCAGTGTCACGGGGTGTGAGTGAAACAAGAATCAATAGGATATTATAAGGTCTCAGTGAGCCCTGGAATGGGCCCTTGCAGGTCTTTGGCAGCTGCTCTGGTCTGTGTGGAGGAGTGAGCTGGTCCTGAGCCAGCCGAGGATAAAATACCCCCCCTCCCTTCCCTCCCGGAGCGCTCCTTGGCCACAGCTCAGGATCTGGCCTTCAGAGTCACTTCATGTCACTTCCTACCCCTTGAGCTCAGCCTGCCCTGGCCTGATGATCTGCGTAGCCCTTGCCCACGAATGGACCCCAGAAGCTCTGGGCTCCCAGGCAGTGGGGAGGAGGGAGGGTCGGTGTGTTGGGGAACCCCACTTATTTCACAGGAGACCCTAAAGAAACGAATCCCTGGAGTCCAGAGACTGCTAAAGGCAGTCAGCAGGAACCAAGCCGGGCACCAGGCAGTACACACATTGTCTCCTAACAGGGGAAGGATTTAGCAAGGAGGCGGCCAGGAGGGATGAGAGCATCTGCGGAGAGGGCGCTGCAGACTAACACCGACCAGAAGGAGGCCCAGGAGTCAGGGCAGAAATCGGACAAGGACGATCCCGAGTGGCAGGAATCCTGTAAGAGATGCTGGCGTCTCCCCTTCCTTTAACTGGTCTGATTCTTCTGTGGAATTGGAGCTGGTCACTTGACTGATGTACGGGGCCTCTCTTGATTAATGCAACGTCACCAGATAGCCAAGCTGGCCCAGCATCACCCGGCTCTATAGCATGAAGACTACAGGTGGTTTGGAAAGGGGGGTTTGTCCCATGGGAAATATGGATGTTTTGAAATTAGTTTCCATTCAGAATTGAAGCAGAAGGTCAAACTGTCAAAAAAATTCATGGAACAAAAAATTCTGAGAAGTTTTGGCTGGGAAGGTGCTTGGATACTTTCAGCCCTGCAGTGTGTCTTGGGGGCTGGCTCTGTAGGGCAGGGCAGAGCTGCCCCTGCTGTCTAGGACTCTGGTTCCATATTGATTCCTGAACTCTGCTAGTGCTCTGGGGCAGGTGTCTCCTGCTGTGCCTTGCAAGGGGGCATTGCCCTACGGTTAGTGGTTGAGGGCCAGAAGCTGCGGTGTCCCTGGGTGTCCAGGAGATGGTGATGGTGTATTACAAATATGTCTCACTTCAAGCTAGGATTTTTAAAAACCAGATCCCTAAAGTTAGGCCGTACCAAGGCAACTAAATAACTGGCCTGATTGTCAAAGTACTGAGTATCTAGCAGCTCCCAACTGGGTGTGTCATATCTGTGAAAATCAGGGGCTACTTAGGTGACTAGTTACCCCCAGGAGGTGCCTGCACTGGCCCTCACCCATCCCCGGTAGCATACCATTGACATCAGTCCTATCCCGGGGCATTTTATGCCAGCCTTATGCCACCGTATCCCAGCTTGGCGCTTTTCACCCTATGTTCCACAGCTCTGGAGTCAGCGCTACACAGCAGTGCACTGCTACCAAGGTCATCGTTGCCCTGGAAACTAGTCAGTTTCAAAAGTAGTTTGAGAGCCTACAACAGCCCTTAAATCCCCCGCTGGCGTGTGTTTGTGTGTGCGTGTGCGTGAGAGAGAGACTATACAGCAGTGGTGCACAAAATTTTCCTGTCATTCCCTCCCTTACCAGTAACGAAATCTGTCTGCACCCCCCCGCCCATTACTGCACAGCCAAGGTGTCCTCAGGAGAGAACCGGAGATGGGGGAGGAGCTGGGTCTAGAGGTGGCCTCAGGACACGATCTAGCCCATATGAAATAGGCAACTACTTAGCTTCAGGGAGCCTGGGGGGTGTGTAAAGGGGCAGTGGGTTTCAAAGCTTCCCTTCTGTTCCAGTGAGGAAATCCAAAGCCGCTGATGAGAGGAGACGCTCCATTGCAAAGCAGGCCAGGGACGACTACAACAGGCTGTCACTGCAAGGGATCCGCAAAGGGAAGGTAGCCGAAGTTTCCAAGAATTTTGGGAGCAAGGAGCGCAGCTTGCCCCCTCGTCCTTCCCTTCCACCCAAGCCTAAAACCCTAAACTCTGGGGTAGCCAATGGGAGGCCCCACAGGTAAGAACTGCCCCTGGTGATAAACGGGTCTGGGATCTTTCTGTTGTGGGACGGGGATGGTAGGGGTGTTCCTAGGCCTTAGAGATTAGTAACCGTCATACACTACCACGACACCTTTCATCAGACACGATCTGTCTGCGCTGCATGCTCTTCCAAGGCAAGGTGCTATGGACATGACAGATCTATTCCTTATTAGCGAAGATAATGACTTCGTCTCTTTGAAGTATTTAATTAAGGATACAAATCAGTGTCAGCTGGCGTAAACCCCATGATTCCAGCAGCCTGTCTCAGTAAAGTGAATGCTTTGGGCTCCTCTGGCAATATTCCCCCTGAAGTGACTCCAGCGTATTCCCTCAGATTCCACAGGCAGCCCCAGATTTTGGGGCTGTGCAACACATTGGGCCAGATCCACAGCAAGTTCTGTAAAAGGCAGCCCAGTGAACTGAAAGGATCTTTGACTTCCATGGAGCTCGGCTGATGGGTGCTTGGTACACTCTTGCTGACTTCACTAATTGGTACCAAAATGCCACAGGATTCTGGGACTACAGCCACTGAGAGCCATTGGTCTGGGTTCTTTTTTGTTCTGAGATCCCAGACGCAGCCCTGCACTTCTTGTCACTTGAAATGGGCAGCCTCCCTCAGCATTGCGGGCTGCTCTGCTGGGACCTTGTCTGCTCCCTCCACGTTCCATTTGGTGGGAAATACTGCCCCCGACCCTCTCCCGCCCTGTAAGCTCGCCTCTGGGGAGAGCTGGGTTAGCAGCTGCCATCTCCAATAGGGATTTGTTTTGGGGCTGCACAGAAGGGTGCATGTTCTCCTGACGGTATCAGGACTCCCAGCCATTTTAATGTACCATCTCCCAGTTAATGTGCGACTGAAGTGTGCACTGCCCAGGGCCACCATTGGAACCTACCTGGAAACTGCAGCTGGTGCAGAATTTGGCCGGTCGTTTGTTATGGGAGCATGTGACCCTAGGGGCTCCTGGATCTGCACTGGCAGAATTGGTTTGAACCTTTCCGGCCTTATATGGCCTGGGACTATCTCCTCTGAGAGATCCGCCTTGCAGCTGGGATCTGCTGGCGCCCCACAAGACAGGAACAGCTGGCAGGGTGCCCCCTGGGTTTGGGAACTTGTCCTCCCTTTAGTTTGGAATAGTCCCAATCACTGACCTGTCAGCCATGCTGCAAGGGCCCCATGCTCTCCAGGCTGTGTGAGTGCGATGGCCCTGGGGGAAGATCAGTGGGCATGTTGATTAACAATTGAGAGTGAGGGATATGTAGAGCCAGCCAACAATTATCCTTGGTTTTTTTTCTCCATGGAAAATGGCTTTGTGACGAAGTGGAAATCTTCACAATTTTTCTCTCCGTCTTTGTCAATTTGAAGTTTGATTTAAAAAAATGAAGTTCTTGAGGGTTTGGCAAAAAATCTAGGGAATTTCAAAGAGAAGTTCTGGCAAACTTGTGTATTCAGCAGAGTTTTCCCCAGGGGAGAGGGAATAAATCCTCTCCTAGCCGGCTCTAGCTGCCGGTTCCTGTCCCAGCTGTATATTTAAGAATTCTCCATGTGCTCCTAAAGCCAGGCAGAAGTGCCCCTTTCAATGGATGTGGGTAGCTCCAATAATACAATGATTTCAAATGACTCCCAGCGTATTAGGCTAGCTTTAATCCATCTAACCAGAGAGCATCCATGCCCCAAGATCTAAGCAGCTGCTCTTTGGCAAAGCTAACTTAGGTCCTCAGGCCTAGACTCTCAAAGGTATTTAGGTGCCTAACTGCAATTGATTTTGATGAGAGTTAGTTGCCTACATACCTTTGGGCCTCTGGGCCTCAAACACTGCCATGATGAGCAGAGCAGAACAACCTGTAGAGAACAGAACTTGAATTCTGGGGTGTGACCTCACTATACAAACCACGAGTCTCTTGAAACCGCAGGAATCTGGGCGTGCAGAGGACCATCTCCACTTCCACCCAGGAGAGCATCGTCAGGTGGTTTAAAGAAGAGCAGTTTCCTCTTCGGGCTGGTTATGAGAAATCCACGGACAGGATAGCACCCTGGTTCCATGGTGAGTGCCGCAGCTTCCCAGCCCCTCTCCTGCCCTTAGGAAAGCCATCCGAGGCAGTCCATTCTCGGTCTGAGAAACGTCTCCAGATAGCACATGCCCCAAGAGCGCAACAGTAACCCACACTGAGCACGTACAAACTGCATCTCACACATCATATTGAGTGTCCCTTTGCCAAATCTTTGCTGCCAGACTCATGGATAGCACCTTTCCCTTCAGTTGTGCCCATCATGACCAGCCTCCCACTAGTGGAAAATCTTCAGCTGGATCTTCAACTTCACTTGAAATCTGTGGAGCAGCTACATGTTTAAAGCCATGTGCTAAGTGCCTTGCTGGATCAGGGCCTAAAAGATGATTTGTCATGTGGTGCGGACAGTTGGGCTGCAAGCTCTTTGGGGTAGGGACTGCCTGCTAGTTCTGTGTTTGTGCAGCACCTAGCACACCGGTGCACTAGTCCATGACTGGGGCACTTAGGCCCTACCACAATACAAATAATAGATGCCACGTAAAGAGAGTGTCAAGGCACAAGAGGCATGCAGGGTAGAGCGATGACCCAGAGGGGGTAGGAACAAATTTGACCAACCTCTTCCACTCCATTAAAGAAAGTGACTGTAGAGTGCTTTGCTAATAGTCCCTGTCAGCAAGGAGATCTAGTCAGCAAGGCAGCATGGTACAGTGCAAAGGGTGCAGGCCTGGCACTCGGGAGCCCTGCTGGTGGGGCCTTGGCCAAGTCACTTCCCCTCTCTGCCCCTCTAATCAGGCAGACGGGGCTCATCAGCCTTGGCAGGCAAGCCACGTGGGAGAAGGAAAATGATTTCAAACCAAGAGCATCAGGCCTGGCCAGCTGTTTTGTAAATGTTGTGCCAATCACACAGACTCCGTGGGTCTGCAGTGCCCCCCTCTGCTAATGTGATAAAGCCAAGCAAGGAGACAGCCTATCAGAAAAGGAGGGGCATGTTTCCCACCCCACCAGGAGGGCATTCCCAGTTAGTCCATTCTTCTGGATGGGAACTTGTGCCCAAACTGCAAATGTAATTCACAGCTTGATACTTCTGGCCTAAAGACCTTCCACATTCTGTACACAAGGTGCTGCTTTCTAAGCTAAGCCTCAGCAGGGCGCTTGGCAGGTGGCAGTGCCATCAAGAGTAGGGAGCTAGCATGGGATTCAGCAGACCTGGGTTCTGTTCCTGTGCTATTGACCTGGGGAAGTTATGTCTCCCCTCTTTGCCTCCATCTCCCACCAGTAAAGTGGGGTTAAAGATCCCAACTGTTCTCCGTTAACTACTTTGAGATCTGCAGCTGAAAATAGCCAAGGATTGTATTTATTATACCACTAAGGGAACAAGTGAGCCCAAGCACGTGTCCTCGCTTAAGGAGGTGAGTGGGATGGCCATGGAGAAGCTAATCCAACAATTCTAGACCAAGCAAAAGCAACAAACCGTAACAATGTTAATATCATTGGGTCCCTTTAGTGAGCACTTCAGTGAGGAGTGGGGACTGGACTCAATGCCCGTGAGGGCAGGGGACTGGACTCGATGACTGCCCATGAGGGCAGGGGACTGGACTCGATGACCTCTCGAGGTCCCTTCCAGTCCTAGAGTCTATGAGTCTATGAGGAGCGTTTGCTTGGTAGAGCATATCTGCAATCATGTAATATTAATGCACATTGCACCTACGGGTACGTTTACACTGCAGTTGGGCAGCCCTACCTGCACTAGCTATAATCTAGGTAGTGTGGCTAAAAATAGTAGTGAAGGGGGTAACCCTGGCTACCTGCTCATGGCCTGCACTGATGTGAGTCATGCTAACTGGATTTAAACTAGCGGCCTGCCCGAGCGGCACTCACACCTCTCACTGCAGTACAGACATCTCCTGAGTCACGATCCCACACGTCGTGCACTCACCCCACATGGGTGTGAGCGGAGTTGTTCTCTGGGCTGATGGGACAGCCAGCGCTAACAGGACCAACTAACGTGCAATGAAAGACACTGCAGGTGTAACAAGAACGTTATACAAATGAGCTCCGTACACAACAGAATAGGCACGAGCATCTCTCCTAACCGTGTGCTCAGTCTTTTTACGTGGCTCGGCCTGTCAGAGCGCTTCCGGGAGAGGAGTAAGCAGTTAAAAGGAAGTATAAACCGTAGGTAAGTGTGGGCTTCTGTAATTCCAATGTCCTTCAGTATGCGCAGACTTTAACAGCAGCCTCATCTAGCTAGCTAAGGTCAGGGCCGGCTTTAAGCCGATTCCCCGGAATCGGGACCCGCGCGTAAGAGGGCTCTGTGCTTTAGGCGTCTTTTTTTTTACTCACCCGGCAGCAGGGAGGGGGTCTGCTCCAAGTCTTTGGTGGCAGCGGGGGGGGGTCCACTCCGGGGCTTCAGCGGTGCGGGGGTCCTTCGATGCCGCGGAAGACCTGGAGCAGACCCCCCCGCCGCTGAAGTCCCACCGAAGCCCCAACTGCCGCTGGGTGTTCGAATCGGGCCCTGCCGTTCTTAAAGCTGGCCCTGGCTAAGGTACTTATCTGCCTCCCTTCTTATCGCCCTTACCTGGCCATGCAAGCTGGACTGCCGTGTAGCTCCTGCTAGCCCAGCTGTGTGAGCTGGGCCGCGATCTGGCCTGGAGCAAAGTGGTTAGGTTGTGAAATGCTTCTGACATGTACAGCATGATGTAAGTGCTATGGATTAGCTTAGAGGGTTAAAACAGAATCCGTCTTAGCATTGTTACATTCAGCCCTCCACTGTCCCCAAACCGCTTCTCCCCTGTAAGCTCTTTGGTTTGCTTTTGGCAGGTATCGTAACTCTCAGGCAAGCAGAGGAGCTCCTGAGCAAATCGGTGCCCGGGAGCTTTCTGGTCCGGGTCAGTGAGAAAATCAAAGGCTACGCACTCTCCCTTCTGTCCCCGGAGGGCTGCAAGCACTTCCTAATAGATGCCTCCAGCAACTCCTACAGCTTCCTGGGAGTGGACCAGTTGCAGCATTCGACACTGGCCGACCTTGTCAACTACCACAAGGTGAGCCCCTCTCAATGCTTGTAGTGACAATTCATCTTTGTCATTGGCCTAAAGCTCTTTGGGGCGGAGGCTGTCTCTTTGGTTGCACAACACCCAGCACAGGCTACCTTAATGCAAATGAAAGCCACCACCAGGCAGAGGCAAGTTTATCAGCAAACCAGCTTTTCTGGTAACCTTGGTACATGGTTTGGGACTGTCCCTACATTTTCCCTTCCGTGAACCAACTGTGCGCTGGGAACTGTAGGGTTACAGAGCAATAAATCACCTTCCATTTGATAAAAGCAAGGCATCGCATGCAGCAAAGGTAGCGCAGAGCAGCGTGGAGTAAAGCGAGCCGGGCGTCTCTTCAATATAGTTTCCCGTTGCTTTGGATTCAGGAGTCAGCATTTCTCATGTGCCAAGCTCCATCCGAGGGTCTCAGTTAGTGGAGATAATGAAGGTCATTTGTGGTCAGCAGAGGGCCAGCTGGAAGGAATGTGTGTTTGGGGTGCAGCACCCAGGTCATGCAGCATGTCAGTCCTAGCGTGAAGACATAGGTGGCGCTTATTGGGCCACTGGCCTTGTGCTGCTCCTCTGCACAGGACTGGATTTCACCAGCTGAGCGCTTCTAAAACATTCAGCTGCTCTGAGAAGGTGTTTCCTGGGGCACTACAGTCTGGTTTTTGGCTTGCGATAATCAGACTAGACAGCCAACTTGTAAAGCCATTTGTTCGCCTGGTGTTCAAAGCAAGAATGGAAGCAGATCTTGTCTCCACGGGACTCCCACGTCGCTGGAGTCACTTGGTGAAGGTACAGCTCCTACTGACAGCGCCAACTCACTGAATTATTAAAACTTGTTTTCAAGCCCATTTCAGTGAGAAATAATTTGTTGGCGTTCAGGGAAGCTCACCTCTGGGCAGAGAGCTGGCACAAAACCAGTGTGATTGTTCCACCTACATTCTCAGAACAGGGCACTTAAATGCTGCTTAGGCCTCATCTGGTCCCCCTCCCTGGGGTGAATTTCACCCCACATTAAATGAGATGTGCATGAAACTCCCTTAAATAACACCACCCTTCTCAAAAAGACGCTCCTGCTAGCGAAGCCAGCACTGGTAGCAAAGAGAAACCTTGGGTGTCTAGATACACCCCTGCCCCAGCACGGTGCTTTAACAGATGAGAATCCATTTGCTGCTACTAGCTCATGAGAGCAGAGCAAGACAGAGGAGCCGCAGCAGCAAGTGGGGAAGAATGAGACACTGCGGCATGTGAAGGGAAGGGGGGGCAGTGTAATTGGGTTAATTGGCTCACTTTTGTAACTCCTTGGTAAGCAAGGGGAGGTAGATCACGGCTGGCTTGGTGCCTTGCGGTACCTGTGGGGCAGCAGGAGGCGAAGACAGTCCCTCCTCCAAAGTGGTGACCGGCTGGCAGGAGGCTGCTGCCCAGAAAGAGGCAGAGCCAAGTGTTAAAGCTCCTCTCAATCTGAGGGTGTTGGATTTTGTCATTTGAAGTGTGATGTGAGGCCCGCTCAAGACAATACAGGCCCAGATCCAAAGCCTGCAGAAATCGATGGGAGCCTTGCATTGACTCTGGCAGGCTTTGAACTGAGCCCGAACCATGTCAATGAAAGATGATTGGCCTAAGTCACAATTGTGCTGGCTCATAGTCTATGGAAAGACGTCTCTTGCCCCTAACAGGCTGTCAATCAGCCCCTAAGTGCAGCTGTGTTAATTTCAGACTGTGGCATTTAACCAATGTCCTTTGGCCAACAGGAGGAGCCCATCACTTCTTTGGGGAAAGAGCTGCTGCTTTACCCATGTGGCCAACAGGGCCCGGAACCTGACTACCTTGAGCTTTTTGAGTGAAAGTCTCCATTCCCACCTTGTGACACAAACCGGGGCCTTCCCCTGAATGAACAGATGAACGGTTGTCCGAGAGACGGACCCCCTCCTCCGCACAAGTGTCCATATCTGAAAATGTTTCGCAGCAAAGCAGCGAAAAGGCAATTACTGCTGGGCGCTGCTCTCTGTTCGCAGCAACACGCCGCAGCATTCAGCAGCCTAGCAAGCCATGAAGGAGCGCTAGCAGCTTCAACTTGATTGTTGTAGGGTTAGCTCAGGAACAAACCTGTTGAAGGAAGATACTGCCACATGGTAGAGTGATAGTTTGTGTAAATGACTCTGGGCTGTCTCTGATTAAGCTGCATTTTGCCCTCAACTGCTGCAGCACAAATTGCCATTAAAGGGATGTCGCGGGATGTTTGCCAGAAGTGCAGTGAAATTGGTATTTTAAACTCAGAAAGGGGTTGCCTCTGTTCAAAGGGGGTGAAGCCACATCAAGGAGGGGACTTGGCCCCTAGTGGTAAGGTGCATAATTGCAGATCAGTCCTGCAAGAGGCTGAATCCTTTGGAGTCAGTGGGAGTAGAGGTCGGTCGATGTGCTGCAGCATCGGGTCCACCATAAAATCCACCCCATGCAGAGGGGCCAGCACAAGACCTGTGCAGTGCATGAACCCACATAATCCCGTAATATAGGGCTTCAGTGGGGCTTACTCGCTGACTAAGCTTTGTGCTGGCCCCTCTGCACGGGGGGAGGGGGAATGATGCCCTTTGGAGATGGAGGGAAACAGTAAGTTTGTTAAATAAAGAAACCAAGTTGGAATCTGGCTGAGAAGTTTTAACTCTTGCACACAGAGCCTGAGCTCTTTTACATCCAGCCTCCTGGGCAGCCTTTTACTGTTAATCATCAGTGTTACTCAACTCCAGTGTGGACGTGAACAATGAGAGATGCCTGCCAATAAAGTACCCAGTCTCTTTACCCTAATGTAACCGTTTATTGAAGGCACATTTCCGAGCTAACTGCTCCTGCTGAAGGTAGCTGGGCCTTCTACTTTTTCTTTGACATAACAGCTGAGCTTGTAGTATTTGTCCCAGAGAGCTGCACTATGAAATATCAAGGCGTAGACTTGAGGAGATGCTAAAAACGTGTCTTAGCATCAGTACCAGGATTGGTGGTGCATATTATGAAAATCAGATAAATTATCTTCCTCGCCTCCACTAATGACAACTTGCAAGCTCTGCAGTCTTCAAAATTGTGAACAAAAAATCAGTCCAGTTTCAGTTTAAATTACCAGTTCATTTCTCTTCTTCCATGTGGCTTGGGGTTGTTCTGCACAACTTAAGAAAGCCATCAACGCAAAGTCCTTCAGGTCATTTTGAAAAGAGTATCCGGCACCTTACTTCTGTTGTGTGTCCTATGGAATGGGGTGGATTCGCCTTCACCTGAAGTCTTCAAATCAAGGGACGATGTCGTTCTAAAAATAATGCGCTGTAGCCCATCAACAAGAGATGGGTTTGAAGCAGAAAGGACTGGGTGAAGTTTTTATGTCCTGTGCTAAGCAGGAGGGCAAATCAGATGCTCACCATGGGCACTTCTGGTCTTAAAATGTATGTGCTGCATAACCACTTGCCACACGGTAGAGGGGAGCCTGCCTTCCAACCATCACACTGAACACACTTAGGATTACGTTTCATTTTTTACAGAGGAGAATGGGCGTACCAGTACAAGTGTTTAAGAGATTGTTGCTCTTTACCAATCCTCAGCAGTTACTGACGGCACTCCAGGCTCTAAAAGTTTGCATCCCGACTCATAAACACGCTTACAACTTATGGAGAGCCCACAGTTCATACTCATCAAGTGAAAAATGACCTGCCTGAGCTTCTGGTGTGGGCAGAGAGCGGCTCTGAAACATGCCAACATGCACCAAAACAGCCCTCTCGGAAAACTTAATTAAAAAAAAAAAAGTCATACATGGCCACTGACTCAACCGCCTGCTTTCACCAACCTGCCAGTTACTTCAGTGCAGGATGTGTATTTGAGCCAAATCAACTTACTGAGAAGTAAGGTGCCAGATACTCTTTTCAAAATGACCTGAAGGACTTTGCGTTGATGGCTTTCTTAAATTGTGCAGAACAACCCCAAGCCACATGGAAGAAGAGAAATGAACTGGTAATTTAAACTGAAACTGGACTGATTTTTTGTTCACAATTTGAAGACTGCAGAGCTTGCAGAGCCTTGACATTTGTGAGTCCACAGGATTTGAAAATATATCACTGCTTGAAGCCAGCATTCCAGCACAGAGTGAGTATCTGGCTGACTGTGGAGCCGGTCAAGAATGGCAGAACAAGGATGTTTTCCAGTTCTGGAGCAGCATGGTGGCCAGATTCCCAGCTCTGCCAGCAGTCACCCTGCGATGCTTAGCAGTACCAGGCTATAGCCTGGGCGATGAACCCTCCTTCTCATCTTGTAAAAATGTGCTTGGGGACAACAGATGCCGTTTAAATAACAAGTTGTCTAGGTATAACTTGTCAGACCAAAATGGCAACACTTTGCAAAAGGGACTTGGACAAAAATAACTGATTTCTAGTATATAGTTTTTCTTTATTTTTGGTTGAGAAATGATTGCACAACATGCATATGTAAACTCAACACAGTTTACTTTGACAGGGCAAAGAAAACAGTGCATTAATGTTGTTGTGTGTAAATGTCACTCTGTCAGACTTTGGGTACGTCGACGCTATGGGATTATTCTGATTTTACATAAACCGGTTTTGTAAAACAGATTGTATAAAGTCGAGTGCATGCGGCCACACTAAGCACATTAATTCGGTGGTGTGCGTCCATGGTCCGAGGCTAGTGTCGATTTCTGGAGCGTTGTACTGTGGGTAGCTATCCTGTAGCTATCCCATAGTTCCCGCAGTCTCCCCCGCCCATTGGAATTCTGGGTTGAGATCCCAATGCATGATGGTACAAAAACAGTGTCCCAGGTGATTCTGGGTAAATGTTGTCACTCAATCCTTCCTCCGTGAAAGCAACGGCAGACAATCATTTCACGCCCTTTTTCCCTGGATTGCACTGGCAGACGCCATAGCATGGCAACCATGGAGCCTGTTTTGCCTTTTGTCACTCTCACCATATGTGTACTGGATGCTGCTGACAGAGGTGGTACTGCAGCACTACACAGCAGCATTCATTTGCCTTTGCAAGATAGCAGAGACGGTTATCAGTTGTTCTGTACCATCTGCCATGCCATTGTAAATTGGTGATGAGAGATGATGGTTATCAGTTGTTCTGTACCATCTGCTGCTGTCATGGGTGCGCCTGGCTGGCCTTCGGTGAGGTTGGCCGGGGGCGCAAAGACAAAAATGGGAATGACCCCCTAGGTCATTTCCTCCTTTATGTTGTATCTAAAAATAGAGTCAGTCCTGCCTAGAATATGGGGCAAGTGTGCTAGAGAACCAGTGTACCAGAGAGCACAGTTGCTCCGTGTCAGATCCTGCAGAAATGATGAGCTGCATGCCATTCTAGGGGTGCCTCTGCAACAACCCCACCCGTTGCTTCCCTGCTCCCCCAACCCTCCTGGGCTACTGTTGCAGTATCCTCCCCATTTGTGTGATGAAGTAATAAAGAATGCAGGAATAAGAAACACTGACTTTTTAGTGAGATCAAATGAGGGGGAGGCAGCCTCCAGCTGCTATGATAATCCAGGCAGGACATTAAACGGTGCGGGGGAGAGGAGCCCAGCCTCCCGCTGCTATGATAGTCCAGGCAGTACAGAATCTTTTCTTTAGACATGAAAGGAGGAGGCTGATGGAGCTCAGCCCCCAGTTGCTATGATGAGGACGGTTACCAGCCATTCTGTACCATCTACTGGGAATGACCGAGAGTCATTCCTATTTTTACCCAGGCGCCCCTGGCCAGCCTCACCTGAGGTCAGCCAGGAGCACTCATGGGCTGATGATGACGATGGATAGCAGTCATATTGTACCATCTGCAGGAGGGAAGGGGAGAGGATGGTGCTGTTCACTGCTGCTGCACCGTGTCTACCAGCAGCATGCAGTAGACATAGGGTGACATATAAAAAAGTCAAGAAACAATTTTTTTCCCTTTTGTTTTGGGTGGGTGAGGGGGAGGGTAAATTGACGAGCTATACCCTGAACCACCCCGGACAATGTGTTTGACCCTACAGGCATTAGGAGTTCAGCCAAGAATGCAAATGATTTTCAGGGACTGTGGGATAGCTGGAGTCCTTGGTACCCCCTCCCTCCCACCATGAGCATCCATTTGATTCTTTGGCTTTCCGTTACGCTTGTCACACAGCACTGTGCTGTGGACTCTGTATCATAGCTTGGATATTTTTTTCAAATGCTTTGCCATTTCATCTTCTATAACGGAGCTCTGATAGAACAGATTTGTCTCCGCATACAGTGATCAGATCCAGTATCTCCTGTACGGTCCATGCTGGAGCTCTTTTTGGATTTGGGACTGCATGGTCACCTGTGCTGATCAGAGCTCCACGCTGGGCAAACAGGAAATGAAATTCAAAAGTTCGCGGGGCTTTTCCTGTCTACCTGGCCAGTGCATCCAAGTTCAGATTGCTGTCCAGAGTGGTCACAATGATGCACTGTGGGATACCGCCTGGAGGCCAATACCGTCGCTTTGCGGCCACACTAACCCTAATCCGATATGCTAATACCGATTTCAGCGTTACTCCTCTCATCAGGGAGGAGTACAGAAATCAGTTTTAAAAGCCCTTTATATCGATATAAAGGGCCTCGTTGTGTGGATGGGTGCAGCGTTAAATCGGTTTAACGCTGCTAAAATCGGTTTAAATGCGTAGTATAGACCAGGCCTTTGCCATCACCACACCCTGATTTTGTACATTTTTGCCATGAAAGTTATGTGCATTTTGCCTAATTTTACTGTGACAAAATCGTATCCATAACCACAGGCTTCCTGTGCGCACGGTACGAGCCTGGGTCCTTGCTGTGCCCTCAGGATGAGTGTGGCAGCTGCTCCAGGTGTTTCCCCTCCGAGCCTTTTGCCCCTCTGCAGAGCCCAAGGATGTGCCACCATCAGTGCAGGGAGGCCAGGCAGCTCCAGCCCTATTCTTGCTTTGGTGGTTTGTGTTCTCTCAGTAGCGCACCCAGGTGAAAGGGTCAGGGACTCAGCTCTGCAGGAGCAGGAGCAGGAGTTCCCAGTAGGAGGAAGGGCACAGCTAGCATTGTAGAGTTAGTGTGGATACTTTGTCACAGGTGCCAACGTTCCTTGGTGCTGCTGGGTGCTTGCGCTCCCCCGCCCTGCCCCTCTTGGACCCCTCCCCAAATGCCCACCCCGGCCCCGCCTCTTCCCTAAGCACGCTGCGTTCCTCCCCTGCTTAGCAGTGTGAAACAGTTGTTTCACAGCGCAAGCGCTGGGAGGGAGGGGGAGAAGCAGGACTCAGCAGCGTGCTTAGGGGAGGAGGTGGAGTGGTGGCGGAGGTGAATGGGGCTGGGAGCTGCCAGTGGGTGCAGAGCACCCACCAATTTTTCCCTGTGGCACTGATGCTTTCTGTATTGTGTCTCACTGTAGCTTGTTCTGAGAGGCCAGTTTTATGTCCGGTGCTGGAGGAGTGTAATTAACAAGGATCCTGCTCTCTCTTCCCCCTTCCCCACCCTGCTCCTGTCCTCGCCTTGTCTAACTTCTAGGGAGGTGCAAGCTGCAATTTCCAGCTGCTGTAATCAATCACACCGTCCAGAGAACAGCACAGTCCCTACGTGCTGGCTGCCTTCCTTCCCTCCTCATTCATGCAGTGCCATTGCTCTCCAAAGCTGCGTCTGCATTAAGGGGGCACTGCAGTGAGCAGCAGAGGGACTGAAACAGTGGTGCTGCGGCCAAGGTGCAGCAGGATAACAGCACAGTCAATTTAAAGCTCTGCCTGCAATGGCATGAAAGGGGCTGGATGAAGATACTACTGCAGGGGCAAGGACAGATTAAGACTTAAAGGTGCTCAGCTCCATCCAACACACAGGGCACAAGCAGGGTAGGATTGTCAGGCAAATCACATTTTGGGGGGCGGAAGCTTGAGGCACACTATCTCAGACACTGCACCTAGTCTCAAGTCACTTCACAGGGGCTGTGGAGACATCGGCTGTGTACAAAGGGTGTGATTTAAATAAGCCTGTTGCTTTCTCCTCTACTGGTGCACTGATTTAGCTATCTTATTTTCATAGGTTTGAAAACAGATGTCTTGCGCAGCTGGTTATGCAGTGTTAGCAAGCTTAGACAAACAGTTTTGGTAGGTCCTACAAATGTCTCTGAAATTCTTCCTCTAAGCATTACAGTGCTACCCCTTTGTAAAATAGCTCATTAGAATCCAAAGCCCCCCATTCGATATTCCTCCAGCACACTGAGGGTCTAGGGATAAAGTATTTGAATGGTGTCCCTTTAACTCAATAGGCTAACGGTGTGTTCTGAGGTCTTGTCTCACAGAACCTAGTACTCGTTTCTACCAAGTTTTAAAGAAAACCGAGCACACTTTCTGTAACTCAAAATGTCAAGTAAAAAAGGGTACTTACGATAGGGTGTTTTCAGTATGTCCTCCCCTGCAAAAGCACACTTTCAAAGAGTTAGTGGGTAGTTCACCTACCGTACAATGGCCGTATAAACCCTATCTTATTCATTGCAACACTGCTGTCCTACACTCTGCCTTCCCATGGCTTTCCACTTGGTAAATGCACAAATAATGACAATACAAGTTTGTATCCCAAATGGCTTGAAAGACTCTGAAGCTATTGAACAATGAGATCAAGCTAGGAAAGCAGCCAGACAGCCCATGCCTCTGTTGTTGGTTAATAAAATCTAAAATGATGAATGAAACAACAGTCAGCATGAAAAGAACATATTTTATGATAGCAATAAGACATGGTTTGAACAGTGCTGGATGCAACTATCAAACAAAACTTTTAAAATTAAAAAGCAGATCAATTTCTGGGAAGCACTTAGGAACGTTGTCAGCATATTGAATCTTAGCAGCTCCAATTATCCTTCATAGAAATATATTTCTTACAAAAAACTCCACTATGCATTGGATATAATGCTAGATTTGGTTTATACTGAATACTTTGGTATAAACAAGTCACAAAGACGTCCTTCATTCATTTTGGTGCCTATTAGGTCCATCAGTGGCTATTAGCCAGGCTGGGCCGGGATGGTGTCCCTAGCCTCTGTTCGCCAGAAGCTGGGAATGGGCAGCAGGGGATGGATCACTTGATGATTTACCTGTTCTGTTCACTCCCTCTGGGGCACCTGGCATTGACCACAGTCGGTAGACAGGATACCGGGCTAGATGGGCCTTTGGTCTGACCCAGAATGGCTGCTCTTATGTACAACATTCATTATTTAGAGTCTCTCATTAAATCAGGATTGCAGATTATGTTCCTTTTTCTATTGGAATAGAAAAGTTTCTCCTTCATTTCAGTATTTATGTTCTCCTTCAGATAAGTGAATTCTCTTCGTTCTGTCTCCAACAGAAAGAAGGTGTGCATTTCAGCCAGGTAACCAGTTTCAGGATAGACACCTGACTGGTGAGAGAAATGGATCTATGGTCTAAACTGCAAACCATTTTCAAAACATACAGGAAGGTTGTGCTATTTCTCAGTAAGGCCTGAAGTAAGAAACTTACATCGGCACATAACTCACAAGCAAAAAAATTTTCACTTTAAAACAAACCAACCCACATACTTAAAGTTCCCTAGAACAACAGACTAGTCCAAAGAACGCTCCAAGCTCTGGCTTTTCATTTTTGGTTTGATGTGCAGAGTGGAGTATAACACCATTTTCCAGCATTTTGGAATTTCATATTTTACTTGATCTTTAGCTTTCTAGATTCTAGAAAGCCTTTTCTTAGGCGCTTATCTCTAGGAAACTCAATGTGAATGTGTCTAACTATTAAAGACTGGCCCAGATTTTCAAATGTGACTACTGATTGTGGATATTATTTGAGCCACCTGTAACGAGTGTTTTTTGAAGGGTGGGTGCTCTATGCTTTTTGAAAATCAGGCTCCTTTTAGGTGTGTCAAAGTGGACCCCTAAAATCACTCCTCACTTTTGAATACATAGGCCATGCGAGGCCCGGTCCTGCCAACACTTACGTGTATGAGCAACCCCACTGGAGTATATTAAAGAGGGCCAGAAGTCTTTGCAGGATCAGGACAGCTGTCATCACACGTGGATATTTCAATGAAACGCAACAAACCCTTTGTTAGGGTGCACAAGTATCAAACACAAGATACTGGTTTCTACCACCTTCCGTCTCACTCTGCCTTTGTCTCCAATTTTGTGGCATGAGCCAGTGGGGGACAGCAGGCTAAACGGCATATTCAAAAGCTCTGCTAAGGAAGGCAAGAAAAGGGAGTGCAAGCGTTTCCTTTTATCTTCCTTTTCCTGCCAGCTCCAGCTTTTCTGCTCCCGCACACTCTTTAAGCAGCTATAGTCTTTTTGAAAATACAACCAACTGGTTGGGTTTTGGCTTCACGTCTTTTTGCTGCTGGTTTTCTGTTTGCGTAGGTGAGCCTCAATCTCATGCCTGAAGACGAGCATCCCCAGCTGGCCGTGAGAAGCCTCATTCATGGCTTTGGATTGCATGCACATCTTGTACTGCTCCGGGGTCAGCTCATCCAAGCAGCGCTTTTCATGCCAGAGATGGAAGAGGCCTCGGACAGGCGTCCTGACCACGATAAGGTTGCTGTGAAGGTATTTGCGGTAGAGATGAACGTCTTCTCCTCCCCAGCCTTTAATGTCCAGATCAAAGCCACCTAGTGCAAAGAAAATTAGACATAATGCTAGAAATATATGGGCTCTACATGGAAATTGCAACCAGGAAAATCATCCCTCCAACACCAGTCTTACAAATGAGCAGTTACATGAACCATTTTCCTGACCAGAAGAAAAAAGATCACATTATGAAACTGAGGTCAGTGAAGAACAGGTTGCCAGCCTATCATTCTGATGCCCCCAGTACATTTGGAATTCACTTGGCAGTGGTTTGAAAGGACAAAAAGAAAGCAGTGTCATGCAACCCACAGCAATTTGTGCTCTGCGCCTACTGTTATTTTGAGCTGTTCAATTTTATGAATGTTTTGAGCTTTATGAATGCCTCAGTCCCCAGTTAGTTCATAAAACAGGGGTTCTACTGTCGTATTACACCCCAGCTCTTCTCTGTGGCTGTCAGCTTTGGTGCACTTTACATTTAGACCAATTTCAGCAAACAGCGTGAAATGCCAAAAATTCCTACATTTGTAGACGTCTGTTTCCCTTGACCTGCCACCACAGACCAAACTGCTCTGTGTTTGCATCGAGCAGCTCTTACATGCATGCTCCGTTTCCTAAATGAGAGCTCAGCTTAAGGTTGCAATTGCGTTTCCTTTATAAGACTTGACCTCTGCAAAGCAAAGCAGAGCCAGAAAGCAAGTCAGCCACCGGAAGCCAAGAAGAAAAAATTACTGCCTGTGATTTGCATTTCTCATTTTCAAAAGCTCCTGCTGGAGTCAAGGGCAGAACATCCTCCATGCAGGGCTGGTGAACAAGCTTCCCCATCTGGGCTGAACTAGCCAAGGTGTGTTGACCTTCAGGGTACCCTGCAAAGTGCGTCTGTTTGTGTGGGCTGGTATGGAGGAGAGGGATAGAGCTGGGGGGTTGTGGTGGAGGGGAGTGATTTAGTTCTGCTAGCTGTCAGGAAGGAAGCTGCTTATTAGTGTAATGGTATGTTAGAGCTTTGGCCAGATGACACTCCTTCCTATTTGTGCATAAACTCAACAGCCTGGGACTCTAATGTTATTTCTTCTCTTCCCCAGTCTCCTGCACTTTTTTTAGGTGCCTGCTCTCAGCTGCTAAAGCAGCCAGCAGATTGGAATGCCTGAATCGACCCCAAATCTCCCAGTTCTGCCTCCGCGGCTGCTCCTGGGTGGCGGCTCAGGCTCTGACCTTGCTGACTGGGTTGCAGACGGTCATTCTGGAAGGGCTGCGTCTGGGGCACGCAGAGGGCTCCCCCTCTCCACCATATTCTGACAGGCAGTTCTGCACCCTTCTGGCAGTTTGCAGAGGCGCTCTTGGTACCAGAAGGAAATGTCAGAGCAACCAGAGCTTGGAGATCATCAGATACTTGAGTTTCTGGTGGCTCCTGAGGCTCTAAGGCCATAAAGTATTTCAGGAGAGCCCTAGCCAAGCAGCAGCCATCCTGCTGGCTTGATGTCACTCACCTCCTGCAGCTGTTGGGAACTTGGTAGCCCATTCGATTTGGGGGTTGGGGGAGAGAAGAAAGATGAAATGGGAAAAGTTGAGGGGGGGGGGGGAGGCAGGAAGGAGGCACCTGTCCCTGCCCCTTTTGGACTCACAGCAGCTCTGGGGTGGGAGGGGGAGTGTTGACTGAGAGCTTGAGGCTGGTGTGAGCCAGGCTTACTGTCCTGTGCAACGCTGACGTGGCTGACTGGGGCTCTCTGGACTCCCCTAACATCTCTGGGCCTGTCTCTACTGGTTGCAGGATGAGAGTATATAGGTGAGCACACTCTGACTCTGGTTTAAGAATTGGGATGGGAGACTAGGAGAGGTGGAAGGACTGGGAGAGCCCTGAGCTCTGAAATAGGCCTTGCACAGTCAGAGTTGGGTCGCCATCAGGGCAGCATATGCAGCTCCTCTCTCAGCACCTGCACTGGTCGCAGGGCGGCAATTGGGTGGTGTCTATAAGGAAAGCTCTGGGCTACTGGTTTGAGGTGCTGCTGCTGAGTTTGTGCCGTTGGGGATGAAACCAATGGGAGTTTTGCTGTTGCAGCCAATGGTGCAGGATTTGTCAGTGGTGCAGCTGGTGGCTGGCAGGGTAAAGATAATGATCTGACAGGCTGCGTGGTACCTGCTGTGAATGCCTACAGAGAGCAGAGGGCCCATGGGCCATTCACAGGCATAAATGCCAACTATGCCTTACTCTTCCCGCCAGCTGCAGCTGAATGCCCATCTGATGGAGAGGGGACTCCTGTGCACGAGGGCCAGGAACAGTCACTAGGTCCCACTATTCACTATAAACTATTCACCATGCTCTCCAGGAGCTCCCATTCCTCTCCCCACACCCCAGTTAACCAAGCACTGGGCGCTTGCTCTGACTGCAAACAGTGCAGAAAGAAGTGAGCTCAGGCACTGTTTCTTCACCCTCTCTCTTTGAAGATGTCAAGGAGGGAAGTTCTGTCATACCTAGTGAGATTTCTCCATCAACAACTCTGTCCTCAGCTCTTCCAAATGCAAAGGCCCAAGGGACATTTTAAATAGAGAATTTTAAAAGGACTCTATTGGAAACAGCTGTTTCATCATAATACATTTCTGATACCCAGTCGGAATTAGCCCTGAATAGTATAAATGAACTAGATTCTCAGCTGTGCCCAATAGCGACTGGGCACAACTAATGGTTGGCTGGGGAGCCCAAAGAGTCCTGGAGTAGTTTAGAATAGCTTTGGGGCTGCTCTAAAGTGTGCCAGCTGGATACAGCCCCCAGGGCCCCGTATAGCAGATAGGAATAGCCATAGTACTGTAGTGGTAGGCCACGCCCCCTTCACAGGGGAGTGGCGCAAAGGCAGGGCTGGCCCTACCATGAGGCGAATTGAGGCGGGCGCCTCAGGTTCCAGACTGTGAGGGGGCACCGGTAGGACCCGGAGTGTAGAAAATTGTGTCTGCTGCTGGTGCATATGTATTCTCTCTGCTCTAGATGCACAGAGATGGTGGAGTGCTGTGCTGGAGGAAGGAGGGCACAAGAGAGATAACAGGCAGGCAGGAGAAAAGGTGAGAGGGAATAACAGAAAACAGCAGGGGTTGCAGGGAGAGAGAGGTGGAGCAGCCTCTTATGTACCTTTCTAGCACCCCCAGGAGCCTGGACTGATTCACACCAACTTCTCAGGGAGCTTCCTGTTTCCTGCTGCTTCCCTGAACCCACCTGAGGCGAACAGGCAGTCAGCTGAAGTAGTAGGAGCCAGTTAGGGCCTTGAGACGCTGATATCTTTCCTCACTCAGGCCCTGCTACCAGCCTGCTTATCTGTCCCCTTCAACTGAATGTTGAGAGCCACTATAGCTGGCACAGAACAGCAGTCATGAGCGAAAGAAGAAAACACCCCTCTGGGGCAGCATTCAGAAAAAGAAAGCAAGCAAAGGAAGTTTTTCTATCTAAGCAGGAAGGAGCTCTCCTGAGACACATAGACACAAATGTTCACGCTGAGCCTTCCGGCCCCAGTGAGGATGTGAGTGGTGAAGAGATGCCTGATCTTCCAGTTAGTCAGAGTGCAGGTGACCTGGCAGCTACTGCAGCATCCATATCTCCATCTCAAATGGATGGAACCATGCACATTCCTGAAGAAAAGTGTAAATCAGTGAAGAATGTGGTGGAGGCACAAGAAACAGCTGCTGCTGAGTTTAGTTCCTTAATTCTAGATGATCCAGGACTGTGGACTCACTTGAGCAGTAGCCTGAGGGACTTCCTTGTACTGCATGGGCCACAGCAAGTGAAAAACTTCATGTTCCCCAAAGACAATGAAAATAGAAGTTTCCATCCAACACATTACGGGCGTGAAATCCCGAATGGTGACAAAGTGGAGAGGCCATGGCTTATGTACTCAAAAACCCAGAATGCTGCATACTGTTTTTGTTGCAAACTCTTCCACTCTAATGTTCCAGCCATATTGGGTTCTACAGGAACAAAGGATTGGAAAAATCTGGCTAGAAATCTGGCATGCCTTGAGAAGGCAGCAAATCACCAGAGAGCATTTCAGTGATTTAGCTGGGAATTGGTCCTGCTTTGAGCAGGAGGTTGGACTAGATGACCTCCTGAGATCCCTTCCAACCCTGATATTCTATGATTCCATAGGTGGAAAGAGCTTGAGATGCGACTAAGGTTAAAGGCTACTATAGATGATCAGCATCAAAAGAAAATTGCACCAGAGTCTCTTTGCTGGCAAAATGTTCTGAAAAGGCTCATTGCCATTGTGAGAATGCTTGCTACGTGGCACTTCAGATCAGCTTTACGTGCCAAACAATGGAAACTTTCTTAAAATTGTGGAGCTGATGGCCGAGTTTGATGCTGTACTCCAGGAGCATCTAAGAAGAGTCACCACCCAAGAAATGTGCACACACCACTACCTTGGAAAAACAATTCAAAATGAGATCATACAGTTACTGGCAACAAAAGTCAAACAGAAGATTATGGCAGATCTGAAGTCAGCTAGATATTACTCTGCTTTTCTGGACTGCACACCTGAATCAGCCATACGGAACAAATGACTTTAATGGTGCGTTTTGTAACAACAACAGAACCTAGTTAAAATGTCTCTGCAATGGTGATTCTCAGAGAGCATTTTCTAGAATTTATTGACCTTGATGATACTACAGGAGCTGGTATGACAAATATGCTTCTTAAAAAGCTGGAGGATACGGGAATTGCGATAGCTGACGTGAGAGGTCAGGGCTATGATAATGTTGCCAACACGAAAGGAAAGAACAGAGGAGTGCAGACACGGATCCGAGAGTTAAACCCTCAAGCTTTTTTTGTTCCATGTAGTTCTCATTCATTGAACTTGGTGGTCATTGATGCAGCATCAGCTTCTAGTGAGGCTGCTGAATTTTTTAATGTAATTCAAAGCATCTATGTATTTTTCTCTGCATCAACTCATCCACGGCAAATTTTGAAGCAACACCTGGGAACATCCTCTCTGACCCTGAAACCACTGAGTGCCACACAATGGGAAAGTCACATGGAGGTGATAAAGCCTATCAAACACCAAACAGGATAATACTATGACAGGGACTGTTTGTGGGAGAAAAGTGGCAGAGGGAAATGGAATCACCAGAAACATACATAAAAGATGGTTACTCACCTTTGTAACTGTTGTTCTTCAAGATGTGTTGCTCATATCCATTCCAGTTAGGTGTGCGCGCACTGCATGCACGTTTGTCGGAAGATTTTTATCCTAGCAACACTCGGTGGGCCGGCAGGGTGCCCCCTGGAGTGGCGCCACTATGGCGCCTGATACATACCCCTGCCGGCCCATCCGTCCCTCAGTTCCTTCTTGCCGGCTACTCCGACAGTGGGGAAGAAGGGTAGGTTTGGAATGGATATGAGCAACACATCTCGAAGAACAACAGTTACAAAGGTGAGTAACCGTCTTTTCTTCTTCGAGTGCTTGCTCATATCCATTCCAGTTAGGTGATTCCCAAGCCTTATCTAGGCGGTGGGGTCGGAGCGAGACGTTGCGGAATGTAAGACCACTGAGCCAAAGGCGGCATTGTCTCTGGACTGCTGGACCAATGCGTAGTGCGATGCAAAGGTGTGGATGGAAGACCAGGTAGCCGTGCAGCTTATTTCCTGGATGGGAACATGGGCCAGGTATGTGGCAGATAAGGCTTGAGCCCGAGTAGAATGGGCGGTGAGATGGGCGGTCGGAACGTGAGCCAAGTCACAGCATGCCCGAATACAGGATGTCACCCAAGATGAAATTCGTTGGGAAGAGATTGGCATGCCCTTCATGCGCTCTGCCACTGCTACAAATAGCTGAGGCGAACGTTGGAAGGGTTTGGTCCTCTCGATATAAAAGGCGAGAGCCCTGCGGACATCCAGAGTATGCAGCTGTTGTTCCCGACGCGATGAATGCAGCTTCGGAAAAAAGATTGGTAGAAAGATGTCCTGATTAACGTAGAAGGCAGAGACCACCTTAGGGACGAATGCCGGGTGCGGTCGCAGCTGTACCTTGTCCTTGTGGAATACCGTATACAGGGGATCCACAGTCAAAGCTCGAAGTTCCAAGACTCGCCTAGCCAAGGTGATAGCGACGAGGAAGGCTGTCTTCCAGGACAGGTACAGCAGCGAGCATGTGGCCAGAGGCTCAAAGGGGGGTCCCATGAGCCTAGCTAATACGAGGTTTAGATCCCGGGTAGGGGTTCGGTGTTTGACCTGAGGGTAGAGTCGCTCCAAGCCTTTGAGGAATCTGGAAACTATGGGGTGAGAAAAAATGGAACTGCCGGTTTCCCCAGGATGGAAGGTGGAAATAGCTGCAAGATGCACACTGATAGAAGAGATCGCCAGGCCCTGCTCTTTGAGGGACCATAAATAGCCCAAGATAATGGGGACCGATACACCCTGTGGGGTAAGGTCATGCTGGGCGCACCAGTGAGAGAAGCGCTTCCATTTAGAGAGATATGTCGTTCGCGTGGAAGGCTTTCTGCTTCCCAGCAGCACCTGTTGCACTGAGGTGGAACAACGCAACTCCGATTGGCTCAACCAGACAGCAGCCATGCTGTCGGATGAAGGGACTGCAGGCCCGGGTGGTGAAGCCTGCCGAAGTCCTGCGTTATGAGGTCCGGGCAGAGTGGTAGGGGAATCGGGTCTGTCAGAGAAAGGTCGAGCAGCAGGGTGTACCAATGCTGTCTCGGCCATGCTGCAGCGATCAGTATTAGGTGGGCTCTGTCCCTGTGGAGCTTGAGTAGAACTCGGTGGAGGAGAGGAAATGGTGGGAAGGCATAAAATAGATGACCTTTCCACGGAATTAGGAACACGTCCAAGAGGGAGCCCGGGGAGCGACCTTGCAGGGAGCAGAACACCTGGCATTTCTTGTTTACTCTGGAGGCAAAAAAGTCTATGTGGGGAAAGCCCCATCTCCAGAAAACAGAATGGAGAATGTCTGGACGGATGGACCACTCGTGCGACAGGAAGGATCTGCTCAGTTGATCTGCGAGAGTGTTCCAGACTCCTGGGAGAAAAGAGGCTACCAGGTCTATTGAGTGGGCTATGCAGAAATCCCACAGTTGAATCACCTCCTGACAAAGGGGGAAGGACCGTGTCCCTCCCTGTTTGTTTATGTAATACATGGCCGTTGTGTTGTCCGTGAACACTGCAACACAACGGCCCTGTAGATGGTGTTGGAACGCTCGGCACGCCAGCCAGACTGCTCTCAATTCTCGGACATTGATGTGTAACGTCAACTCCCGGGATGACCAAAGGCCTTGAGTGCGAAGGTGCCCTAGGTGAGCACCCCAGCCCAGAGATGACGCGTCTGTTGTTCGGGATCTGGAGGGCTGCGGTGGATGAAACGGCAGACCTGCACACACCAGGGATGATGTTCACCACCAGTCGAGGGAGCCTAGAATGCTCGGCGGAATTGTGAGTATAATGTCTATGGCATCTCTGCCTGGACGATAGGCTGAGGCGAGCCAAGTTTGGAGAGGACACAATCGCAGTCTGGCGTGCTTTGTGACGAATGTGCATGCAGCCATGTGACCGAGCAGGCCAAGGCAAGTGCGGGCAGAGGTTGTTGGGAAGCTCTGAAGTCTTTGTACAAGGGAGACTATAGCCTGAAAAAGATGTAGGGGAAAACTGGCCGTTGCAAGGTTGGAGTCCAGCATGGCACCAGAGTGGACTTTTCTAAATTGATTATCAGGCCTAGACGCATGAATAGGTCCTTGATGATGGTCACATGACTGATGACTTGTGCCTCGGAGGTCCCTCAAATAAGCCAGTCGTCGAGGTAAGGAAAGACATGTATTCGACAACGACGTAGGGAAGCTGTGATGACCGCCATACACTTCGTGAAGACCCGAGGGGCCGAGGAGAGGCCAAAGGGAAGGACGGTAAACTGATAATGTTGATGATTCACCACAAAGCGTAGATACCGTCTGTGCGGGGGGTAAATTGCAATGTGGAAATATGCGTCCTTTATGTCGAGAGCGGCGTACCAATCTCCGGGATCCAGGGAAGGAATGATGGTTCCTAGGGATACTATGCGGAACTTGAACTTTTTCATGAATTTGTTCAGTCCTCGCAGGTCTAGGATAGGCCAGAGGCCCCCTTCCGCCTTGGGGATTAGGAAATATCGGGAATAAAACCCCTTGCCCCTTAATTCTTCCGGCACCTCCTCTATAGCTCCGATTGTAAGGAGGCTCCGAACCTCCTGCAGGAGGAGTTGCTCGTGAGAGGGGTCCCTCAAGAGGGATGAGGAGGGGGGTTAGGAGGGAGGGGGTGAAATAAACTGAAGATGGTATCCAAGCTCCACCATGCGTAGGACCCAACGATCTGAAGTTACTTGGGACCACGCAGGGAGGAACGGGGAAAGGTGGTTGTAGAACTGAAAGGGATCCTGGGAGGCAATTGGTACACTGCTCTCGGGCGCACCCTCAAAAGTTTGATTTGAGTCCCACTGTTGGTTTGGTGGGACAGGAATTGTTACCCCCTTGAGGTCCAGACTGACGTCTGCGGTTGGTATGACCTCATCTTCTGGCAAAGTCTTGTCTTGGCCTAGGCGGGGGGTAAGGGTGCTGAGTTTGGGAGCGGAATGACCGTCTTTGAGTCTGTGGCATATGCATTCCCAGCGAATGCATAATTACGCGGTTGTCCTTTAGACTCTGCAGCCTGGGGTCCGTCTTTTGTGAGAACAAGCCCTGTCCATCAAATGGCAAGTCTTGTACGGTATGTTGAAGTTCAGGTGGCAGGCCTGACACTTGCAGCCATGATATACGTCGCATGGTTATTCCAGAGGCGACCGTTCTAGCCGCTGAATCGACGGCATCCAGCAAGGCCTGCAGGGAGGTCCGCACTACTCTCTTCCACTCCTCCAGGAGTGCTGTAAATTCCTGGTGGGAGTCCTGCGGGACTAGCTCTGCAAATTTCCCTACCGCCTCCCAGGTGTTGTGGTTGTACCTGCTCAGGAGAGCTTGCTGGTTTGCTACCCTGAGTTGGCGGCCTCCCGCGGAATAGATTTTTCGTCCCAACAAATCCATTCGCCTGGCCTCCCTTGATTTAGGTGCAGGGGCTTGTTGGCCGTGGCGCTCCTGTTCATTGACGAATGTACAACCAATGAGCAGGGAGGCGGGTGCACATATAGGTACTCATACCCTTTGGAAGGCACCCCGTTCGACCCCTCTGGCTGTGGGAGGGACGGATGCTGGGGATTGCCAGATGGTGTCTGCTCTAGCCTGGATCGAACGGATGAAGGGGAGATCCACTCTAGTTGGTGTCTCCACCGACAATATACTTATCACCGGGTCCTCCACCTCTGGAACTTCCTCTACCAGTAAGTTGATATTCTGGGCAACAAGCTGCAGAAGGTCCTGGTGTGACCTGAGGTCAGTCGGAGGTGGGCCCGATGATGACGTCCCCGCTACTGCCTCATCCGGAGAAGAGGAGGATGACAGCCCAGGGACGAGTGGGTCCTGTATTGACTCCTGATCCTAGGGGACCTCCGGAGCAGTAAGTTCGTGCGGTTCCGGTGCGTGGGTACGGGTTTCCTCTGTACCAGCTGCGGATGGTCTGCTCACAGTGGCCTCTGGCACGCAGTGTTCTGAGTGACCGGAGCGTGATGGGCCAGTCGGTACCCCTTGGGCTTGGTGATAAGCCCAAGGGGTCCAAAAGGACCACTGATGAGGTCCGTGGTCCGGGCCATGAGTATGTGTATCCGAATCCCCATAGGAAGCACTGTCCACATGGGAAGAGACGGATGGATGACGAGAAGGCTACGGAGGAGCTGAGGCCGATTGGACCAGGCCTCTGTGTCCATTCGATCATTCTCTACGTGGTATCGGAAAACGGTACCGGGAGTCATATTGGTGCCAAAAGTGGGACCGGAACCTGCGACCAGCACGGTGCTGGGAGGTCGACCAGTGCCTTGAATCTCCGTGTGGAGATCAGCTGTGAGAGGTACAGCGGTGCCGGGACCTGGACCAGTGCTGAGAGTACCGGGACGGCGACCGGGATCTCAAGCGGTGCCGCGAGTATGACCGGTACTGAGATGGAGAGCGGTACTGGGACTGTGAGCGGCGTCGGGATCGGGATTGATGATGGGACCGAGAGTGCCTGTGGGACCTGGATCGTGACCGGCGGCATTCGATGATACCGGGTGAAGATGGCCTCATCATGGTGGGCTTACACAATGACTGAACAAGCCGCACGAGCGGTGCTGGGGGTTGAGGCAGCTCGGGCTCCGTCAAGGCTATCAGCTCCTGTGCTGTGGAGAAGGTCTCCGGCGTGGAGGGCACGACAAGCTCGACCACGGCATGTGCCGGGGAGCTGATAGGCACTGGATTCGACGGCTCTTGTGAGACCGGAATCAACGGTGCAGAAGTCTTTGGTGCCGCGGCAGTTGGTGGTGCCAGGCGGTCCGACTTAGTTGTACGCTCTGACTGCGGCGTAGATACAGGGGCCGCAGGAGTCTTATGCCTCTTGCTCCTTGGGGAGAGAGAGCGGTGCCGGGCAGGAGCTTGGGCCGGTGAAGGCTGGTGTCGAGGAGCCTTCACTGTAGTTGTGCGCTCCGGTGTGGAGGGGACACTTGTCCCCGGTGCCGCAGTTGGTCCCGAAGATGAAAGAGTTAGAGCAGCCTCCATCAAAAGTTGCTTCAGGCGAATGTCCCGTTCCTTTTTTTGTCTGGGGCTTGAAAGCCTTAAAAATTCGGCACTTGTCCACGAAGTGGGATTCGCCCAAGCTCTTTAAACAGGAGTCGTGAGGGTCTCCTGTGGGCATCGACCTATGACAGGCCGCGCGCAGCTTGAAGCCCGGTGAACCGGGCATGGGCCCTGGTACCGGGTGATGAGAAGAAGCTAACCCCCGATCCTCTTTAACTATATACAATAACTATTACAAGAACTACTAAAACAGAACTAACTATAGAAATCCAACTATATATACAGTAACTATATAAATGAGCAAATAGCTAGGGAGGTGGAGATCAGCTAAGCCGTGCTCCACTGTTCCAACGACCGACACGGGTAGTAAGAAGGAACTGAGGAATGGATGGGCTGGCAGGGGTATATATCAGGCACCATAGCGGTGCCACTCCGGGGGCGCCCTGCCTGCCCACCGAGTGTTGCTAGGGTAAAAATCTTCTGACGAATGTGCACGCGGCGCACGCACACCTAACTGGAATGGATATGAGCAAGCACTCGAAGAAGAACTTCAAATTTCTGTGTGGCTTAGTGTTGTGGCATGACATACTGTTTGAAATAAATGTTGTAAGCAAGAGACTCCAAGGTGTTGACCTTGTACTATTGCTCCAGATATATCAACTAATGCTAGTGAAGGCAGGGGGCTGAACTCAATTGTTTTTTGAGGGTCCAGGGTTCAAGTCCCTGAGCAGGCATAGGGGGGATCATTTCCCCCTGTGGAATCCCCCAAGAACTTCAAGAGGCAGCTCTTAAGTACCCTCCTTGATTTTTGGGGGGAGGGATAGCTCAGTGGTTTGAGCATTAACCTGCTAAACCCAAGGTTGTGAGCTCAATCCTTGAGGGGGCATTTAGGGATCTGGGGCAAAAATCTGTCTGGGGATTGGTCCTGCTTTGAGCAGGGGGTTGGACTAGATGACTCCCTGAGTTCCCTTCCAACCCTGATATTCTATGATAACTGGACAAAGCAAAGTCATACCTACAGTCTTATTGGTCAGTTGAGGGATTTCAAAACATTCTGAAGAGTGCATAGAAGTTGGCACAAGAACTTCACACCAAAGCTATTTTCCCACCCATTCAAGAATACAAGAGTCACCAAAGAAGATGACATTTTGATTACAAGGCACGGGATAATCCCATAAAAGACCCCAAACAACAATTCAAAGTTGAATTCTTTAACCAGGTGCTAGATTGTGCAATACAGTCAGTTGAAGAACGTTTCGTGCAGCTCAAGCAACACAGCAGTATATTTGGGATGTTGTATGATAAACCAAAACTCCTCACTCTACCTGAAGAAGTCCTACACCAGCAATGCAGGGCACTAGAGACAGTGTTGACACATGATGACGTGCGATATTGATGCGAGTGATTTAGGTGATGAACTGAAAGCCCTTTCAAGATACATTTCAGGAGGATCAATTCCAAAGGCTGTTCTGGAATACATCTGCACGAATAAGATGACCACCCTATTTCCAAATGCTTTTGTTGCTCTGCGCATACTTCTAACACTTCATGTAACAGTTGCCAGTGGACGCAGCTTCTCCAAACTGAAGTTAATAAAAACACATCTACGCTCCATAATGACACAGGAGAGGCTGGTCAGCCTTGCAACCATCTCAATAGAGCATGAGCTGGCCCAGACTGTGGACCTTCAGCAGGAAGCAGTTCAAATCTTTGTAACCAAGAAGACACGGAAAGCACCACTTTGATTATTCAAACAGATAAAAATGCCAGTGTTTACTATGCAGACAAGAAAAGTTAACTTTCAAACGCCTGAACAGCAAATGTAAGTGTTACTTTCAATTTTTGAACAAGGCATTTTAAGGTGTTACTTCTCCTGTATTGGGGTAGGTAGCAAAGCAGCACCATGAGAGGAGTAGAACAGGAAGAAGGCAGAATTGAGACCTTTCAAAGTTTTGGCCCAAGCGTCATTTGAGCTCCCCGCCTCAGGTGCCAAAATGTTGTCGGCCAGCCCTGCACAAAGGGGCTGCGCTGGGGAAGAGGATCTGAGCCAGCATCTCTGAAGCAGGTTTAGTTAAGTGCATGTTCTTACCTATGTTGATAAAATCAGACCTGTACTGACATGTCATTCCAAAGCCAAAGTCTCTCCAGAATCCAGTTTCCTTTTTTATAACCTGGGGGAAAAAAGGAACATTTATATCAGAGCAGCAGAATTTGTAACCTGAGCAAAAGAGGGACACTCCTACAGGGTGGCTGGGAATGGGGACAGCCACCCCACTTTCTTCTATCCCATACTGCATTATACCCTATCAGTGGATAAGGGCCTGACCCAGCTCTAACTGACTTCAATAGTGGCGGACTTCAGCTGAAAGTTTCTGCTAAAATTAACTGCAGGCTGGCTGGCTGCAGACTCAGGAAAACACTGCATCACAACAGTCACCTTCTGAAGATTATTTTCATAACCAGGAAGCTTGTTGTTCTAAATGACAGCTTATTTTCCACAAGATCTGAATCTTTCTTGGGGATGTATTCATACATCGTGAAGTGAGCCAGTCTCATGCATGGGACAGGTGGGTGGCACCTTTTGATTACAGTTTACAAAAATGCACTAGCAAATTACTTCAGGGCTCTTCTAAAATGACTCAGTACTAATGTGACACTGTTTACAGACGCAATTTGGCTGGTGGAACAAAATGACTTAAGACCTCCTACAAATTGACATAAAAAATTAGGAGAGCCTGTGAGAGTGAAATATTATTTGAAAAACAGCAGGGACCAGAGGAGCTAACCAAGTTCAGGGTGTTATGGTGCTAGGCACTGCACTGACATGTAGTAATACACAGTCCCCAAGGAGCTAACCATCTACGTTGATGAGACAGACAACGGAGGTGCCATTGTCCTGATTTTACAGATGACAAACTGAGGCACAGGGAGGTGAAGACCAAGATCTCCAAAAACAGGGATCTAAAGTTTTGGGCCTAAGTTTGTATTGCGGTGTCTGAGTAAGTTGCCTGATTTTCTCAAGTGCTGAGCATCCAGCAGTGCCCACTGACTTCAAGCAGAGCTGCCAGGTGCTCAGTACTATTGAAAATCAGGCCACCTACTTGGCCACCTAAATATGGGTGTTGGGTCCTGGCATTAGGCACTTATTTTTGGAAATCTTGGCCTAAGTGCCTTGCCCAAGGTTACATATGTCTGTGTCAGAGCTGGGACTTCACCCCTGATGGCAAGCCCCCCTGTAGCCCACTGACCACCCTTCTGGTTCTTTTCATGTCTCCATTTTCAGTACTAGCCTGGTCTTATTTCAGTCCTGCTCCTTTTGCTTTTCTGCCACTACTGCATCCATCTCTGATCTCACTTCTTCCCCTATAATAGCCATAAACTGCAAACCCATTAATAGGCACTAAGAAGCCACCTGTTACAAGCCTGCATTGGAACAGGAAATCGCCATAGTAGTGGCTTTACAGCAAGTTCTCTGTATGCATTAGCACTATAATTTCCCATTAGAACTAGCCGCTACAGCACAAATCAATTTCTTTCAAAGCTTTGTGAGGGCTACTTCCTCAGCTGCGCAAGCAGCACGGTAGGCGGCCAAAAGTGTTCTTGTTTTAATGGCACTGATCTGGCCATTTGCCCAGGAAGAAATCTGGAATGAAAATATGACTGACTACATAAAAATGATATTGGCAATGTCTCTTCTTTATAGCATGATGCTTCTCTGAGGAAGGCATCACATTGTGCAATTCTGATGTTAGCTATAAATATTTGTGCAGTCCTGACAAAGCGAACAGTGGGGTGTAACTTTAGTTTTATGACGACATTTTTGTTTCCTTCTCTATACAAAGTGTTGACAAGCTTGGGGTTCTGTGGCCAGGCTGCAGCAGAAAGATAAGTGCTAGTGTGAATTCAGTGGTGGTATCAGGAAAGGTTTTATTTGGAATAAACAGTTCAATGGATTTTCAAAGCTCTCATTTTAATAGCACAGATGATATTTCACACGGAATAGTTTCGCGAATCTGTTGTCTGTTCACTGATCCCACTGAAAATGAGGAAAAAGCTTTTTCCTGTTCACCATACAAATTGTCTGCTTTGTAAACAAGCCCTATTTTGTATTTTCTCCCCCTCATCTGATAGGAGTGTCTCCTGCTTCTATCTGAGATGGATATGGCCAGCCACTGTTGGATGTCTCAGACAGGATAAGTCTGGTAACAGCAGGAAAGGATTTAAAAACACCTGGGATGGCGTTTTCAACAGGCAAAGTCAATGGGGCGTGTGCGCCTCGGTTACTTAGCCCAGATTTGTAAAGGTGTTGCTGCAGTGCAGCGCCTAATGTATTTAAGAGCATAACACATTTTCCAAATAGGATTTAGGCACCTAAGAGCCAACATCTCATTGACAATTGATGGGATTTAGGCTTGAGTGCCTAAATCACTTTTGAAAATGAGAATGAGGCATCTAAATCTGTTAGCCATTGCAACGCTGAGTGCAGCAACGCCTACATGCCTTCGCAGATCTGGCCTTTTGGCCCTTTTCAAAATCTCACCTTATAGCTCTTGTTGGGCCCTTGGGGGGTGGGGTATACTGAACCCTGACACAGACGTGGGATGAGCTCTGCCAAGCTCTGGAGGCCTTTTTACCGGCTGTGGTCAGAATGGACCTGAGCAGAGGGGGAACCTAGCTGAAGCCACAAGGCTTCGTAATTCCTGGATTCTACAGCTCTGGGTTTGAGTTCCAAGGGTCACCTTAGCCGGGGCACGTGTGTGGGCCCAAGGGTGGAGATCCAGTTGGATGAGCAGGCTCTTTAGAGAGAAGCAGGAGTGCAGTGACTATGTGTGCGCAAATTGAGCAAATTCTCAAGCACCTCCTATAACATCAGCACATGACAGAGCAAGAGCATGAAGGAGCTGGACCTCTGCCACCTGCTTCCAGAACAGTGCTGCAAAGCAACATTTCTGTCCCAAGTAAAGTAACTTTTCTGGAGAGGGGATTCACTCTGACTCCTCCCCAACTGTTTTTTTTTATTAGGGTTGAAAGGGACCTCAGGAAGTCATCTAGTCTAACCCCCTGCTCAAAGCAGGATCAATCACCAACTATTTTTATTACCCTAGATCCCTAAATGCCCCCCCTCAGGGACTGAATTCACAAGCCTGGGTTTAGCAGGCCAATGCTCAAACCACTGAGCTATCACTCCCTCCCACCTTCCCTCTGGCCTGCCAGAGATGCCTGGCCTTAACTCACACTGCATGCCTCATTACAGCATTTTAAAATAGCAACTCTTTGTCCTTATTCATGCATGGGGCTGGATTGAAGTCAATGGGGTTACAACGATTTACACCTGTGAACATTCTGGCCCATACATTTTAAGGCAAAAAGGGACCATAAGGATCATATCTAGTCTGACCTCCTGCATAGCACCCAGCCATTGTTGCACTGAGTCGAACACCTTGGGGTTGAGCTAGATCAGGGGCCGGCAACCTGTGGGAAGTGGTGTGCCAAGTCTTCATTAATTTAGGGTTTGCGTGCCGATAAAAGGTTTCACGTGCCAGCCTGGCAGCGTGGGTGGCGGCCGGAACCCCAGACCAGCAGTGGGCTGAGTGGCTCATCTCACTGCTGGTCTGGGGTTCTGTAATCCAGGCCGGCAGTGGGCTGAGCAGGGCCGGCGGCCGGGACCCCTGCTGGCAGCGGTGTGCCACTAAAAATCAGCCCGCGTGCTGCCTTTGGCACGTATGCTGCAGGTTGCTGACCCCTGAGCTAGAGCCTAGCTTTTAGAAAGACATCTAATTTCAACTTAAACCTCAAGTGATGGAGAATCCACACTACCGCCTGTGGGAGTCTATTCAAATGATTAATTACCTTCCCTGCACCATCAGTCCAATGAGCTCCAAACTCTTTATGGACATCATTTGGCCTCACAAAACACAAGGTAGGGAAACAGTCTTGTTATCTTAGACAGACGAGGAAGCTAAGAAAAGGACGGGGTTCATTAGCCCAAGAGCTGTACTCTCCCTGAAGTGAGATCTGGTCAACATAATGTCGCTTCTGGCAGACAAACAGCCTACATTTAAATTCTTAATTTACAAATGTAAATATCAAATATGCTTTAAGATAAAGCTGTTCACTAAACTGCTAGAGTGTGAAACATTACTACAGAACGCGCCGCACACAATAAGTTACGTATTCTGCACACCGCATCTCAATGGACTCGAGATGGTGAAATTCTATTTGCAAGCACAGATGTCTTCCTGAAGGGAAGTTTTATGCATGGTTCAAAGCATGCATTTTTAGAGCCAGTTACTTACCAGCTGCTGTTCTAAGGGCAGGATGGAACCATGGTGCCCGTATATTATACCTGGGTTATACTGGCTGAAAAGAACTGGGTAAAATACTTTCTTCCCTAGAAATCACAATGGATTAAAAAAGAAAGTTATTACCGATAAAGTTGTTTGATGCTCTAAAACTAGATTAAACTTGTGCTTCTCTGTGAAACTGGAAACAGACTTAGGGCTTGATCCAAATGCCATTCAAATCTATAGAAAGAGTTCCATTGCCTTCCCTGGGTTTTAGATAAGGCCCACAGTCTCAGAGTGTTGTGGTTTGGATGGAGAATGTGAACATGTGGATGTAGTTTGACAAAATGACCCAGATGGGCCCCAGAAAACAAGGTGACAAAGGCAAGGAATTCAATCATAGTGGAAGCCAACAATTTGTTTTTCTTTTCACTGTATCCAAAATGTGACAATCAGCAATATAGGTCTTTACTCTTAGGGTACATCCACACTACCCACTGGATCGGCAGGCAGCGATCAATCTATCGGGGATCGATATATCGCGTCTTGTCTAGACATGATAAATTGATCCCCGAACGTGCTCCCGTCGACTCCGGAACTCCACCAGGGCGAGAGGCGAAAACGGAGTCAACAGGGGAGCCGCGGCCATTGATCCCGCGCTGTGAGGACGGGAGGTAAGTCAAAATAAGATACGTCGACTTCAGCGATGCTATTCTCATAGCTGAAGTTGCGTATCTTACATCAACCCCCCCCCCAGTGTAGACCAGCCCTCAGACAAGCCTTAGTTGAGCTGAATGTTAAGAATGCCTTACCCGCCTGAAAGAGGGAACACATTAGTGAAGGCTATTGCACAATAAAGAGAAGTCTGTTTAAAGGAGTAAATGCCCTGGGTAGCCATACCTGGCTGTGTGTTCAATCTACAGGTGTTCAGGAATTCAGCAGTGAAGTAGATATCTACATCACAAAAAAAGAGAACGACGTTGTTTCCTTTCCAAATGCGAGCACCTATGTCTAATCCTTTCCCTCTCGAAAATTCTTCATTCAGCTGGATAAAGGTGAAATTCTTGAAGTTAGCTGATCTAGGAGGAACAGCAGTATGTGAGATGAGGTTTAGGAGATAAAAGGGGCAGTCAAGTCGTCATTAATGTCATTGTATTTACTGAACAACATATTTTTAAAAAGGAATGGGGGGGTGTATTTCCATGACACACGAGGCAAAATAGGAATGGAATCTGTAACTCAGATCTTATACTTAGCAGGTTTTTTTTTTTAATATATCTGGGATAATATTCATAGGCTGTGAAGGAAACCAGCAAACAGTGTAAGAGAGAAGGAATTTGATCGCATTTTAATAAAACAATCATCTAGCTATTTTATGTCCAAGTTGTAAATTTGAAAACTAATATTTTAAAGAGATATTCACTCATATTTTTAGAGAAATCATTGTGCATTAATGCTAAGTACCATTGCCTAAAATAAAATAAAGTGTACCTGAGTTGGATTGAAAAAATAACAAAAAAACAAAAGCTCGCACTGGGAGTCCTTTCACTGCTGTCCACGGACTCTGGATCAGCCTCCAGATAAACACAGCCATTTTCCATACTCTGTATTCCTTAAAACAGCTCCTGGATTAAATCCAACCATCTTGAGAAACCTAACGTGGATTTACTGCTTATGGTCCGATAGCCTGAGCTCATCTTAGTGCAGAAAAACAGATTATTTCAAACAGCTTGTGTGTGAAAAAGAGGATAAGTGTGTGATGGGTAAACTGAGCTCTTGGTAACACGCTTAGCCAAGGATAACAATACTGAGGGCTTGGCTACACTACAGAGTTGCAGCGCTGGTGAGGGGGTTACAGCGCTGCAACTTAGGATGTGGCCACACTTGCAAAGCACGGCCAGCGCTGCAACTCCCTGGTTGCAGCGCTGGCTGTACACCCGGTCGAGCCTCGGGTGTAGGGATTCCAGCGCTGGTCAGCAAGCGTGGACACCCACCAGCGCTTTTATTGACCTCCGGGATATAAGGAGGTATCCCAGCATACCTTAGAAGCCTCTCTGGTAATCATGCACACTCCATTGCCCTAGGCTCAGCTGACCCCACCTTTAAATGCCTCTGGAATTTTAAAAATCCCCTTCCTGTTTGCTCAGCCAGGTGTGGAGTGCAATCAATCATTCAATCAATCAGCGACCATGCCTCCACGTCCCAAACGAGCCCCAGCATGGAACAATTCTGAGCTGCAGGACCTCATCAGTGTTTGGGGTGAGGAAGCTGTGCAAACACAGCTGCGCTCTAGAAGGAGAAATTATGATACCTATGGGCAGATATCGCAGTCCTTGCTGAGAAGGGGCCATGAACGGGACGCGTTGCAGTGCAGGGTCAAAATAAAAGAGCTGAGGAGTGCTTACTGCAAAGCCCGTGAGGGAAATCGCCGCTCAGGAGCTGCCCCCACGACCTGCCGTTTTTACAAGGAGCTGGATGCCATACTTGGGTGTGACCCCACTGCCAATTCGAGGAGCCCGATGGAGAGTTCAGAGCAGGGAGAAGTGGGGGAGGGTGTAGAGGAAGCCGACAGTGAGGCTACTGGGGTGGAGGGAGACACCCCGGAGTCCCAGGAGGCATGCAGCCAGGAGCTCTTCTCAAGCCAGGAGGAGGCTAGCCAGTCGCAGCAGCTGGAAGTTGCTGGTGAGGAAGAAGCTGAGGAGCGTGCTCGGGGTAAGCAGATTTTTATGTTTTGGGAGAGGAGGGTTTGAGTTATGGCTGCCTGCATACATGCCTAAACGTGGAATAGCCCATGGATTTGTTCTATCACGTCTCTGTAATCTGCCTCGGTAATCTCTTGAAAAGTTGCAGCCAGAGCGTGGGCAATGTGCTTTCACAAGTTTATAGGGAGAGCCACCGTGGTCCTTGTCCCGGTCAGGCTAACTCGTCCGATCCACTGTGCAGCGAGGGGTGGGGGGACCATGGCTGCACACAGGCAAGCTGCATAGGGGCCAGGGCGGAATCCACATTGCTGTAGAAGACCCTCCCTCTCTTCCCAGGTAACACGCAGCAGTGATATGTCTGGCAGTAGGAAACCCTGTTGAGAATTTAGGGATACTTGAGTGCAGGGCGCCAGGTTCGCGTTCCCCCCCCAGCCCCGCGGTGCGTTCTGGTCTCCACACCCCCTTCCAGCACGTAGCCAGCGGTGCACTCTGGTCTTCCCCCCCACTTCCCAGCACGTAGCTAGCCCCGCGGTGCGCTCCGGCTTTCCCCCCTCCCCCCTCCCTGCAGGCATCCAGCCCCGCGGTGCGCTCCGGTCTTCCCCCCCTCCCCTCCCAGCAGGCATCCAGCCCCGCGGTGTGCTCCGGTCTTCCCCCCCCCATTCCCAGCACGTAGCTAGCCCTGCGGTGCGCTCCGGTCTTCCCCCACCCCTCTCCCAGCAGGCATCCAGCACAGCGGTGCGTTTCCCCCCCCTCACCAGCAGGCCGGCAGTTACGCGCCCCCTTCCCCAGCAGCTCGCCACCTTCCTGTTCACTGCTGTCCCCTGTGCAGGACACCAGCTACCTCCTGTACCCAGTGCAGATAAACCCCAGTGACCCATCGGTCAATTCCCCCTCCCAGGTGCACTCGGGGCAGAAACACTCACCCCATTGCTCGCCATGACTTAGCTTCCCTGGCCTCTCTGTGTTATGTGAGGTATGTGGGAAGGATGCTACAAAAAGTCTAAAAACTCCTTCATTGTGTGATAATAAACAATGTAGCCTCTGTGTATTACATGTTTCTATCTATGTTTGTTTTTTTTAGTGACCTTGACTAATGCAGCCGGCTCACCGGCCTCACATCGCTTGCAGAACTTGAGAAGAAATCCCAGAAAATCAAAAGAAGAATTGATCAAAGCAGTTATGATTCACTACAACAGAGAAAGTAGGAAGACGCAGGAATGGAGAGAGAAAAGGTATGAATGGAGGCAAACAGAAAGCAGGAGAAAGGAATTGGCTATCAAAAAAACCTCAAAGCAGATGATAAGCCTCCTGGCTCGCCAAACTGAGCCTTTCGAGTCTCTCGTAGCCATGCAGGCAGATCTGTACCGTGGTAACCCACACCCCTCCCAAAGCTCTCTTTCTTGTTCCCCAGTATTTGCACAAAGCACCTTTCTCCAGCAGCCAGTTTCTTATTACCTCCAGCTGCCCCCAACACCTGTATGATCACCTACCAGCCCTGATAACTATAATTCTTACCCTGTGCACTCCACCCCCATTAATCTGCAGCATAGTAATCCTGAAGTGCAGCAGACATTGAACAGTAATCCAAACAGGACATATTCAAACCTCTGAATGTACAGTCCACCACCCTAACCCCCCTGGCCTTTTATGTATTGTACTTTGAATAAAGGATTTTATGGCTTTTACAATATGTTTTATTATTGCAGGAAGTGGTAAATATTGTACCCCAAGGTAGAACAACGCACAGCAAAGGCACCAAACATTACTGTTGGCTCTCAGCATCAAATTGCCCCCTTAAAGCATCCCTAATCCTTGAAGCCCTTTCCTGGGCCTCCCTAGTAGCCCTGCTCTCTGGCTGTGCAAACTCATCCTCTAGGCGTCGAACCTCGGAGGTCCATTCCTCACTGAATCTTTCACCCTGCCCTTCACAAATATTATGGAGGGTACAGCACACGGATATAACAGCGGAGATGCTGCTTTCCCCCAAATCTAGCTTCCCATAAAGACACCTCCAGCGGGCTTTCAAACGGCCAAAAGCACACTCCACAGTCATTCTGCACCGGCTCAGCCTGTAGTTGAACCGCTCCTTGCTCCTGTCAAGCTTCCCTGTATACGGTTTCATGAGCCATGGCATTAAGGGGTAAGCGGGGTCTCCAAGGATCACAGTGGGCATTTCGACGTCCCCTACTGTGATCTTGCGGTCTGGGAAAAAAGTACCGGCCCTCAGCCTCCTGAACAGGGAACTGTTCCGAAAGATGCATGCATCATGCACCTTTCCAGGCCATCCTGAGTAAATGTCAGTGAAATGCCCATGGTGATCCACAAGCACTTGCAGAACCACGGAGAAATACCCCTTGCGATTAACATACTCTGATGCCAGGTGGGGTGGTGACAAAATAGGAATATGCGTCCCATCTATTGCCCCTCCACAGTTAGGGAAACCCATTTCTGCAAAGCCATCCACAATGTCCTGCACGTTCCCCAGAGTCACAGTTCTTCTTAGCAGGGTGCGATTAATGGCTGTGCAAACTTGCATCAGCACCATTCCAACGGTGGACTTTCCCACTCCAAACTGGTTCGCCACCGGTCGGTAGCTGTCTGGAGTTGCCAGCTTCCAGATTGCAATAGCCACCCGCTTCTCCACTGGCAGGGCAGCTCTCAATCTCGTGTCCCTGCGCCGCAGGGTAGGGGCGAGCTCAGCACACAGTGCCATGAAAGTGGCTTTTCTCATCCGAAAGTTCTGCAGCCACTGCTCGTCATCCCAGGCTTGCAGGACGATGTGATCCCACCACTGAGTGCTGGTTTCCCGAGCCCAAAGGCGCCGTTCCACGGTGCTGAGCACGTCTGTTACTGCCACAAGCAATTGAGAGTCTTGAGCATCAGGCGTTTCAATATCATCGTCTGACTCCTCACTGTCACTTTGCAGCTGAAGGAATGGCTCCACTGCCATGCATGATGTGCTGGCAACATTCATCAGCAAGGTCCTCAGCAGCTCAGGCTCCATTTGTAACAAAAATCTCAGAAATTGCGCTGCAGACTCACAATGCCGCCAAACTGCTCGGAATGTGTAGCAAAGCACCACGGGGCGTTGGAACAGGAAGCGGAAAGACCCGCACACTTCCTTCCCCTTCCCACAAGCCACAGCGCCAAAATGGGACGAGGTGCTCTGTGGGATAGCTGCCCACAATGCACCACTCCCAACAGCGCTGCAAGTGCTGCAAATGTGGCCACACTGCAGTGCTGGTAGCTGCCAGTGTGGCCACACTGCAGCGCTGGCCCTACACAGCTGTACGAACACAGCTGTAACTACCAGCGCTGCAAAACTGTAAGTGTAGCCGTACCCTGAGAGACTCAGAATACAACTACACTGCAATAAAAGACCCAAGTTTCAGAGCTCAGGTGAATTGACTCACTCACACTTTACAGCGCTGCAACTGGGGTGTGAAAAAACACCCCCCTGAGCGCTGCAAGATACAGCGCTGTAAAGCCTCAGTGTAATCAGGGCAGCAGCGCTGGGAGCGCGGCTCCCAGCGCTGCACGCTACACCCGTAAGGGATGTGGTTTACATGCAGCGCTGGGAGAGCTCTCTCCCAGCGCTGTCGCTCTGACTACACTCACACTTCAAAGCACTGCCGTGGCAGCGCTCCGAAATTCCAAATGTAGCCATACCCTCAGGCTAGCAGGGCTTGGGCTGCCGGCAGTGCTAAAAAATAGCACTGTAGACATTTGGGCTCAGACTGGAACCTGGGCTCTGAGACCCTCCCCCTTCATCGGGTTTGAGCCCAGATTCTGGCCTGAGCCCAAAGGGTTGTTTTTAGCTGGGTAGCCCAAGCCCTATGAGCCCAAGTCAGTTGACCCGAGCTCTGAGACTCCATGCCGCTGGTCTGTGATCGCAGTGTAGATGTAGCCTCAGAGTTTGATCTTCTGGGGGCACTCAGCTCCCTCTGACACCAGCAGGAGTTGTGGATGCTCAGCACTTCTGCAAATTAGGCCTTCATGCCATACCAAATCAGACAGGAGGTTAGGGGCCAGATTTTCAAAAGCGCTCAGCTCCCACTGAGGCACCTGACTGAAGCAGCTGGATTTTCAAATATGCTCAGCACCCAGCAGTTCCCACTGAGAACAATGAGCTCTTCTGGGTGCTGAAACCGTCTGAAGTCCTGGCCCTGAAATGGTAAATGTAAAGGCTCATGAAGCAATAACTATGCCACGCTCAGCCATCAGGTAAGCTAGCAATGGGACTCAGCAGGCTGGTAGTGAAGTCTGAAAGGGAAACACAGGAAAGGTAAGAAGTTCACCCAAGTAAATGTAAATACGAGCTGGGGGAATGCCGCGTGACACAAAAGCAGCAAAGTCAAGCTCTGAATTTACAGAACCAGCACACACACAGGCAGGGAACCCACCTAGCCCTGCAAGGGTTTGCAGCGAGCTGGTAGCCTGACACTTTAGGCTGCTGTAGCATGTGCCCGTGCTGAAAGAATCCCATCGTCCCTATATCTGGTTGACCTGCCATTGGCCAGCTCACAGTCAAAGCACATGAAAGAAAAATCAAGCTCAGGATTGTCAGGGTCTCTGAACTCTCTAATTCCCCCCAGAAAACCAAGGCACCTCTGGCATATGAAATCATCACACAGCCACATGGACAGGCTGGACATGACTATTTGCTGTAACTCCTGGTCCATAAGCCATTTCCCTATTTTTCCTGGAGCTTCTGTGCTAAAACCTGGCGTGATCCAAACTAACTGAAGCACTAGCAGTCTGCTCTGAAGTTCCTGGAAGAATGCCAAAAGTGATCATCTTCAATTATTTTAGGACCACTAAACAGCACTTTGATAGTGCACGTTGGTTAAATCCCCAGGCTAATTAGCGATCAGGATACACAAGGTGGGGAGTGACTGATCTCATTAGATGGAAGAACCCTACAAGCTGCTAAATCACAAGTCAGCTGCTTTGTCATCCTATTTGTGTTTGACAGCAAAGCTGCTGCATCATCATTCTCCGATTATAAATGTATCTGCTAATTGCAAATGGCGGGATTTTCCTTTTAATTATTATCACTTAGCATTTGTTAAGCACAGTGTAGCTGGAGCTGTATGAGACGCAGAGAAGTTTTGTAGTGTCTGTCCCAAGGAGCTTACAAAATAGGCAAACAAATGGAATCACTTTCAGGCTTTGTCTACTCTGACAATTGAATGACAAAACTTTTGTCGTTCACAGGTGCGTAAAAAAGCCACGCCCCCCCAGGACAAAAGTTTTGCGCGGCAAATGGCAGTGTAAATGGCTCGTTGTCGGCGGGGTGCTCTCCTGTCGACAACGCAAACCCCACTCGTAGAGGGGGCAAGTATTTTGTCAACAAAACAGCATTTACACTTTTAGCGAGACGGCCATGTCGCTAAAAGCTGTGTAGTGTAGACAAAGCCTTACTGAGGGACTGAAATGAGCATTAGAAGGCATGTGTCAAAAATGCCTGTGGAATACAATCTGGAAGAACGCGGTGCTTTCACTTCAGTTGGTCTGAACAGGCAGTGTGTTTAAGACAAGTATTCTGTTAAATTAACAATAAGGAATTAATTCTGCTGACAATGATCACCCTCATCACCTACAATCTGAGCACCTAACAATCTTTAAAGTACTGATCCCTCAACACCCCTGTGAGGTAGGAAGATGTTATTATCCCCATTGTACAGGTGGGAAACCGAGGCACACAAAGACTGAGACCCTGGTCCTCAAAGTTATGTAGGCATGTAACACCCACTGAAATCAACGGAAAGCGGGTGCCTAAATACCTTTGAAGATCCAAGCCTAAGTGACTGGTCTGACATCACACAGGAGTCGTCCCAGATTAGGGCTCTCACCACGTCCTTCCTCTCGTGATGGAGAATGGCCCCATTCCGCTCCCATGAGACACAATGGCTAAGCGCTTCCTGGCATTCCATCAACCTCTGTCAGTCCCTTGCCCCACCCAGCCACAGAGCGATGATTGGAGGCTGTGCTCTGGAGGAGGTTGTACCTAAGGGGGAGCTCAGTAATAGGGGGCTGTACTTCTCGCTCAGAGAAGGTGATTTGCCCATTGTCTTCCATCCCATTGCTCTGAACTTCCCTTTTGGCATGTGCAGATGGGTCTAACATTGTCCTTGCCCCTTGGCCAGACATATCACCCCAGCAGCAGCAGCACCCTGCCAGGAACTCCCAGCAGCAGCACCAGCTGAGGTAGAAGCTGTTGTAGCTTGGTCATGACGCTGAGCAGGTATTTATAAACCAGTCCTTTTCCACTGCTGTCTCATCACGTTCCAATTGCTGCTTAGCCTACTGAAATGGATCATTGACATGACTGAGGTATGGGCAGGGCCACACACTGGGGTCGTTAGCTCTGTTTTCTCTGACTCCTGCAGGCCCCTGGCTCCCTGCACGCTCAGCCCTGTCCTACCAGCATTGTACGCTGGCAGTGAAGTGGGAACCAAGGACTCCTGAACAGCAGGGCTTGCCCTTAAGGATGCACGAGCAGCTTTCTGATCAGGAGAGTGCAGACCAGGCTGTGCCACTGATTAATTCTACCCAACTCAGATTTCCTGGCATCTCCAGCCCGCCTTTGCTGCTGCTACTAAACCTGAAGGCTAGTCTATATGAGCATGAAGCCACGTGCACTGCTGTATCATCCTGCTGCTAATAAAGTAACAGAGAGGCACATTCTGTCTTCCTGGGATATGCCTAACGACAAGCCATGTGAGTGATCATTTAGTGGCAGACCCAGCCACACTGCTTGTGCCCTTTCCAGGGGTTCTGCGTATGTTCACATCTGGCCTAGCATCCACAGTCCCCCTACTGGCCTCTTCTGCCATGTTCTAGCGTAACGCCGTATGAATGCTCTCTCCAGTTACATCTCTCATGTACCTTCGGGTACCACTTTCTGGCCAGACTTGTTCTAAGAATCCCGAGACCTGCCAGAAACAGTCACCTGGCTAGGAAGGTGATAATCTACAAGAGCAGGTAACGCTGAGGTGAATTTTCAAAGGCCTTTCTAGCTGCCCTCTGAAAAGCCACATCACATGCAGGGGGTGTTAAGAGAGAGCGCTTTCTCCCAGAGCTGGTCACCACTAGAAAATTAGGTTGTGTTGGAGGAGTCATGGTAACAGACCCCATGGCAAACACAACTCAGCTGTCAGCACAGAAAGGGACCATTGTGTTTCCCATCATGTCACCTGGATATAGTTAAAAACCTGTTGGAACAACAGCATTAACCACGACCCGCTAACGCATTGTTAAACCAACTGTCCGTGCCAACATGGGCCACAGAGGTGTTTGTTAACATCACTCCTGAGCGTGAATGTCTCATACCGCCTAATTGTCTAGTAAATGCCCACCTTGCCCCACCCTCCACGCCGTCAATGGATGTTATTGCACTAAGAACTGAATAGGACAGAAATCTGAAACCTAGGTACAGCTGAGGCTGTGGAACAGTTTGAGTCAAGCTAATGACTCTGTGAACTTTTCCTGAAATCCCATTTCTTGCCATTTGAGCATAAAAACAACATAATAACAGAGAAATAATCAACTGCCAAACTGAAGTGCCCTTTGACAACAGCGCAGGGTTAACTTAATAGATCCATTACTTCAAGCTGGGCCTCTACACACTTTTTCTCCTTAGAACTGTAGATGCAAAATGAACAGAATTCACTAATGTTCAGAACTACACACATGTATTTCTGCCTGGTATTTTCCAAAGCAGCACTAGCTGAATCCATCTCTAGCACAAGAAAAACAGAAGCAGTAGGCAGGCAGCCTACTCTCAAGCTACACAGCTCAGGTTGCTGAGATAAGGCTAGATTTTCAGAAGGAATCAGTCCCACTGTGACTTCTGCCAGATTTTCAAAAGGCACAATAATTTTGTTTTCTCTGTTTCGTTCACATAACAGAAACAGCGTGAAGAAGCACAAAGCTCTGAGCTGGGCTAGCACCACAGGTTTTAACTTTAATCTTGGTTCAGCAGTCTCTCTCTCTCTCTCTCTCTCTCCTTTTCTTCTCTGTAATTCCTTATAGCTCTTAATGATAGAACCAGAGAAATGTAGCAGTGGAAGGGACTTTGAGAAGCCATCTAGTCCAGCCTGCCAGGTTGGGGTAGGATTAAGTAAACCTAGACCATCTCTGATAAGTGTTTGTCCAACCTGTTCTTAAAAACCTTCAATGACAAGGATTCTACAGCCTCTCTACGTCACCTGTTCCAGTTCTTAACTGTCCTAATAGTTAGAAAGTTTTTCCTAATATCCAGCCTAAATCTTCCTTGCTGCAAACTAAGCTGATTACTTCTTGTCCTACCCTTGGTGGACATGGAGTACAATTGATCGCAGTCTCTTTGTAACAACCCTTTGCATATTTGAAGGTTGTTCTCAGGTCTCATGATAACAGGGCCTACAAATTTTACCTCACTGTGAGCTCAGCTGTGAAAAGTGAGTAACAGTTCACAAAATGTCACCATAACCTAGAACAACAAACTTTGGTGGGAAAAGGGAGCAAAAGGGAGCAAAAGGAAACAGGAAGATTGAATTTGTCCAAACAAAAAGGCCTCCTGAAATAACTCAAGGACAGAAGCTGCATATTCTCTCTTTGCTGTTCTTTCCTCTTCCCTTTGTATGTGTTTGTCATGTTCGGTCATTAAAGAAACAGAATGAGACTTTAACAACAGCAGCATCAAAGACAGCTCCAGCCCATTCCAGTGAATTTCATCTCTTCTCTCCAAAGAGGACAGTCATTATCGTCTAAAAGGCTGTCAAATAAGGCTTTTTTCGCCTTCTAAAAACTCTCTCCAGCTAAAGGGAAAGGAACATGGGATATGGTTAAAATGAAAGCTCAACATACTACTTTATATTTCAAATGCGTTAGCTGTTTCCTTTTCTGTATTTTAATAAAAGGCTAAAAATGTTTAATGGTGTGTTTGCCATGGTACTAAGCAGGCTGAAGTCTCTGTATATCCAATCCCAAACCTTGTTTAATATGGTTTAATGTTGGACAGTCAGTGATAGGGTCATGTTACAGACCTTTGACTCGTTGGGCCCATTTATTCCATTCAAATGGATACAGACTCCCCTCAGCCTTCCCTTCTCTAGACTAAACATGCCTAATTCTTTCCAACTTTCCTCCTAGGTCTTATTTTCAAAAATCTCTTATTTTCATTGCTCTCCTCTGGCCTCGCTCCAATTTGTTCCCATCTTTCTTAAAGAGGAGTGCCCCAAAACGGTCACAGTACTCCAGCTGAGGCCTCACTGGTGCTGAACAGAGCAGGACAGTTACCTCCCATGTCTGATATATGACACTCCTGTGAATATATCCCAGAATGATTTGCTTTTCTCACGACAGCATCACACACTTGACTCATTCAGTGTATGATCCATAATAATCCCCAGATCCCTGTCAGCAGTGCTATCACCTAGCCAGTTATTCCCCGTTTTGTAGTTATGCATTTGATTTTTCCTTCTGAAGTGCAGTACTTTGCACGTCTTTAATGAATTTCATCTTGTAGATTTCAGATCAATTCTCTAATTTATCAAGGTCAGTGTGAATTCTGTCCCTGTCCTCCCAAGTGCTAGAGACCTCTCTCAGCTTGGGGCCATCCGCAAATTTGAAACATGTACTCTCTACTTCATTATCCAAGTCATTCATGAAAATATTTACTAGTACCAGGGCTTAAGTTCTGAACAAGTATTTCCCAGAGTGCCCCACAGGAGGTGGCAGGGCTTGGGGCGTCAGCCTTGGGGGTTTAACAATATTTACTAGAGCTCTGCTCAGACACCTCCAGCTGAATTTAAGCCCTGAATAGTACTAAACCTAGGACAGCCCCCTGTCATGCCCCACTAGATACTTCCTCCTAGTTTGACAGGAAACCATTGATAACAACTCTTTGAGGACGTTTTCCAACCAGTTGTGTATCCACCTGATAGTAATTTCATCTAGACCATATTATAGCATTTGCTTATAAAAATGTCATGTCATAATGAAGGTGGAGAAAAGGAAAGAGACAGTTCACTATGTGCAGGAAATATTTCAGACTGGGATTTTCAATAGGGCTAAAGGGGTTAGGTGCCCAAATCCCTTTGAAATTCAATGAGATTTAGGCATCTAACGCCCTTAGGCACTAATGAAAAGCCCAGCCTACCTACATTTCTCCAAATTAAGTTTCAGTGCCAACAGATAGAAGGTGCTCATGCAAAGGTTAGAGGAATTCAGGCCTGATCATAGTGACAGATGTTGAGTGGGAGTTACATTGGCCTAAGTCCATGGTTCTAAATATCAATATTCAGAAGTGCAGATCAGGGAGCATTAGGGTAATGTAATTTCTGACTGACACAAGGAGAGGGAGGATGATCTATCCCCCTACTGACAGTGCTAGAGAAAGGCAATCTGGCTTCTCGGGCTGTCAGTGCGTGTGAGGAGCATGCCTCACTAGGCAGCGATGTAGACCCATACTCACCTGGAGGTGTTTTCAAGTATTGCTTTCACTTCATTCATTTGTTCTTTTCCAAAGTAAACTACAGTGAGGTGAATTCTCCCATCCTGCTCAATGCCCATTTCCCTAGAACAGACATCAATACAAGTCATTCATTGCCCTTGGAAGTTTGCTTTCCCAAACACCACCTGCCATCTCTAGCTGGGAATGCAGGATAGTGCTGGACTCTGCAAACAAAATTCTCTGCTGGTACCACTCCACTGAGATCCTTGCACCGCTCTAGTGAGATCTTTGCTGCCCTTCATTGAGATCCTTGAACCCATCCAGAGCTACATTGGCTCCATTCGAATGAGCTTGCAGGATGGGGCCTAAAATACTTCATAGCTCTGCATTAGCAGGCTATAAATTGTCATCTAGTACTTACCTGAGTTATGGCAGCAGAGCACTATTGGAATAGCATATCCAGTCACCTGAATGATGGACAGAAAGCCACTGTAGGAAAGCCAGCAATTGTGTGGCAAACTACTAAAGCCAGCAGGTGCTACCTCAGCCCCCAGGAGGCTGAGAGAGAAGGGGGAATTCAAAGAGGGAAATAAAATCCTGTACCCTCATTTCTATTTTTTCTATATACTAGCGCAGGGGTCGGCAACCTTTCAGAAGTGCTGTGCTGAGCCTTCATTTATTCACGTTAATTTAAGGTTTCGCATGCCAGTAATACAATAATGTTTTTAAAAGGTCTCTCTCTATAAGTCTATATTATATAACTAGATTACAGTTTTATATAAAGTAAATAAGGTTTTTAAAAAAATTAAGAAGTTTCATTTAAAATTAAATTAAAATGCAGAGCCTCCTGGACCAGTGGCCACTGTCAATGCCACTGAAAATCAGCTTGCGTGCTGCCTTTGGCACGCCTGCCATAGGTTGCCTACCCCTGGACTAGCATGTTTAGTTATGTCCCTGAAAAATGTGTGAGGAGTATTCACTCAAACTAAACTCTCAAGATAGACCTAAGAAGAGTTCTCTGTGGCTCGAAAGCTTGTCTCTCACCAACAGAAGTTAGTCCGATGAAAGATATTACCTAACCTGACCCACCTCCGTTTCTCTAAGAGACAGCAAATCACGTGGCCTAAGAATATGTGTATCTGTCAAGATGCGTGTCCTTCTTGGGCAACTACACAGCTAAGTTATAGGGGTATCTCTCAATTTTCTTATCAAAATCCAAGGCTCACCGCTGGGCAGGTTATTCTTAGTTCTGACTGGGAGCTACATCTTGATTAAATCCATTCCTGCAATTGCTACAGCCATGTTGGGAAAGAAGAGCATAAAGAAGAGCTTTGATCAAAAGTAACAAGGAAAGAACACTCTTGAGTCCAGGCACATTTCTTATTGCCATTCGGTCACTATCTATCCTTTTGATGAGGCCTCGACAAGCAGTCCAGGGATAATACAATGACTCTTATTTTCTAGAAACCTTCCTGTGCTACTTAGGGAGTGAAACTGACACATTCATTGAAGTGGTTCTGGCACCTGCTCTCTCAAAGATGGAAATAGCAAGTTTCCGATAGAACGAAATACCTAGTACATGATGCATCAACTTCAGAAACACTGATGACTGCAAAATAACCTTTTCCCTTGGTCTCCACTGCTAAAGCTAATTGCTGTTCATGTGAAATATCTGTTGATCCCAGCAAACACAAATGGATTTTTTTAAATGATAAATTGATGATTTTATGTAAAAATAATTTTTTTTCTAGTGGGAAAATCCCAGGTGCTTGCAGAAATGCCATCATACTGTATAAAAATATCAAGATAGCTATAGATCCATAAAAGGAAACAAACCTGAAATTTTGCATAAATTGTCGAAACTTGCTGGCTCTCTTGGCTAATGGAACTACAATGTTAATGAGCGTGCTGGCCATGTTGAGGTTCTCATTCTTCACTTTCATGATGGGACCAAATGGTCTGAATAAAACGATTCGTCTGAATTTGTGCGGTCTGTCTCCTTTGAAAGTAAGCTCATACAACGTGCCTTTGTCTTTTTCTGTTCGGTACATGCCTGTTAGAAGAGTATGAAAGAAGGAAAACATTAGCATGAAACTGGATTTCCCAGGAAGAAGTTGTAATATTAGGTGGCTTTTGTGACTTAGACTTAGCAGTAAATAAACGAGACAAAAAATCAGTTTGTGCACCAGCTCTTCCATAGTTTGAACCAGAACTCAAAATCTGACAGGGGACAGTCCCAGGTTTTAGGAAGATGACTTTTGTATCTCCCATAAAAATCCACCCAGATTACAAGTCTCTGAGAATTACCATTTGCACATCCACAGTAGAACTTGTTAGATGCCTGCTCCTTAATTTTCAGGATGTTCCAAATGCACACGGCTGCCAGCCATCCCCGAAAACACTGGGTCCACAGGGATGGAAAAGGCAGGAGGATTTGGGAAAAGGAGCTCTCCCCACACATTTGATTCATCCAGTCCCCAGAGAAGCAGGTTCTGGATACTGACAAGTATCTGAAGCAACATTACCAGGTTTCCCCCACTCTGGAGAGTTTTTATTCGGCACAGATGAAAAATCCTGTACAGAAAGTGTCCAAGGTCCTGGTAGACACCATCTTCTTATTAAATTGTGAAACCAGGGAGTGAGAAAGTGACTATGGTGAGCTCTCATTTTTGAGATGCTCTCTAGAGACGTGGAAGGTTTATCCCGCCAGGGTAGTAATGTCCATTGGGTTTGCGAGGATGTTACAGAACCCTGCCCTTTGCTTGGGATGCTCACTGAGGGGATTTCACCCTGGTAAGCAAAGTGACCAAGCATGTCATCATGAAGACCCCCTTGTTGCCACACAGCTGCAGCGATCACCACTTTGGCTTCTGAAACCATCCATGGTGCATATACCTGGCTGCACTGGAGTGCAAGGAACCAGCTGTGAATCTGAGACATCTCTGGTATGACTGAGCTGGTATGACAGTAATGACCTTCAAACCAATGGAGGCCAGGAAATCTCTGGGTGTGGACAGGTGCCAGAATTGATTTCAGGGACTCTTTCTTGAGGCTAATTCAAAAACTGTTTGAGCCACTTTAGATCTAGGATAAACCTAAAACACCCAGTTTTCCTTGGGGCTAGGAAGTACTTTCAAGACTGATTATGGCTGAGATATTCAAAGAAGCCTAGGGGAGTTGGAAGCCCAAGTCCCATTGAAATGCAACCAAAGCTGGGTGTATTATATCCTTAGGCTTCTTGGAAAATTCCAGTTTATTTGTATTGTAGTAGGCCTTCAACTCTTTGGCTGGAGTAGGGAAAAAAGTATTTTTCTGCCAGGATTGTTTCAGGCTCAAAGGCAGAGTGTCCCCGAATTGCTTAGGTCCCTTGAAGGGATAGTCCAGAAGCTAGAGTTTGGTAGGTGGTCACATCCCATGAGTGAACGTAGACAGGTCTGGACGGGGGCTCTGTGGGTTTAGCCCCTATATGGATGGAGCCTTGGGCCTTGTCACTGAGACTGTTAATGGCCTGGACACGTCAGGACAGGTTCCTGTGGATGAGTTGGGTGGGTCTCCATATACCACTGGGGGGCGTTAGTTGCATTGCTTTGCTGTAGTGAATTTCTTCTCTTTACACCATACACTGGGGCATGTAGCACCAAACTCATGAAGCTGGAGTGTAATTTTTGCTGAACCACAAGGTGGCACTGCTGAACTTATTCCTCACCTGAGTTGTCTCAATAAACCACTACGTATGGTGCCAAAGCACCTGTCTCGTTCCTAACAGCATCCGAATATCATATGGCAATTTCCCAATGCTCAGGGTGTATTATTAGGTTCCTGCAGGCAAGTTATTTTTTATGTACTTAATGGGTGAAATTCAGCCTGTGCCGAGGAGCCAGCACAAAACCAATGCACCACTCAAAGGCCTGTTTCAAGGACTTGTGGGCTGTAGGTGGCCCACGGGCCTCAGAATTCATCCATTGAGAATGACACCCCCACCCCTACATTGGGTGTTTGAGCAAACCACTTTGTCCTACCCAGGTTTATGGCGTTTCAATTATTCTCTCTCAGACCCACTTCTTACATTCACTTTGAAAGCTGCAACAAATATTGTAGCAATTATAAGAGTATAGTTGGATTTCTCTGCCTCTCTCACAGGAACTCCAGGGGCTAGCAGAATGCACACTTAAATGCAGGTCTGCAAGAAATCAAGGAAAAGGGGTTTCCTTCTTTTTTGATTTTGGTATGAATGACCTTATCCAAATTACCATTTCTTAGCACTCTTTGTTTTCTGTCTCCTAGCCAACGTCTGATCCAGAACAAATGGTATTTTTGCCTCTCGCCCCCATGGTTACTTAGTTTCCTTGATACCCTCTTGTGAGAGACTTTGTCACAGTTTTTTAAAAAGCCCTAATAAATGATGGTAGCTGCTTGTCCTTTATCTCTGATTTTATGGACATGTTCAGAGAATTCTAATAGATTAGAGAGGCATGATTTTCTGTGGCAGGCGCTGCGCTGGGTTATCCCCACTGTATCATCATCATTGTCTAGGTGTTTTATCAATGTATTTTTAATTATAATCGCAGCTAGTTTACTAGGTACAAAAGAATGATTTACTGGCCTATAATACCCTAGATCACCCCAGACCCTTTTTAGAAATAAAAGAGTTTCAGCATTTGCTCCCCTCCAGGGTAGTAGCTGATTTCAATGAGAAGTTCCATGTTTTTTTAACAGCTCAGCCACTTTATTAAGTTAATCATTTCAAGGTGAGTTTTGATCTATAAAGTCTTGTATAGTTTGGACTCTGGATATCTTAGAAACTGCCTCTGTTCTCTCTCAGTGCTTTAGCTGACCAGCTGAGATCACCTGAATGGCTTTAATTTATAGTTCTTGAATATATATGTCTGGGGGGTGGGATTCACGTAGAATCAATGGAGGTTCTGTGGCTTTGGAATTTCCTTCCTCCCTTATTCTGATGCACTTTGTTGATGTTTTGAGTATGCTGCAAGGTGCATCTATTTATTTAGGCTTTTTCTGAAGGGATGGCTTGAGAAAGAAGGCTTTAATTAGGAATCAGAAGGAAGGTGGTCCTTTAGTGTCTGTTTTTTTTTCTTTAGTTTTTAAACATTATGTTAATTTAATTAGTTTCTTTTTTAAATCTTGACTGTATATCTAGTGAGATGCTGATAGCACATTGCATACATTTGAAAAATAGATACTTCTAATAGAAAAGAAGGCTGAAATTGGATCGTTTAATACAATGTAGCCATCCTGCTATTTGTTTTCCTTGGATAAGCAGTTCACTAATATGGAAGGAAGGGTGCTTTATCATGCAACTAGATGTCAATTTTCATATCTCATTATTGTTGTTGTTTATGACTTGTATTACAGTAGAACTTACAGGCCCCAACAGAGACCAGGGCCCCATTGTGTTAGGTGCTGTACACAGTAAAACACATCCTGCTATCAAAGAGTTTACAATCCAAGCTTCCCCATCCTGCAAAAATTATGCATGAGTGTAGTTCTGTTGAAGTCAATGGCACTAATCAGAGTATGTTAAATTAAGCCCATAAATAGATGAAGGAAATATTATTCCCACTTTATAGCTGGGAAACTGAGTCACAGGGAGATTAAGTAATTTACTCATGGTCACACAGTGGGAAGGCTGGGAGTTGAACCTACCTCTCCTGAGTCACAATCTAGTGATGTAAACATAAGAACACCCTTCTGCTTCAGTACTAAGACTCCTTGAATTCCCTGAGGAATTCCTTCATTGCCATTACCATGCCTAAAATCATCAAAAACCTTTTTAACAAGTTCTGTGACTCAAAAGTGTAGGTCAAGTGGGTTTGAATTTACTGAAAATGAGCTGTGCCTACAAACAAGTACTGCTAAAAGAACATTGCTTTAAAAGTTTCTCCAAGAAAGTGCCGAGTTTTGTCAAACTTAGACAGCAGCTCTGATATCTGAACAGGATAATCCGTTATTTCTGCTGCTGTCAATGCATTAACTAGTTTCAGAATGTCTGCTGGGTTCCAAAGCAGCATGTTTGAGATCTGCCAGAATGCTTGGAGTAATCTGCCAAAGCAAATTAGTCCCAGGTTTTTCAAGACAAAGGATTTGCCACTTTGTTAAAAATAGGGGCTCAGGGAGGAGTCTTGGAAGCCTCATTTGGACTGGACAAATAGGAGCTTGGGGGTGCGGGAAGAGAAACTGAAATCTAATCAGAAACAGATGGGAAGATGAAAAATAAATTGGAATAGTGGGTTGTGAGAAGCTAGGACCGTGAAGAAAAATATCAGAGTTTATGTGAACTAACTGTGCAGACACGCTGTGGAAGTGGAAGGGACCTGCTCTCTGTACTGCAGCTCAGACAAACTTGCTTTCGTTATAATAGCTAACAGTCAGGGTGCTGCCTTCCAGGGCTAATACAATCACAGAATCCTAACAAAATAACTTCAGCGCAAGAAAGTTACACCCCCAGTTCAGCAAAGCACTTAAAAATGGGCTTAGGCCCTACTGATGTCAATGGAAACATACTGTACTTGGCTTTAGTTTTCTCTGGACCTAAGCTTACTCCTCTTTTATTGTTGCGTGCCCTTGGAGCCATAACTGGGTTTGTTGTAGCTTACATTTCTCCCTACAATCTCAAATGTTTTCAGAACTTATATTAACCTTACATATGTTCTTCCTCACACGTTCCCTCGACTCAGTGCTAGTCAGAGAAGATTCCACTCCCTTCAGGCAGAAACTCATTCCTTTATAAGAGCCCCAGAGTGTTTGTGATGCATTTTCACTAGCTCACCCTGCCTTCTCACCTGTTCTAGAGTGAGCGCAGATGTTAATCAGACTTGCTGGAGACTTTCTTGTTTAAAATCCCAACTACTAGACAATCACTCATGTCCTTTCTCCCTGAGGACAAAGTCACAATGCATTCAGCAAGTGCATTTTTAAGGGGTTCTGGGCTTTTTGTGGGTCTCTGCCCTCTTTAATAAAAGCATGGCCATTGAGTTAGTACTACTTCTTTTGGACCAAAGTGCTCACACTGTTTTAGGATGGTGTCATAGCTATTCTTAGCTACTTCCTTCAGGAAGGTGAATGATTTATAAATATTTTCAGTTTCCACTACCCACTGTGCAAATTAACAAGCTGACCCTGAATTTTGCCCTGCCCTACTGAGCAACAGGTTTCTCATTAACGCATATTGGCTGGACTCACTATGGCCTTATGGGAAGATGCCTTTGCATGCTTATGCTACACACATTAAAGGTTTATGATCCATATGGTAATTTTCACTGTCACGTCTTAGCACTCCAAAACATGGCAGAAAACCAATGAACACAACAGAAAAAGATAGAGAATTGTAACAAGCAGACAACATGAGTCTCCGTGTGAAATGATGAAGATAGCAGACAGCAACTACAAAGGCTAAATTACCAACAGACGAGAGGAGGTATGGTTCTCTTTAATTTTTGAACAAGAAAAATGGAAAATTCCAACCGCTGCCAAATATCACTACTGAAGTCAAACTGTCTGGACTTTTGGAAAGTATTCTCGGGCTACAGTGAAGCGGCAGAGAAGGAGTTTAACTCCGAAACACCAGGAAGTAGTGTGGCATGCAGATTCCAAACACAAGTGGTTCTGTCTAGGAACTGAGGAGGAGGCGGCTGTACTAATTTATTTGAAAACATCCAAACCACGCAGCAGAAACATTTCCATCAAACGTTTTAATTTAATGAGCTGCTTGGACAAACTCTCTCCTTCAGTAACAGCACGTGAAAGATGAATGAGAAGAGAGGGAATGAACCGAGAGAGCCATCCTGATGAAGTTATCACCTTTCACCACACAAGGCAAGCGATTGCTGTAAATCATTGATTGGGTTCTGTGTGGCCAACAAAGGTGACAGATACCAGCTGTAAAAACAGCTCCCAAGAGTCCAGGTTTCTTTAGATCGTCTGATGTGTCATTAAGGCCCAGATTCAGCAAAGTGTCTAAATCAGTAGGATTCAAGCATGTGCTTTGCTGAATCTGGGCCTACATAACCAAGAGAAAGTCAAGGGGTGAGACTCTGGCCCTACTGAAACAAATGGCAAAATGCCCACTGACTTCAATGGGGGACAGGACTTTCTCCATGGCATCAAGAGGCCCGAGCACAAGAGTCAGACTCAGGAACCCCTGAATTCTAATCCTGGATCTGACACCAATTCACCCTGCCACCTTGGACACGTTGAACTATCTGCCTCCATTTGCCCTGCTGTCAGGCAGGGAAAAGAACCCTTTCTATGCTGCTACAGAGTGCTAAGATGGTTCGTTCCTTGGTGGTTTTGAAGCAGTTTGAAGACAAAAAGCATTAAATGTCATTATCAATACAATAGTGGGCCAGATTCACTCAGGGCCGCCTAGAGGATTCAGGGGGCCTGGGGCAAAGCAATTTCAGGGGCCCCTGCCATAAAAAAAAGTTGTAATACTATAGAATACTATATTCTTATGGGGGCCTGGAGAAAATTGTCCCACTTGCACCCCCCTCTGGGCAGCCCTGGATTCACTGGCAGGTTCCAGCTGCTTTGAACTGCTCCAGAGACACAAAGCAGCTATAAACCTGGCTTAACTGGCCACGTAAACCCTGTTCACCCCTGCTTTGTTCAGCCAGAGTGGCACGGAGCAGCAAGAACATACAGGCGAATGAATCTAGCTGGTTACTGACATCTCCTGTGGGCTGCAGCACAGCACTCTAATCGGCACTTGAAATGGAAAAGTGGCACACCAGGTCCCCTCCCCTGCCCCCTTTAAGAGATACAGGGACATTGATTTTTGGGCAGCGTGAATTTTGGGCAGCATTTTTTCATTCTTGAAGGATGGGAAAAAAGAGAGAGAGATCAGGGACTTTCCAAGTAGTTCTGCACACAAATATGCTCCTCAGTCAGCCCTGAGTGCTTCATTTGTGCAGTTAAGCCAGGCCCCAGAACTAACCTGGAGCAGTGATTTGGTGCTGGAAATGCAAGCTAACATGCTATTGTCTTGCTAGGAAGCAGGAAGAAGTGGGTTTTTTCACCCCTGGGCTCCTGCCACTGAGAAATGGCGTGGCCAATGGGCTCATTCATGGCTTAGCTAGGCCAATGAATGATGCTACCAGTACAGTAGCTCCTGTTACTTGCTGTGGGTTTAAGTCTGCTCTGCCCTTCTGCCGCCCTGCCATGTGGCAGAGGGAGCCTTGCACAGCCTGCAGAGAGGCCAAGCAAACTGGTACCAACCAAACATGACACTGCCCAAAGGGGGGAAATCCACCTCTGAGCAGGGAGCCAGCACAAGGCCTAGACCCGGCTGAGTCTCACTTACACGTTACACCCCTACACCTGGCCCTGGCCCTCTGGGGTGACTTCAGGGAGCCAGTGGCCTTGTACCATTGCTCTGCCTAGCACGATGGGGTCCTGGCCAGGGCTGGGATTCTTGGGTGCTCTGGTAATACAAATAAATAATCAATAATCATTACTAATCATCTTCCCCTCTCCAATAGAGAGGCAGTTCCCCTGCAGCTTTAGCATGCTCTGGAATTTAAGGTAACCACTGATATGCCATAAATAAGCCAGTCAACTGATCCTCAGCAGGCATCAGTGGAGCTGCACCTGTTCACATTAGCAGAGACTCTGGCCTGGATCATCTCTAGTAGCCAGTCTGAATTTTTATACCGATAGTGGGTTTGGGCCAAACAGTTTCATGACATTTTGTTCTAGACATCGCACTCCAGCGAGCACGGGTATAAATAGCACTGTAAACCATGAGCTGTGGCTTACGTGAGCAGAGCAGGGTAGAGCAGAGTGCCCTACGTGCCTGAACCCCGGGGCATATATCCTGTACAATGCTCTACACGCCCAAACAGTGCCTCCCACAGCTACATTGCAATTCTTAGCAGCGTAGCATCTCACTGCCTCTCCGCTGCTGGAGCCTTTCCCTGTTGCAATGAGAGACTCTGGCAGTGAGAGACTGGGGAAAGGCAGTGCAGAAAGACTTAGGCAGTGGGGAACAGCCCCAGTAGTGGGGAAAGGCTCCAGTAGTAGGGAGGCAGTGGTGAAAGGCTCTGGCAGTGGGGAGGCAGCTGGGAAAATAACAACTGACCAATGACTAAAGCAGAGACAGTTTGCCTCCACCACCCCAGAGAATGTGTTAGCCCTGCCTTTGTTAATCGAGATCAGATGAAGAAAACATCCCTTAGTACCCAAAGGCTGTAGGGTTCATAAGCTATTCGACCGAGAGGCAGGGATCCCACAAAGGTGCTCTTGAATCTGCATTCCTGTCCTGCAAGATGCAGGGACAGAGGGGTCCTGCTGGAAAAGGCAGGCATGTAGCACTCTCGCCAAATGTCAGCTAGAAGCCTGCAGCCGAACTACCAGAAGAGCAAGGAGATAAATTTCCTCCTTTATCTTACATTCAGCTGGATTAATTAGCCATGCATCTTAAATCTCCTTTACAGCTACTGGCATCAAAGAGAAAAAGGGGAATGCAGGCGCACAAATGAAGTGAATCCAGGGCTACTATATTACCAGTGTTGAGGTTGCTTTCTAGCACTGCCAACTCTTCCTTTTTCTACCATGCCTCTCTGTCAACATAACATGCAGTGACACTCAGCTGGCTGCAACACAGCCCAGAGCACCGATACAGATCCTTGCCAGGTGTGACTTCCTGTTCTGAGATATGCTGTGCTCTCCGGCAGGTTTTCCAATCGGGTTTGTGCACCATGGCACAGGCACTGCTCTACATGTCCCTCCTGTACATTCAGGCATGCTCCAGCAAAGTTCACTGTTAGGGCACACCAGTCTGCTGCTATTTACATCAGTGTAAGGCTGGAATAATTCCACTGACTGCAGAGGGGTGACTCCAGGTTTGTGACAGTGTAGAAGAGACCAGGATTTGGCCCGAAGGAAAGGAGAGCAGGAGTAAAAGCCTTGTTCTGGTTTTCAGTGCAGATGGGACCTACCCAGGACCTCACTTCAGCATGATTCTCAAACCTGATAGATGCCATCTGTATTGGAGAACAGAATGATGCTTCTGCTGGGTCAATGCTGTTGTAAGCAGTTCCCCCAACATGACTATGTTTGTAGTGTAGAGGGGCCTAAAATGCCATCCTAAGATACAGATAGGGATGTAATCAAAAAAGAAAGTTGATGGTCTATTCAAGCAGCATTACTCCAGATGACGGAAAGTCTTCAGCAGAGCACAGATGGAAAGGAGGCTGACAGAGAACCCAAATACCAGCAAGGACATCTGTATGTTTACATGTGCTGTGTGTTAATGTCTGCTGCATGCAGATACTGCAACTGCAAAATTTGGTTGGACCTCTATATAATATCAAACAACACCTATAGAGCCCAGTCAGTTCTAGTAATGGACAGGTCTTGTCATGCTAGCTGGATCCGACTCCGAAGGTAAGCAGTATAGATCCTAGAGATCAAGTCACAGCTGCATAGGCCACACCCTAGTTTTAAATGACCCTAGCAATGTAATGGCAGGGGAATGGACTTGGCACATTAGCCATAGATCTTTTATTTGACTTCAGGGCCCTTCTATAAAACCATGAATGGGTGGAAAAATGAACAGAGTAGTGTTGTTTACCCTTTCCAACAATACAAAAGCCAAGGCTCACCCAATGAAATTAAAAGGCAGTAGGTTTAATACAAATGAGTGGAACTACTTTTCTACACAATGTACAATTAACCTGTTGAACCTGTTGCCAGGGGATGTTGTGAAGGCCAAAAGTATAACTGGGTTCAAAAAAAGAACTAGATAAATTCATGGAGGATGGGCTATTAGCCAAGATGGTCAGAGACACAACTCCATGCTTGGGGTGACCCCAAACCTCTGCCTGCTCAAAGCCTAGAGGGGGAAGACAGGTGGATCACTCCAACTGTCCTGTTCTGAACACTCCCTCTGAAGCTCTGGTACAGGCCCCTTTTGGAGACAGGAAACTGGTCTCACTTAGTATGGCAAGTCTGACATTCACAGCTCTGTCCCTTACTACTCAGCTTGCCCTTGTTCATTTTCAGGTCACCCTATAGCTCCATAATTGACATGACACTCAACCACGACTTGGCTGCTTCTCCGTTCCTTCCTGCACACTGTCCCCCACGTGTGGAACACCCTGCCCAGACTCATCTATATGGCTGCTACCCTCTCCTCTGACCCCTACAACAAGAAGAACTTGAGAGGCAGTTGAGGAAAGCAGATAGGTTTTATTACTTATCTTCATTTGCATTGTAAACAAAGGCTGGGATTTTCAAAGGAGACCAGGGGCATTAGGGGCCTAGCTCCATGGGAGATGGGTGCCTAACTCCCTTAGACTCCTTTGAACATCTCAAAGTCAATATCATTTTTTGTACTTGATCATAATCAGCATCCATATGTCACATTCCTCTAGCTGAATGGAACTGCGTCAGGGCAGGGAGCATATTTAGCTAGCTCTTTCTGCAGCAGCTAAGTAGCAACAATGTGTCCTTGATCCTGATTGAGCTCCTGGCCACTTCCAAAAAACAAACAACAAGTGTGTTCATCACAAAACTTCTGCCACCAGAACAGGCACCCTTGTTGGCAAAGTCAGCAAAGAGGCCCAAGACCGAATGGGTGGAGACATTCAGACAAATGCACCATGAAATTCAGCTAACCATGGCACCATTCGCTTTCAATACTCACTGTGACACTGCACACCCTGTTCTTCACGGTGGTATTATTATGATATGATTAAGACATTGTTATGATGTATTTTATGCAAGATAAAATGTGACATGTGAGAGACGTCATTGGAAAAGTTACAATTTGTTGAATACGATTATCCTATTCGTATGCATGTATCTTTTTTTTTTAATCCAAAGTTAGGAATATTGACTGTGTATCTGTATTACAAATGTGTTTACATCTGGGAAACACCCACTAGACAAGATGCTTTTGTTTTGAATAGTGACATCATCCTGGTTCTTCACAGATGCCTCCACCCAAGAAAACTCCTAGAAACACCCAAGGAACAAGGACTGAACTGAGGGAAGTGTTGGAATCAGGTTAAAGGGATTTTTAGCCTGTGAATGGAACACCTGAGGATTCCAAGCTGTGGGCTAGTGCAGCAACTTGCCCCTTCAGAATCTGCAGCCTGCTTGTATCATCACTTAGGGTGAGAATTTGTTATTCAAATCCAATCTCTGTAGTATATTAAGCTTAGTTTGTATGTTTGTTTATTTGCTAGGTAATCTGCTTTGATGTGTTTGCTATCCCTTATAGTCACTTAAATCTATCTTTTGTAGTTCATAAACTTGTTTTTGCTTTGTCTAAAACCAGTGTGTGGGAGTCATAATTCGGGGCAGAAAGATGTTGTATTTTCTTCTCCACATTGAGGGAGGGGGGGAATTTCATGAGCTTACACTGTACAGTTCCCTGTGCTGCGCAACATGGTATAGTTTTGGGTTTATACTCCAGAGGGGGTGCATGCCTGGGTAGCTGGGAAGTTCCCGAGCTGGAGCCTTCCCATGAAGGGCTGATCACAGCATCTGCATGTAACTGCAGCTGAGTGTGCCCCTACCTGTATGTGTGCTGGTGAAAGTGCAGGCTGGTCACAACAATACAGTATAAAGGGAGCCCAGGCTGGTGGGTCAGGGGGGCTCAGTGGTACCCTGGTTCCAGGTGGCACTCTGGGGGGAAACTGTCACAGTCACCATCTCAAATTGATGAGTAAAAAGCTGGTTTTAATTGCCAGCCCTGAAAACTCAACCTGGGATCTAAGGGCTAAGCTAAGGCATTGGTGCACCTTGGTCCCTCCTATTCTCTGCCTGTGCCACACAATAGTTTAGTCTCCTGGGGGCTGTAATGCTTTGGTCTGATTTTCAGTTGTTGGGTTTGCTGTTTGGGTGTTGGTGGCCGCCTGTGATGTACAGAAGGCCAAGCTGGATGATCTGGTGGTCCCTCCTGGCCTTAAACTCTGAAATTTAGCTATCAATTCTGTTATTGATTATGTAAAGCCAGGAGTGAGTCCAGCTCACTCACCCTTGCTGCACTGGCTCTGAGGTGCTAGCAGGAGTAAAAGCCTGGGAATACACACAGACAGCAGATCTGTGATGGTGGGTGGGGGGAGAAGGTGCAATTTTTATAAGTCACCTTTCAGAGTAGAAACGCCCTTTACATTACCCCTGATCTCTAGAGGTAGCCCTTCAGGTCAGGGGTGAGGCACTTTGGCTGGGGATAGCCCTGGGAAGCTGTAGCTGAAGCTGCCTGAACTGTGTGTGTTCTGTGGATAGACAGAGGATGGACAGACACCCAGATGGCAACACCAGAGACCTTCACCAGCACCAAACACCCTCATTAACAAGGAGTCCTGTTCCCACAGGTACAAACCTTCTATGAAGTCCGAGGCTGTGTACATGTGATGATTTGCATTGCTGTCACTATCTGGGCTGTTTAAAGTCTCCAGGGCCAACTCAATAGCCTCCGCCAGCTCGTCCCGCTTGTCCTTCCTCACGGGTTTCTCCTCGGGGTGCCGTGTCAGCCCCGTCTCCAGCTGATATACTTTCTGCAGGGTGAAGCTCTCGAACGGCACAGCCGCGTACTCCGTGGGCAACTTGGCGCCGGCGTGCACCTCAGCTCTGTCGATTTGGGAGCGCAGGAACTCCAGCAGGTCGGCAGGGGTCTTCTCTGGGTTGCTGCGCTCCAGCCCTGGACCCAGCGAGTCAGTGTAGTGGTCCTGCAGGCTCTTCAGCTGTTCGCTCCGCTCCTGCAGCTCGTCCTTCAGCTGCGCAATTTGCTTCTTGAGGCTGTTGATGTAATTGCGGTGCTGCTCCTCCCGCTCCTGCAGAATGGCCTGGTACCCCTCCTTTCCTGTTGGGCTGTTGGCCCTGGGGAATGCAAGCTGCTCATCGATGCCCTTCGGCGTACAGGCCAACATGTAGAGGATGGACATGGCAGAGCAGAGCACCACAAGCAGAACGACCATCCGAGGGAGCCAGGGACTCAGCCCTCGCCGAACCATCATCTCTCTGGGGGCAGGTGTGGGTACGTCAGCACCTACATTGCTGTGTGTGTCCAAATAGAGCCCCTAAACAAATGCATGTACGTGCACGAGTGGGTTTGGCAGCTTCCTTCTAAAGTGCATGCTCCGCTCGAGTATCAGTTGCAGCCTCACATATACTTGACAGTGCTAAGAGCCCAGCTGCAAAGGAGAAGCTGTGAGCCGAGTGACACCCGCCATTCCCCACAGTCACTCCCATTGTTATCTTATCAGCTTGCAGTAGTCGGCAAAGGGTGACCTGAAAGACAAGCAACAAAGGCCAGTTATGGATCCATATGCTACATAGTCTGGGCAGTGGTCGAGAAGAGACGAGGGCTGTAAGCGTGCACATGTGCAGTAGCATTTCCTGCTGTGCCTTGTACAGCCCTAAGCAGTGCAGAATGCTGTGAAGTACTTGTCAGCTGTGGACAATGCTAAATCTGTGAGGCGCTAAGGCACTGACCTTGGAAATCGCACACACGTGTGGTATCTTGGGATTCCTCCCCGCCTTCTCTGCAGCATGAGGCATGGATAGGATGACCAGATGTCCTGATTTTATAGGAACAGTCCCCATTTTGGGGTCTTTTTCTTATATAGTCTCCTATTACCCCCATCCCTGTCCCGATTTTTCACATTTGCTGTCTGGTCACCCTAGGCATGGATCGCCTTCTAGGATTATCTGAGCAGGCCTCACCTCATGAGTTCCCTGCCATCCAGGGGCCTCGGGCATTCGCTGCACCTTGGTCTCTCCTGTTCTCTGTCTCCTGAAGACTAAAGTGCTTTATTTTAACCAAAGTCATTGGGCTCAACACAGGGTTAGCTGGGTGAAATGCAATGGCCCAGGATGTGCAGGTCAGAGTAGATGAGCTAATGAGCTCAGGGCCCCTTCTCGCATTAACCTCTATGAAACTTTAGACCAAGGGATGGCAACTTTTCAGAAGTGGTGTGCCGAGTCTTCATTTATTTACTCTAATTTAAGGTTTCGCGTGCCAGTAATACATTTGAACGTTTTTAGATGGTCTCTTTCTATAACTCTATAATATAGAACTAAACTATTGTTGTATGTAAAGTAAATAAGGTTTTTTTAAAGTTTAAGAAGCTTCATTTAAATTAAAATGCAGAGCCCCCCGGACCGGTGACCATGACTCGGGCAGTGTTCTGCCTTCAGCACGTGTGTCATAGGTTGCCTACCCCTGCTTTAGACACACCAAGTAATCCCAGTTAAAGCACACTAGGGAACTCTTACTGCCTGCTAGCAGGGTCTATGTTGGAGGGAGGGATAGCTCAGTGGTTTGAGCATGGGCCCGCTAAACCTAGCGTTGTGAGTTCAACCCTTGAGGGGGCCATTCAGGGATCTGGGGCAAAGAAATAGTTGGGGATTAGTCCTGCTTTGAGCAGGGGGTTGGACTAGATGACCTCCTGAGGTCCCTTCCAATCCTAATCTTTTATGAATCCAACACATTGATGCTGTTCAGCAGTGCACCTTGCTGTGCCATGGAGACAAGCCCACTGACTATGGACAAAAGTTATGGGCCTAAACAGGGGTGGCTCTAGGCATTTTGCCACCCCAAGCACAGCAGGCAGGCTGCCTTCGGTGGCTTCCCTGCGGAGGGTCTGCTGGTCCTGTGGCTTCGGCCTGCGGGAGGTCCTCCAAAGCCGCGGGACCAGCGGACCCTCCACAGGCAAGCTGCCAAAGGGAGCCTGCCTGTCGCCCTAGTGGCGCCGGCAGAGCACCCCCGCAGCTAGCTGCCCCAAGCACGTGCTTGGCGTGCTGGGGCCTGGAGCCGCCCCTGGGCCTAAAAGTCTACTAAATCCTACAAACACTTCAGGAAGCCTGCAGCTGCCAACTCATGACCAGATTTTCAAAAGAGCACAAATTCACATTTTCAAGTCCTCAGCACCCACAATCAGCACCAGATTTCCAAGCAAGCTCTGCTTCCACACAGGTTCCTAATTAAGATTTTCAAAGGAGCTCAGCACTTAGCCAATCCCACTGTGATATGTCTGGCCAGATTTAATGTGCAGGGTACATAGCATTTTCAAACAGCAAGGCTTGCAGCCCCAGTTTCTCTTGTGGCATTCTGCAGTGTCTAAATAAAATTGTCTAAGTAAATAATGGAGGTATCTTTTGATTATTTTGTTCTTTAAAAAAAATAATCCTAGGAAATGCTATACAAAAAATTATGTGAAGAAAAGATTATGGATGGGACTTTCCAGCTCATTCAGTGTTGGCCTAACTCTGCTGCTACTGAAGTATTTTACCATTGACTTCACTGGGAGCAGAGCTGAGAGCTATTGAAAACTCCACTCTACATTTGCATTGCTAAGCTCTCAGAAGTCATGAAATCAGAGTTAGTCTTAATTCTACCCCCTTGCATGTCTGCCTTGTGGTACGGTCTTCAGTTACTTGCAGCTGCATCAGTCTAGCTACAAATATCCCCACAATGACAGGTCCCGAGAAAAATATTTTACTCATGAGAATAATACAACTTCTGGGGCCATTGCTGGGTCTTGACCCAAAGTCAGTTGTAAACAATGGGGTTCTTTCTGTGGACTTCAACGGGCTCTGGATCAGGCCAGTACATATAATGGAGGTAGAGACAGGGAGGTAGGAGCAGACTTTAAGGGACAATGAGTAAAAAGTTGTGGATGCGAGTTTCATAGCTCATAAAGTTTAAGACCAAAAGGGACCATCAGATCATCTAGTCAGGAGGTTCCTAGTCTAACCTCCTGCATATCACAGCCTATAGGTCATTAACTTTCATCCTCATATCTCTATGTTGAACCCAAATAATTTAGTTAGACCAAAACATTTCAGTCCTCAGGAAACTAAACTGTGTGCCGCAGACCGAGAACAGGTGGGCTCAAGGTGCCACCAAGGCCCAAGGTAAAATAGATTAGGTGAGATATGCCCAGAAGATGCCAGAAGGGGATCCATACCCCGTGCCACAGAGGAAGGAGGAAAAAAAAAACCCAAAGGTTCCTGCCAATCTGACCCGAGGGGGTCACCTTAAAGAGCTAGGTACAAACATTCTTCTCTTAAATCATGGAGGAAGAAGCTATCAGTTCAAGATGACTTTAGTCAGCAGGCTGAGTTTATGGACTGTTTGCTCAAGCCATCTCCCACATGATCATTCCTGGATAGAAAGCAGATGGGAAGGTTGTGAAATTGTCTTGCAAGCACAGCCACAAAGAAAATACACAAAAGCTACCTGTAGTATGAACCTTGGCTTCCCATCTCTCTCTTGTCCCTGGTGCCTTGTGCAACAGCAATTCTCCACTGAAATGACTGGCCCTTTAGTTTTTAATCAGTATTTAACAGCTGTGCGGTGTCACTTAGGTGTGTGGGTTTGTTTGCGGGGAAGGTTGTAAAAATACAGCTCTACTTTTTCAGTGACACTGAACTGCTGATAAAATATTTATAAGATTTCCCACAAAATGCCAGTGATTTCCAATGGAGAATTGTTGCAATAGATGAAGATATTCAGAGCAGCACGAAGAGAGCGGAGAGGAGCTTGTGGATCAAACTCTCCTTGCCTTTTCTCAATGATCTTTTCTCAAGAGCCGCTCACCCAGCTCCAGTTAATCCTTCCTTGGTCATAATCATCTCTTCTGTAATTGACTTCCCGTCACTCACACTGAAAATGCACATAGTGTACTAGGTGCTGTCAACATGGTAACACCTCTTCATTCCTTTCACATTTGTCAACTGCCTACCTCTTCAATTTGCCTTTTGTTCTGTGAATGGCTGTAGTGCAGCTGCTTCCTACAGATGTGCTATGAAAGCAGGACTCCTGAAATGCAAGGGAGCTATTCAAAGTGCAGGAATTAATTTGGGCATTTTTAACTCTTGAACGTATGCGGCCAAAGGACTGAAAGAAGGGAGTGGGCAGTGAGGCAAGGGCAGGAAATGGTTGGATGTAGTACATAAAAATCCGCTGTGTACGTATGCTTCACTTCGCACAATCAGTCCATTGACTGCATTGGCATACGCTGAACTTCAGTGAAAGGATTAGTTGTGCTAACAGAGCATAAACCGAAATTACATCTCCATGTCTTAGATAAACACACCGTTTTAGTTCTCAAAGAGGCATCAGGCTAGGGCTTTGGTTGACCCTCCAATACCTATCTATGGCTATGCTTGCTCAAACATACAGCTCTTTGTCTAGGGGGTCCCCTCCTCCCTGGCAGAGCTGGCTTTAGGAAGTGCGGGGCCCAATTCGAACAGTTTCGACGGGGCCCCGGAAGGGATGACTTAAAAAAAAAAACCCACTCATGTAAAACAACACGTGGGGCTTGTACTCACCAGGCGGTGCTCCGAGTCTTCGGCAGCACTTCGGTGGTGGGTCCTTAACTCGCTTCAGGTCTTCAGTGGCACTGAAAGACCCGTCACCAAAGTGCTGCCGAAGACCCGAAGCGCCACCAGGTGAGTAAAAATTAAAAAGGCGCCTCTAGCCAGGGAAGGGATTCTCACTGGGCATGGGGCCCTCTTAGGCGCAGGGCCCAATTCGAGGGAATTGGTGGAATAGGCCTAAAGCCGGCCCTGCTCCCTGGTCTCCTTCTTTTGGATTTTTTAATCTCATTTGTTAGACATCTATCTTTAAATGCACTTCAAGGATACTCTATCATCTGACTGATTTGTTCACTGAACCAGCATTCCAATAGCAAGAGAGAAATGGATGCTGCGGGAACTCCATCATGGTATCACGCTGACCTGTGCTGTATGGGAGAGAGAGAGAGCGCGTGTGGGGAAGACAGACAGGACATAACTGTCCCCTATTGCCCACAACATGTCACATCTGCTCATTTAAATATATCAGCTTCCTTGATTAGTCCAACTTTTTGAGCAGCCCTATTAGATCAGTCAAGGGCTGCAGGCTACAAGCGCTATTTCTGCTGCCTTGCTTGCACAGCTGGCAGGAGGAAATGAAAGGAGCGTCCACTCACTTGCAGGGCCGGCTCTACTGTTTTCGCCGCCCCAAGCAGCACACCGAATTGCTGCCACGACTTGGGGGGGGGCAGTCCGTGTGCCGTTAGGGCGGCACACGCGTTTCCGCGGCGGCGGCAATTCAGCAGCAGCTTCTGTCTTCAGCCGCAAGACAGAAGCTGTGTTGCCGCGGACAGCTAAACATAGAAACTGCCACCGAATTGCTGCCGCCGCGGAAACGCACGTGCCACCCTAACGGCGCACAGACTGCCCCCGCCGTCCGGCGGCAATTCGGCGCACTGCTTGGAGACAAAAACACAAGGACTGCCGCCCCTTGCAGATTGCCCCCCCAAGCACCTTCTTGGAATGTTGGTGCCTGGAGCCAGGCCTACTCACTTGTCTCTGTGACAGGGTACCATTTTCTGGGCAGCAGCCCACAAGCTTAGAGCAGGAACTGTGGGGGGATCTCTAGGAGGACAAGACGTGTAGCAGATTACAGAACATGGAGAGACTCTAGCTGGGGAAACAGTCAGGTGACCCTGAGTGCAGACCTCAAGGCCCCCAGGAATCAATCAGGGAAGTGTCATCCTCTCTCACTAACAGGAGCAGCAATGTCTCCAGTGCATACAGTGATAACACCCACATATGGACAGGAGGAACACAGAGGGTAGCTAGTCCTCCTCACCCCTGCAATCACACCTCTGACGGCAGTGTAGACCTACCCTTAGACCTGTAGGGCCAGATCCTCAGCAGGGGTAAATAAGAACAGCTCCACTGATCTCATTGGCACTATGCAAATTTGCACCAGCTGGGGGCCTGGGCTGCAGCACACGTGCACTGCAATCTCAGGTTTTCCATAAAATGACATATGAATGCCTGTGTGTTTTGTGGTGCTCGATATCTAATTGTATTAAGTACACCGGACCCTCGCTAGAATGTGAAATTTGGGAGCCATGCGCGGTACCACATTAATGCAGGGACCATGTTAAAATGAATTATAATTAAAGTAATTAAATTTGGGATCCACGGCCATGACCGCGTTATATGCATGTTTGCGCTATATAGACGCGCATTCTAGCAAGGGTCCGGTACACTTGTGATTCTGATAGAACGGGTACCAGCTCATGCCAAAGCCCCAGGCCAATTTACTTGTGTATTAGTATAGCTCAAAGTGTATAAGAGTGTATTTACTGTTTAAACTTCAAGAAAACTAATGAGATGTTACTGACATTATTTTCATTTATCTATATCTCATTATAATATAATAGCAAACATTTACATTGGGTACGCCCCTGTAACTAAATAACCCACCATGCGAGAAAGAAGCCTTGTGGAATGCAAATGAAGAATTTTAAAAGAAAAGTGCTTATTTCAAAACAAGTGAAGATTGGAGGTCAAAGACTAAAACCATTCCTCACTCTTCATCATCAAAGGAAGAACTCACATGGGTAGTGACCCTGGCAGCTTGTTTTCTGCGAGAGGAAGCTATAAGTATGGATTCAGGGAAAGATGCTTCACCTTGGGACAGTTTGGATTCTAACTGAACGAGAAGACAGAGATCCACAGGATTATTCTGGGTAGCCCTGAGAGACTTTTAGGAAACTGGCAGATTACTACATCTCTGCTACCATTTGAAATTATGGATTGTGAGTCACCTATACATATATTTTACCTGCTTTAACCTCTCAATAACTCTTAGCTAATAAACCTTCCTTTTCTTTTCTTAGCTAATAAACCTTTAGTTACTTTACTATAGAATTGGCTACCAGCATTGCCTTCGGTGTAAGAGCTAGGGTACCAAAATGCTGATCTTCCAGGTCTCAGTTAATAGCACAGAGTAATAGGGGAAATGTTCCTGCATATATTGGGTGCAATTAAATTAGAGCCTCAACACTTTCATTCGCTAGCCATGATCAATGGGATTTCATTAATGCTGCTTGCTTCAGATAGACTAATGCTACCATCATGCTGTCTGGACTGGCTCACCACTGAGACTGCCTGTCTCAGGGCAGACTGCCAGAAACAGGACAGACACCCCCAACTGATGGTGTACTCTCTGATTAGATATCACCAAGCCAGTAACAAATGTGAACTCCTGGATCACTGTGACAGTCTTACCACAGAATCAGGTAGTCCCCTATGTTTTTCATATGCTTTGCATGCCATACACAGAGCAGTGCACAGCATTGCTCTCAGCATAGGGCCAGATGCAGCCACCCTGACCCACGTGAGGAGGGCCTTAAATTGCGAATAGCCTCACTATAATCAATGGGTCTGTTCATAGCACAAGGCACTGCTCAGAGGCGGAATCTGGACCACATTTTGTTTCCATGGAATACTGGGTAATACACACACACACCCTGCTGCTTCCTTCCAGCATGTGGCGTTTTAGAAGCATTTCAAATGACAAGGGATTTGTCTCAGGAGGTTAAAAATGATGTAGAGAGCCATGCATTTCAGATCAGAATTTTGGCTCCAAATACCAACCACGGAATCACAGAAAGAAAAACAAACTGAGAACTGCAGGCCAAACCCTCTGCTACGGGGTAGAGTGGGCAGCCACAGTCCTACTGTCCCCAAACAGTGCAGGGACCTTCTGCATGGTTCTGTGGACCCAGAGGAGTGTTCTAGGGATGGAAATAGGAGGGCAGCTTGGCTTCCTTCCCTCCACAGAAAGCAGGATTCCCAGTGGAAATCTGAGTGGGACTCACTGCTTGGAGGGGACATTTAGGTCTTAGGAGCATGGAACAGAGTCAATGGAAGCTCCCAAGAGGGTCAGAGGGCCACACAGAGCTGATGGCTATCCCTGAGAACAAGCTGGGGGCTGTGAAACTGTGCATGGCTTTCCCAGCAGATATACTGGGACTGTCCACAACCTCTCCACCCTCTCTACAACAACTTTTCCATGAGAGGTACAAATGCCTCTAATTCCCAAAGTTGTGCCTTCTGGTGAGCAGGTTCCCCTCAGTTTAGACTGTGAGCTCTTTGGGGCAGAGACCTGCTTCTCATTATGGCGTACAGCCCCTAGCACAAAGGGGCCTTGATCAGGTTCTTTAGGTACTACTGCCAGGGGCGGCTCTAGAAATTTCGCCACCCCAAGCAGGGTGGCATGCTGCAGGGGATGCTCTGCTGGTCACCAGGAGGGCGGCAGGCAGCTCCGATGGACCTCTTGCAGGAATGCCTGCAGAGGGTCCGCTGGTCCCATGGCTTTGGTTGACCACCGGAGCCGCGGGACCTGCGGACCCTCAGCAGCCATGCCTGCGGGAGGTCCACTGGAGCTGCCTGCCGCCCTCCCGGTGACCCGGCAGAGCACCTCCCGCAGCATGCCGCCCCAAGCAGTGCTTGGAGTGCTGGGGTCTGAAGCCGCCCCCCTCTGCAGTATAAAGAATACTAATTTATCACATGACCTAGTGTTATCACTGTGAAGTCATTGTCAGCCCAGAGGAAAATGCTGTCAGTAAAACTGCAGCTGTTCCACTGAAGATCCAATGACACATGGAATGCTACCTGCAGGGCAGGGCAGGGCAGGGCAGACTCCCAGCCCCTGGGACACAGAGAATGCTAAATATTTTAACGGGCTCAGCAGAGTAATTCCTACAGTGACTGCCGCTCACACCACAGCTCTCGGGGCCCTGGCAGCTCTGCCACTGCCCCAAGTGACTGCTGCTAGTCTCTCATTTTATCCCCCTAAAGCTTCTGAAATCCTGGTAAAAGGACTCAGGATGAGAGAAGCTGTGATTAATCTGGAGTGGGGGGGGGGAGGCGCAAGGTGTTTGAGAGACCTCGACTGATGAATGGCACGTCAGTATCTATGAGTAAAAAGATCAGCAAGGAAGTAATAATGCCCCCCAACTCCCAGCTCATGTCACTCAGCCAAACCTCCAGGGGCTAGGACTGTACTGTACCCTGAAGCACTTGGCGTTTTACTTGAATTTTTAAAACATTCTAACAAAATGCAGCAGTTCAATGCACAACGCCCACATGAAAAATGGAGCCAGTTGGGCTACTATGGAGTGAGGTGCTACCCACTATGAATAAGGGGTCCAGAATCAGACCCGCTGGGAGCAAAGAACATAAACGTACCCTCAGTAGGTGAGAAAATCTTCCGAAAATCTTTACAGACTTTTTCTAACTGGCTGGCCAGGGATTTTTCCCCCAAGTCTCTTCCATGGGAGTCATGTCTTTCTTGTCTTCCTTGTCTAAATTGTCTGTCCAGAGGTGAGGGGTAGGAATTTGAACAGAAGGTAGGGGAAAGAAGGCAATCCTTTGATAAATTTACTGTACCTTCACTGTACTCGGCCCTTTCTCCTAGTGTGCAATCCATAAAAGCCCCAAATGCATTCATGAAACTATACAGATAATATGGTTAGTTTGAGTAACATGAACACACAGAACAGAACATTTGCCATCACAATGTAAAATGAAAGCACCCCCATACCTTTAAAAAGTGTTCTCTCCGTTGTTCCAGCTTTTTTGGTTTTGGGTCTGACTGCAGGCAATAATTAAACAAAAATTAAGAAGTCTCTTTTCTGTCCCATATTTCATTTTCTGAGAGGTTTGTCCCTGGAGCAATAATTGCTCTATTCACAAAGCAGTAGGACAGGTTAGATAAGGGATACAAAGCTACTAAAATAAATTATGCATAAGAATACTGATCTCTCTCAGTGACACGCAGCCCTGATCCCCTGGACACTTCAAACTCTACCACACTTGGTCTGGAATCAACAGAGCACTGAAATGCAGATAAAGGCTAGTTATGAAAATTTCCTGTCCAGAATTGAAGTATAAATAGCATATGCCATACCCTTGGAGAAGAGAGAAAAAAACTTACTGTACAGAGACTTCTTAACCTTTGGAGCCAGAGTTCTTCACCAAAGACAAACTATGCACTGCCCTTCGTAACCCCAAGGAGAAGGAGAAGTCGCTGCTTGTGGCTGTGTGTTAAAATGCTCTGTAGCTGACTCCTCCCACAGAGAGACAATTACTTTGTTTTCTTCATATAAGTAACAGTTAAGGTCGGGTCTTTTCCTCCCAAATAAAGATATAATGCGGTTCTTAAAACAATAAAAAAATCCCCACAAGTGTGTCGTTGACCATGGAAGTATTATCGTGGAGTTTTGTCCAGGGAGGAAACTGGAAGTCAAGACAACGGTTTTAAATTCAACATACTGTAATGGATTTCTAATTCTGAGAGGCACAAAAAGTCAGTGTAGAACACGTTGCTTTTCCTTCCATCAATACTCTTTATATTCCTGTGCTACTAATTTAATTGGTTTCCCGTTAGTGAGATAGGGCTGTAACTTTATCTTGACTGCATTGTCTGCTAGAGTTGCAGAGGAGATTATAGTTCTGAGGCCAGGAGCATACTCTGCTCAGATGAGATACAGCCTAAATGTTTCTTGAAGCAATTCTCTGACACAGGCAGCAAAGGGGCAAACGTGCTACCATTCTGGACGTCCTTCAATAAACAAGCTGGTTTTAATATCAGAAACATTTTTCACAAGAAGAAGCAAAAAATACTATTCCCAGAAAAAAAAAGCTTTGTTATTCTTTCTATTACAGAACATCAATGAAAGGTCAGGCCTTCTGTGTGCTAGGCACCCTACAGGTAGTTAACAAAGAGGACAGACCCTGTCCCAGTGATCTTACAATCCAGGGAGATTTTTGTTTGCAGCATTTACTCTGTCCGGATAAAATAACATTATTAGAATGTTGAAAGGCAAAGAAGTGTGAATGTCAAGCCATTCAAAATTAAGGCAAAGAAAAACAAATGCTTAGGGGGAGATGATTCAAATCCTAGCCAGACCCCTCCAAAACAGAAGGTATCTCCATTTAGATGCTGTGTGTGGTCCCTCCACCCCATATAATTCAACATGAGCTTTACTTTACAGAATGAGCTAGTATTTTATCTTAATGACACCCTCTAAATTACAACCTTCACACCACAGTGCTGCTGTTTGTAAAGTTTTTCACAGCTCAAAGCACAGACAGTTGGGCACATCCACAATCGTCAGGTTGAACTGTGGTCAAGGCGCCTGGACACACTATCGCTCTGCTAAACTCACTGAGCTTCAGTGCCCCCGATATGTCCCCCATAAGTCTCAGCACCTCTCCTTGCCAGCTGTATTTTGGAAGATTTTCAGCAGGCATCATTTTAAGGCGTTCTTTTAAGAGAATTGTGGGTGGAAGAGGTCAAACTCCCACCACTCTCTAGGAAACTCCAAATTCCCTAGAGTGTTTCATAGGAATTGCCTGGCATTTGCACCATTTCCAAGCTGTGTTTGCAACATGGAGGAGGCTGGGAGAAACACTGCTCACACTGGAAAAACTAAGCGTTGGCCAGCTTTCTCCCACCTCGTAAGCTATGGACAGCTGAAAACCAGAGAATCCCAAAACAGCACACTTCATGTAGTTCCCTGTTCCCTTCGGGTGCAGGCCATGCTGGCTAACAAAGGTGGCTATTTTAGTTCAAGAAGTGGAGGCTCATGCCTAAAGATCCAAAGGTCTCAGGTTCAATACCCACAGTCAACACATGCGGCATTACATCATTACACCAAACTTGTCAAAAAATTGTCAGAAAGTTTCAGCCACTTTCTTCATTCATTCCCACTCTGCAGTGTGTGAGAGCACATCTTCTCCCCAGCTCCAAGGAACATGTGTACAACGTATAAAAAGTGCGGCTAGTTGCCTCAGAGATGCCTCTCATGCTGTAGCCCTTAGCAAATATGGGAATGGAACAATGACGGTGCCTCTCTATAAAATGCCTATCTCTGATTAACAACCTCTCATCGGAGGGTCTAATAACTAGATTGTTCCCAAACTATTGCAAACCATTATTTATCATCTTAACTTTTCACAATCTGGATTTTGACTGACTTGGAATTTAGCCCAATCATTTGGCTGGCGTTGTTCCCAGAGTAAATTTTAATAAACTTCTGGCAGTTGCCAAATTTAACAAACTATTTGGCCGATCCGTTGCAGTTTGATATGGCTGACTGACATCTGCCTTGTTGGAAAACTGTAGAGCCAACCCCTTCATTAGATTTCACATGGCGGAGCCAATGTATGGGTGCTACCTCAATTCATCTGTGTGCCACGGAGAAGAGCTGAACCCCCAGTCCAATGTAACCCCCACCCCACAAAGGAAGAGCACACAGCAATATTTCTGTAACAATATCAACCATATCAATGACCTTAAGAGAATCCCGAGGCTTAAAGACGGATTTTCATCATTCTTGCTTTGTTAAAAGAGAATACATGGTTATCTAATTTCTTTTGGGACACAAGTCAGGGCCACCCATCTACAAAAGGGTTGAAGTCAAGCTAAATTGAGTTTCTTGGATGGTCATTGTGGATGGAGCTGCAATAGGGCACCTCAGAAACAAGACAAAATTATTTTACCTCTGCCTGTTAAAAGGAAGGAATCATCCTGGGACAGGTTTTAGGAATATTTTTAGTTTGGTCTCTGATGGGGTGATGGCCCTTTGCCTTGAGAAAGGCACAACCACAGCATGGTTTCCTCCCACGGCTATCAATCACAAAATGTTCTACTCTGTTTGCCTCTACAGTGTGATTCGGCACAGGGAAAGACTGGATGAACTCCATCAAGGAAGGAAATTTGTGGCCCCTTTAAGAGCCAGGCATGATGGAAACCCAGTATTCAGGGTGGAACTAATCTTACCAGAAATAGCAAAGCCTGGTAGAGATAGGATTTGTAGAAAATGAAGGACTTAAAGTCCATCTGGGGAAGCAGGTTTGTTGTTCATGGTTTATAGCCAATTTTTCTCTTTGTAGTGTGTGTTTTTGTAACTACTAATAAATTAGAATTGTTTTAAAAATTGCATATACTGAGTCAGTGCATTTTATGCCAGAGGTTCTAGGGATTCTGCCAACTTTACATCATAATGTACCAGAAGATAAATGTTCAAGGTTCTATGCCAGAACATGGATGAAATATAAACCCTGAGTATACATATAAGGCCAGGGTTTAGGCCCTGATTCAGCAAGGTACTTAAGCACACACAACTTTAAGCCTGTGAGTATTTCAATTGACTTCAGTACACTTTGGGATGGAAGATAAACTACAGAAGAAACATCTAAGCCTTTCTGCATACCTGGATGAACAAGGCACACACAGCACATGGAAATGAATAGATCTTGTATGTCATAAGCCATGCCCAGAAGCAGGAAAACCGAACCATCCCTCTATGCAGAGTGAAATGCTGAGTACACTTTTAGAGTGCGTTTAGAGAAGTGACAGATAGCGCTCAATTATATGCCACCATATCAACATTTTAGCTGGAGCTGAAGACAGGGAATTAAAGTAACTGCCTTGAAAAAAGATTTTGCATTGTTTTTCCATATTAGATACTCATTAAAAATCCTTTTAACAAACAATCCATAAAGAACAATAGAGGAGTGAGGATAGTGACACAGGGCTGGGTTCTCCAGGATGCTTCCACTAGCTGGAGATTCCCCTGTATAGTGGGAATTTCTGCTGGTGCAAAGCCACTAGAGGGAGTGTAGCTATCTTCTACGCCTCCCTGCACCAGTCCCCCGTAAGCAGGATGGGGAAGGTGTTGGGGAGTGGCAGGGCAGAAGCCACAAAAAGCCCAGATATTTAGTAACTTCTTGTCATTACTTTAGCTCAGCGGAGTCTTTTTCTTGAGTGCTCTAATACTCAGACATCTGGTTCATTTTTCTACATTATTTTTAAAGCTCATATAATAAACAGATATTGTCTGCTCACTTTCATGACAATGCTGAAACAGGAAAGCTGTACTAACTAGTTTGTAACTGTGGGAGAAAAAACAGATGAACCACAGAGGTGGCCAAAGAATGCCGATCAGCAAAGGCTGGTTTGGAGGAGAGAGAGAAGTTTTCTCCATTTAAAATTGTGTATTTGTGTATCTATCCATTTTGAGTTTTTTTGTTCCAAAAGGATATTCTCACTTCTACTATACATAAGAAACTGTTCCTTCTTTCTCTTCCTCCCTGCTCCCCTCACCGCACAGCCTTAGGAAATCTTTGATAGTTCACTTCCAACAAAGAGCATGACTAGAGGTAAAGTTTTCAAAAGCATGTAAGTGATTTAGGAGTGTAACTGGTCAAAACTTGGAATTTCCATATTATGAGAAATTCTGACTCTTCAAAACTTGTTTTTATTTCGAATCAGAAAACCAACAATTTCAAAAATTGCCCATAAAACAATTTAAAAAAAAAATTGCTTTGAGGCAATTGAAACGTTTTGTTCCAATTTCAATTTTTTATTTGATAAATTACAATAATATAATATAAAATAAATTTTTAAATGAAAAATATTTCAAAATGAAAAAATTAAAATGTTCCATTCTGATGTCAAAAACTTCCATTTCTGAATCCACGTGTTCTCATGGAAAAATCTTAATTTTTTAACAAAATGGCATTTTCCGGTGGAAAAATATTTCAATGACATTTTCAAACAGCTAGACTTAAGCGTCTAAGTCTCATTTTCAAAACAGACTTAGTAAGAGCCTGATTTTTACAGGTGTTTAGGCACCTAAGTGCCATTGATTTCAATGGAAGTTAGGCACCTAAATATCTGGCCCTTGGCAGTCTAACTATCACTGGAAGCCAATGGTATTTAGACTTCCGTAGGGGTCTAAGTCACTTTTGAAAATGGGATTTAGGCTGCTAAGTCACTTATGTACTTTCGAAAATTTTACCCAAGATCAAACTTGCATAACCCACTGTACCAATAATAGTCACCTAAATGTCTTAAATTCTATCGGAGCACCAAGATTTTGGTAATTCCCTACGTTACTGGCTTTCATCTGTCTCCAGATTTAAAAAAAAAACCCAAATCTATAACTGTAGTTTACACAAAAGAATTTTAAAAAGTTCCTGAAACTGTTAGTAATTCAGCATAGAATCAGAGTTAAATATCAGCAGTTCATCCAGGTGACATCTTGCTTTACTAATCAAGACTTCCTTGCCCAAAGGAAGAGAGTCAACTTCCCTTCTCCAGTAACAGCTGGATTTTTTTTTTTTTTTTACTGTGGAAAACAGGACACGTATGATCCGCAATCAAATCAACATTTCCTAAAAGGTTCCTAAGAATACAGCATCTCACAACAACTTAAAATTACAAACAAAAATGTATGCTTAACATTACCTGCAAAGTTGCAAATACACACTTCAGTAACAAGCTAAAGTGCCATGGCATTTGTAATTCCACCATAAAGGTAGCTGACTTTTCTATATAGCAAGTCAGACTCAAAGTGGACACAAAGACAACATTTTTAGAGCAGTTATCCTTCTAAAACAAAGAGTTTCCTGAAATAAAATATACGTAAGTTAGTATTTCCAAAATTCAGACGTAGATGAAAAGCAGAAAAATAAGTACTGCCTACCAGAATTGTTGAGAGAAAGAGATTTCTTTACAAGGTGGAGGGTTATGCTAGCAAGTTTTTTGTTTCTGTTCATATGGAAACCTGCCTGCGAATGACAGCATGTTTTTTATTTTAACAAGGATTGGCTAGAATGTGTGCTGGCACAGCTATGCATGCTAGAGGAGTCGAAAAGAAGCAATCACCATGATAGGTTTTCCCCCAGCTTTAATACAGTCTTTCTGAAGAATGTAAAATCACCCCATTTCCAAAGCAAACCCAGTTCAATTTAAGTCAGAGAATGATACAGCTAATAGCTGTTCTTTTTTCACATCAGTTCAACGATTTCATCTGCTCGCTGGTTTGCCTACTTTCTAAACAATAAGCAAAAAGTGTGACTGGATTCTGTAGCCTGTTAAAAACGTCCATTCTCGTATTTGCATCATTGGTTCTTCTGGGGGTGTTTGTAAGTGCTATGCAGCATTTATTCATTATAAAAACAAGCACTTAGAGCCCTTGCTCACATCAGGGAACACTTACTCATGCAATTAGTCCTTCTGGTTTCAAGGGCACTGTCTGAACGAGTAAGTGCTCACCCAGTGAGTAAGCGTGAATATGGGTTTCCCAATCTGGCCCCTAAGGGATACAATCTTTGATCGGTACACAAGGATTTCTGAGCGTAACATTGTAAAGAGCGAGAGAAATACCTGTATTATTTTATATAACTATTATATGTACCTCAGTTTATCTACTTGATATTATTCTGTCTGACCACATGGAGTTAAATCAAAAGTGGCTGTTAGGGAGAGGAAACAGGAAATAAAACAATGGCTAAAGATGAGATATCCTTGGGGAAAATACTTCTAGGGTTCTTAAGAGAACAGCAGGTCTGCTCTGAATTAGACATGTCTACCTGCCTGGCTCCAGCCGGGTTAACAGGTTTATTTTTTCTAGGGTTGTGGGCCTAAGATCAAAAGGACACTGACCGGCTAAAAATCCTTGCCAAGACAGGAAAGTGTGGGGAGATATGCATGGGAAGCAGCTTCCCTGGCAGGGGAGAGGGGGTGTGCTGTGGGAGACAGACAGATAGAAACTGCAGCAGGACAGTCTGACCATCCCAGCCCAGAAGTAGGAATACCTGGGATAAGTGGAACTTATCTAAATCTTTTCCATTCCTTGCAAGTTTTGGTAAGACCTAACTGTGTAAGCCTTATTAGTTTAACCCTTTTCTCTGCTTCTTTGCACCTCTGATTTAATACTTTGTTTTGAAGTATATATTGGACCAGAGAAATTTGCCAGACAGGATTGGACCAGTGATCCATCTGGTAAAGAATCTCTCATCTCTGATAATAGCCAGTAACATCAGGGGAAGGTGGAAGACAATTTGGAGCTGACAATTAGGAAGAAACTTTCCCTTTATATGACTTGTCTAAAGGGAAAATTTCTTCCAAACCCCTGTCAGTTAGTGGTTGGCTTATTCCCTGAACTAGGAAGGTTTGTATCCCTACTATTAAAAACAACAAAAATAAATAAAAGCAAAATGGTGGATGTTCACATTAGCCATATAAATGTTTAATCCTTCTTTGAATCCTCCTGTAAATAATTCCCTGGATCACCCCACCATTCTTTTTTAAGATTGGTACAATATTTGCTACCCCGCAATCCTCCAGTATAACAGTGGATTTTAATGAGGGATTGAGTATTTTTGTAACTTCATACTTCATTCTTAAGCTCCCTCACAGCTCTCTGGGCAGGTCTACACTGCGTTTAGGAGTGAGTCTCCCAGCCCGGGTCCACGGACTTGCACTAGTATTCTGAAATGAGCTGTGTAGCTGTTCCAGCTTGTGCTGAAGTTCAGGCTCTGAACCCCGGGGAAGGGACTCAAGACCCTGAGCTCCATCCTTGAGAGCCTGAGCTCCGGCCTGAGCCGCAATGTCCAAGTATTGTCTACCAGGGCCGGCTCTACTGTTTTCGCCTTCCCAAGCAGCATGCCAAATTGCCACCGTGGACGGTGGGGGCAGTCCGTGTGCCATTAGGGCTGCACACGCATTTCTGTGGCGGCAGCAATTCGGCAGTAGCTTCTGTTTTCAGCCAGAAGACAGAAGCTGCGCCACCGCGGACAGCTGAACGTAGAAGCTGCCACTGAATTGCCGTCGCCACGGAAACGCGCCTGCCACCCTAAGGACACACAGAGTGCCCCCGCCGTCCGCTGAGCAATTCAGCAGGCTGCTTGGAGGCAAAAATACAGACTGCCGCCCCAAGCACCTGCTTGGGATGCTGGTGCCTGGAGCCGGCCCTGCTGTCTACACAACTATTCTTGGAGCAGTAGCATGAGCTCCACTAACACAAGTCTTTGGAGCCAGGCTGGGAGGTATGTTGTGAGATTTAGTGTAAACATGCCCTTAGGATTCTAGCATTTGCTCCGAAGGACTTGTATCTTTTTAATTTATGACTTTGTTTCATCTCCTCCTTAAAATGTTATTCCATAAGTTGGGTAGCTGAACCGGTATGGACAGTAGAAATTTACTCCTGGTACAGACCTGCTGGGCTAGTGTCACAAAAGGACAGAGGCACATAACTGACACTTTAGGCACCTAAATCCCAGAGCCGGGCACTACTAGTATTCACCAAACCCCCACTCAGCTGCTGCCGAAGTCTGTAGGTGCCTAAACTCACTTGGGGCCTAAGTTTTTGCGGTAAAGTTCCCTAGGTGCCGATGCTCCTGGCTCTCAGCACATGCACAGCCCTCAGGAGCCCTCTAGGCATCCGGACTCCTAAGCCTCAGAGCAATGCACAAATTGGTAGAAGATAGGCATTCCTCCACCCAACTCACCTGCAAGGCCCAATGTGGTAGGTGGACTTGAAGGCCATCTAGCAGACCAGGCCCCAGACACAAGCTCACACAAAACAGCCAGGCAGCTGGGGCAGAAGGAGGAGGATCACCAGCACTTCCCTCAAAAGTTTTTGCTCAGTGATTAGGGGACTCACCTGGAATGGGGGAGTTCAAGTCTGTCCTCTGCCTGTGAGGGAGAAGGGAGTTGCCACCTCTCAGGCGAGTGACATAACCACTGAGCTATGGGACAGTCTGCTATGGGACTCCCCCAGTCTCTCCTCTTGAAGCTGTTCCACTGTGATCAATAATTAAAGAGCCATTCGAGTGGGGGAACTGGATGCTGGCTCTCCCACATCCTGGTGAGTGCTCTATCCACCAAGCCACAGAGTCATTATCATACTTGTACTCTGTCCCTCTCTCTGTCTCTCTCCTCCCCACCCCCTGCCTCCAATGACTATTTATCCACAGTGGAACATAAGAACGGCCATACTGGGTCAGACCAAAGGTCCATCTAGCCCAGTATCTTGTCTACTGACAGTGGCCAGTGCCAGGTGCTTCAGAGGGAATGAACAGAACAGGTAAATCATCAAGTGATCCATCCTCTGTTGCCCATTCCCAGCTTCTGGCAAACAGGCTAGGGATACCACCCCTGCCCATCCTGGTTAATAGCTATTGATGGACCTATCCTCCATGAATCTATCTAGTTCTTTTTGGAACCCTGTTATAGTCTTGGCCTTCACAACATCAGCTTTAGCAGGAGAGACTGAGGGAGCCTGCATCAGAATATCCCATAGCCCAGTGGCTAGGGCACTCACCTGAGAGGTGGGAGATACCTCTTCAAATCCCTTCCTGCCTAAGGCAGAGGGGGGCACTTGAACCCAGGGTCTCCCACATCCCAGATGAGCACCCTACCCATTGGTTAAAAGTTATAAGGGAGCACCAAACTCAGGCTTTGTGAATCCCAGTAGTTTTCTAGGCCTAACAGTTAGATGTGGTGATGCGGAGCATTGCAAGGCCTAAGTTCATTTGTGAACCTAGCCCAAAATGATTACCCTCCAGGAGCATGGATGGTATGGTGACTCTGAAGGGTTTCTGAGTGTCACAGCGCCTCCCAGGGTTACTCCTGGGGTGACACAGCTCACACTCCGCCCCTTACTCAGGGCTGTGCCTGAAGTCTCTGTCTAGCCCCTTGGCACAACACAAAGCAGGAGCAATACATTACATGCAGTACTTCAGCAACTGTAAGCTGTGGTTTTGTTCAGAAGATAGCTGGCTTCCATTGAAACAGGAATAACCCATTATAGTAAAAACACAAAGACAGGAGAGAGAAGAGAAGACAAGAAAAGAAATGGGAAAAGTTCTTCCTGATTTGATTTTATAAACCTATCTCTGCTACATCCAAAACCTTATACATTAGTTAATATTTATCATTGATTCTATATATAAAGTAATATTCAATTCAAATTAGACAGTAATCTAAGCTAACAAGCGGCTTGTTAGCTGAAGAGTCATGCATTTATCCATTATTACATGGCTAAAAATAGAACCACTTTGAGTAGTAGTTAGAACTGCAGTACATGGTGTATTCCAGTAAAAGTAAATGTGGATATAAAAAAGCAAAAGAGAAAAGAGTCTAATGCAAACAGATGGCTAATTAAATTTGTCCCTGTACAAGCATAGGGGCAGATTCTGCCACACTTGTTCCCAGTGCACTGTTCTCTGCTCTGCAGGTAGTGCCCACTCACTTCAATGAAAGGCAGCATTGTCTATGGATGGAAACAGAAGACTGGGTTCTGTCACCTGCTGTGTGACCCTGGGAAAGTCATTTGACCTCTGTGTCTTCCCTCCCACACTGTCAGTCTTGTCAATTTAGACTGTAAGCTCTTTCAAGCAGGGACTGTCTATTGCTCTGTGTTTGTGCAGTGCCTAGCACAATGGGACCCCAATCTCAGTAACGCTGGAATACAAATACACTGAAGCATGAACTAAACTTCCATTCAATGTGAGTTATGGTATCAGAATCTAGCCTATGAGGTTTTCATTCCTCCAAACATAATTTTTTTTTAAGATTGCAGTAAAATTTAATTTAGAGACTCCAAGCAAGGGTTTCCTTTTGCTCACTTACACTTCAAGCTAGGTTCTAGGTTGTTACTGGTCAAACCACTTGCCCTCTACTATGAATCAGAAAACCAGGGCCACCCGAGGGGGTAAGTGGGGCAATATGTTCCAGGCCCTGGGCCCCACAGGGGCCCCCATGAGAGTTTTTCAGGGGCCCTGGAGCGGGTCCCCAGAGCTTCTTCCACTACGAGTCTTAGGCGGCAATTCATCAGCAAGGCGTTCTTCCGCTCTGGGACTCGCCGAAGACCCCAGGCCCCCTGAATCCTCTGGGCGGCCCTGAACAAAACAGCTTCTCTTCTTACTAGTAAGTGGAGATAGGAGGGGAAAGAGTAGACTGAAAGGTGTGGAATACAGCGATAGAGAGGAGATGGGAAAGTGGGAAAGAATATCAAGGGAATGGGCAATTGAATGTCCGTCCCTTCAAAATTTTCCCTTTTAAAGCTCTAATACTGTAATGTTAAAATGTGGCTGCGGAATAGAGGCATTGTCATATATAACACAAAGAATATCAAGGCGAAAAGTACCCAGACCCAAGTTAACTGACATCTTAATCTTGAAGCAGATACAAATTGCTTTGTGTGATAGTCACAGATAATCTCATGATAGGGGAGACAATTGATACGGCTGAGGATGTAGGCAGACAACAAGGCGGGCTAGAGAGAGATGGGGGAAGTAGGCTAATGAATAAATGGAATTCATTGTCTTGGGATGCCCATGCAGTGTAACTCGTGTGCTTGGGAAAAACTAATGACAAAAGAGAATTCAAATTTGAGGCCTCCCTGACTTTTGTAGAGTAATGTCATCCTCTGAGAGTACTCCATCTAGGCATGCCTGCAGGTTAAGACACTAGCTGGAAGGCAGTGGAGTGGCACAATCTGGCACCTAATTTGTAGAGGCAGAGGACTTCCTGCGCAATACCAGGAAAGTGAGGCAGGGCAGTTTCTGCAGCAAGGAGAACCATACGGGGGGAATAATGGGGCACTACAATAGCATGAAGGACAGAACAATTAAGTTAACCCTCCCCTAGAATATTGGGGGCAGGGTTGGGCACCTAGGACATTTTTCAAGACTCCTATTTTGGTTACGTAAGCAGGATTTTCCTGCTATTAATAGGTCCAGATATCTGCACCAGGCAGGCCTTGAGAGAAGGAACCATAGGAGCAGCCAGCCCTGGGAAAGGCTTAGGTGGGGGGCATATAGTATTGTTTTAGAAACACCTCTGTGTTAATAAAATCATATTCCAGGAGTGGTCACTTGATTCTCTGAGTACTCGGCTTTGGCTGGGAGCTCGGTGGGGACCCTACCGGCTTACAGGTTGTCATCTTCTGGGATGCAATCCAGCCCAGTGAGACATTTGTGTCACCACCTGCCATGTCACCCTGGGTGCCTGAAATGCTCTGCTGCTAGGGCTCACAAGACAAACATGCAGATCACACCCTGAGCATCCGAGTTGCTGATCCAGGGATGTACAGCATACAGACACTCTGGGTGTGACCTCCAGGCTTCTCTGCTGGCTGACACAGGAACCTAAATACATGGCCTCATTTGCAGAGGTGCTGAGCGCCTACAGTTGCTGCAGACTTCAATGTGAGCTGCAAACACCCAGCACCTCTGAAAACCAGACTCCTTTGATGACTAAAGGTGCCTTGCTATTGGCAGCCATTTTTGTAAATGTCCTTTACTCTTAGAAAGTGAAAAGAAAGGCTACTAGAATTTAGGCTATAGCATGTGATGGGGTGTGCATCATCCACACCACACAGGACAGGAAGCGGCTAATGGATGGGATGAATTGTACCCTCAGCAAGTTCGTAAATGAGACTAAGCTGGGGGGAGAGGTAGATATGTTGGAGGGTAGGGATATGGTCCAGAGTGACCTAGACAAATTGGAGGATTGGGCCAAAAGAAATCTGGTAAGATTCAACAAGGACAAGTGCAGAGTCCTGCACATAGGATGGAAGAATCCCATGCACTGCTACAGGCTGGGGACCGACTGGCTAAGCAGCAGTTCTGCAGAAAAGGACCTAGGGGTATTACAGTGGATGAGAAGCTGGATATGAGTCAACAGTGTGCCCTTGTTGCCAAGAAGGCTAACGGCATATTGGGTTGTATTAGCAGAAGCATTGCCAGCAGATTGAGGGAAGTGATTATTCCCCTCTATTCGGCACAAATTTGAATTACAAATGCACACATCATTCTGCAACAGGAAAACTATGTCAAATGCAACAGGTCCCCCGGGTCAAAGGAGCATATGCAGTACATATGATGCTCAAGTCCATTGTTTTATTTGCAGCAAGAGAGAGTTCGGTTAGACATTAGGAAAAAACCTTTCTAGCTAGGTGTAAGCGAGGTCTGAATGAGCTCTCCCCGCCATGCAGTGGTGCACTAGCGTAAGAGGCCATGGCTACACTGGCACTTTACAGCGCTGCAACTTTCGCGCTCAGGGGTGTGAAAAAACACCCCCCTGAGCGCTGCAAGATACAGCGCTGTAAAGCGTCAGTGTAATCAGTGCCGCAGCGCTGGGAGCGTGGCTCCCAGCGCTGCAAGCTACACCTGTAAGGGATGTGGTTTACGTGCAGCGCTGGGAGAGCTCTCTCCCAGCACTGGCGCTCCGACCACACTCACACTTCGCAGCACTGCTGCAGCAGCGCTTTGAAATTTCAAGTGTAGCCATAGCCAGAGACTTCAGGCACAGACCTTGTTTGCATAGACACATCTACTCTGCCTAGGTGCACAGCCGATGGAGCTGCTTTGCCAAAATGATCAATTTTGGCTGGTTTGGGGTTACAAATCACTTTAGTATTTGAATGCAGGGGTAATGAAATGTTGTTATTCTTACTGTATGAGTAAAGGGCAGCGGAACTGTGCTTAGCCTGCCCTGATTGAGGGGTTCCCACTGAACTGAAATTCACTTGCTAAGCAGCGGGTAGGGATGCCAAACCTCAGTGAGGAGGAGATTGGCCGAGGACAAGTGTTTCTACCTGATGATATGGACGCTGCCTAGAGAGCTCTAGCCACTACCTGACCTGCCCCTCTCCAGTGTGTACCAGAGCTGACTAGGCTCAACTGAGAGTCTTTGTTTCTGGCTTGTGATTCCGAGGGCTGGCACCAATGCTGATCAGGGCTAGGGGCTAAGCCTTAGTATGAGGACAGTGAATACCAAGACTGCACTGGCTGTGAGGTTCCCCACGACCTGCTGAAATCACTGAGAGCTGGGTTAAGTGGTGGAACCTCAGAATAGGATGTCATGGGAGCAGCAAGCAGTGGTGGAGGCAGCAGAGATACTGCAGCCAGTGGAGGCCAGCCACAGCAGGAGGACAGCGGCAGCCAGCTGCAGAGGCAGCAGTACAGGCATTGCTCGATGCTCCCTCCCAGGGGTTAGAGATGATCCCTCATGAATGCCCCTCTAGGATTTCACTAATAAGGACTAGATGACCTCCTGAGGTCCCTTCCAACTCTGATATTCTATGATCATGTCTACTTCCTAGTCAGATGATAAGATTGTTGGTCATAGACACAGTCCAGCTGCATGGCCATGGCTTGAAGTTGCTGTGTTGTCCTCTTTCTTCCTTTAAAGACTTGCCTCAAAAGGAAAATCTCAAAGCATGGAGAACAATTAGATGCCAAAGGGGTGCTGGAGGGAGGATGTGGGGCTCCCAAAGCACTAGAGCCGCAAATAGTACCTGCTTACAGGGTGCAAAGAAGAGGGCTGAACACCAGCAAATGCCTCACGTTTTCAGCAAAGCTCAGAACCGACTGGAAGGAGGGGCCAGAAAGGAGATGGAATGAAGAGCTGGAACCAGGCAGAAATGCAGCATGGGAGCTTCTTTGCTGAAGACAGTCAAGAGGAAACTGACCAGGACATTCGGAGGGCAGAGTTTATAACTATGATGGTGACATGAATGAAGTACAGTAATGGGTATGGCTTGCATTCAGTCCTTCCACCGCTGCAAGCAGATGTCAAAATGCTAAGAGCTGTAGGGGTTCTGCTGGCCTGGCATTGGGAAACTAAGGCCCAAGCACGAGAATCCCGTGGGATGGGATCTTTAGAAAGTGGCTGTATTTTAACATAATTAAACAATTGTTTGTGTTAAGCAAAACTACAGAGTATTCTGGAGGAGACCAGAAGAAAAAGGAATTGCAGGAGGGACAATGATTCTTTCATGAATATATGGGAGTGTCCAAGTCCTAGAAGAAGCCATGCATAAGGAGAAATTGATCCTGTGAGGAGAAAGCTTTTTATTTCTTGATCACAGCCTGGCAAAATTAAGAGTGATCAGAATATGTAAATAAGACCTCTGCTGACGTCGAAGCAGCCTTGTTTCTCCTTGCCAAGCTGTAGAGGTACTGCAGTGATGGCTGAAATTAACACCAGTTTCATACATGTATTTTGCCATTTAGACCAGGATCATTCATTCCTGCACTGCGATATTGCAGAGTGAGAGGTGTGGTGCAAAAGAGAAAATGTGCTTAATTAATTGCGGTGGTGTATAATTCCTGCTGCTTTGGACAGACACTTGATGAGCTGAAAAAATGAGACAAGGAATCCTGTCTCTTGCCTGGGATGCTAAGTAAGCTAATCAATTAGCTGGAATGGCTTAGAGAAGGTAGTTTTGCTCATTGGAAGGCTTGGTTCAGTCTCTGAAGGTTCATGCAGTGTTGTTGTAGTCATGTCGGTCACAGGATATTAGAGAGACAAGGCCGGGGAGGTAATATCTTTTATTGGATCAACTTCTGTTGGTAAGAGAGACAAGCATTCACAGAGCTCTTCTTCAGGTTCGGGAAAGGAAATCAGAGTGCCACAGCTAAATATAAGGTAGAATAGATTGTTTAGCATAAATTGTTAACACATATTTCAAGGGATCATTTAAGGTGAAGTGACTAATTAAGACCTTTCCAGTCACAGGTGAAAAATAATGGATGTTTGGGGGCCACTATGAATCTAGAATGACACTCCTCTGCCATCCTCCTCCTCCCCACACAAGCTGAATCCTGGTTCAGCAGCGTGAGGGTAGATGGCTTGCACAGTCGTCAAGGCCGGAGCTTCCATATCAGCAGAGGTCTGATCTGATTTATGTTTTCGGATCACTCTTAATTTTGCCAAGATGTGGTCAAGAAATAAAAAGTTCTTTCTCCTCCCAGGATGGATTCCTCCCTCTCCTTTGATCCCTAATCCCATCAGGATCCTTTGATGGGGGGGGCGGGGGGGGGACTACCTGGAGAGAACAGGAGTTTAAGAAGCCAGCTCCTAAGCAACCAGAGGAGCTAGCAAGCAGAAGCAGCAAACAGGGGGGATTTGCGAGGGAGTTTAGAAAGGGAGAGTGAAAGCCACATACACCCCATAGACAAACATTCTGTAAACTTAGGCCAATAACCTCCCTGCCCCCCAATAAATAAAAAAAACCATGAAGAGTAACAATACTGCAGGCAGAAGCCCAGCAGCAGAGTGGGGGCTTTCCACTTTTTTGCACTGAATGTAGCAGTATGATTACCTACCTTGTGGGCAGGTGGCATGTGTGTGTGAAACCAGGGGAAGCAACTCATTTCCCTCCAAGACTGAGTTCTGGCTCTTAAGACCAGAGAGGCTGAACTGGAGGAGATAAGGGAGACAGAGACGTACACAGAGGAGACATTCTGGGATGCAGTAGAACAGTCCCACCCCCAATCTGGCAGCTTCTGTGCTGCTGAGGAGGATGAAAGTCTTTGGGAAGGAAAACATCAAGCTGGAGAGGAGGGAAATGATCCCATAATTGGGACCCTCCTTCCAGATGATGCCATGTTATCCTCTCGCATGGAGGCTACTCCTCGGGGGGGGGGAGGGGGAAGGAAGGAGCCCTAGTGATTAGGAAGAGACAGGCAATAGTTATGGGAGACATGATTATTAGAAGCGTAAATAGTTGGGTTTGCGATGACCAGGAGAACTGCATTGTAAATTGCTTACCAGGTGAGAAGTTGCAGATCACTAAAGACATCTAGACAGACTTATTTGCAGTGGTAGGGAGAAGCTGGTGGTCGTGGTACATATGGGAAGGATCGGAGAGAGGACTTGGAGGTCAAATTTAGGCAGCTAGCTAAGAGATGAAAGTCCAGGACCTCAATGGTAGCATTCTCTGAAATGCTTCCAGTTCCATGACCAGGGCCAGGTAAACAGTCAGAACTGCAGGGCATAGGCGCCAACTTTCCCTGGCGCCAGTGTGCGCTCGTGCCCCCTGGCCCTGGCCCTGGCCCTGCCCCAACTCCACCCTTTCCCTGCCCCTGACCCCATTTCAACCCCTTCTCCAAAGTTCTCACCCCAACTCGGTCACCTGCCTGCCCCTATTGGACCCCTTCCCCAAATCCCAGCCTGGCTCCACCTCTACCCCGAGTGTGCTGTGTTCCCTCTCCTCCCCCTTCCCCTCCCTCCCAGCACTTGCCACACAAAACAGCTGTTTCACGGCGCAAGCACTGGGAGAAAAGTGAGCAGGCGGCGTGCTCAGGGGAGGAGGTGGAGGCAGAGAGGAGCAGAGGTGAGCTGGAGTGGGGAGGTGCCGATAGGTGCTAAGCACCCACCAATATTTCCCAGTGGGTGCTCCAGTCCCAGAGCACCCACGGAGTCGGTGCCTATGCTGCAGGGTCTCAATGGGCAGATGAGACGATGATCTAGGGACAAGGGTTTTAGGTTTATTAGGAACTGGGGAAGCTTTTGGGAAAAGAGGTACAGGAAGCACAGGCTCCACCTAATCCAAAATGGCACCAGATTGCTGGCATGTAAAATTAAACGGGTTGTAGAGAAGTCTTTAAACTAAAGGGCAGGGGGAAAGCCAATAAGTGCAGAGGAGCACATGGTTCAGACAGACATCCCTTAGGGGAGGATCTATTAACAGGATTCTCTATATCCTAGTAAAGAGCAGAGCATAGGTGCCGACCCCATGGGTGCTCTGTGGCTGGAGCACCTATGGAAAAAAAATAGCGAGTGCTCAGCACCCACCGGCAGCCCCACGGATCAGCTTCTCCCCCTCCCTCCCAGCACCTCCCGCCCACCATGGATCAGCTGTTTAGCGGTGGGGCAGGAAGAGACAGGGGTGGAGGCTTGGAGGAAGGAGTGGAGTGGGGGCTGGGCCTGGGGCAGAGGCCGGGGGGTGTCAAGCACCCTCTGGGAACAGAGGAAGTTGATGCCTATGGAGCAGAGGATAGAAGTTAATAAAGTACAGGTAGGAGTGGAAGAGAAAGTCAGATGAAAGAGTCCCATTCAATCACATCACATGAAGGCAGACAAACTAAATATTGACAAATATTCTGTGTGCTTATATACATATGTAGAAGTCTAAATACTAAGATGCGTGAACTTGAGTGCTTAGTAGTCAATGAGGATATTGATATAATAGACATCACAGAAACTTAGTGGAATGATGACAATCAATGGGACATGGTAATATGAGTATAAAATATATAGGAATAACAGAGTAGGTCATGCTGGTGGAGAGTGGTATTACATGTGAAAGAAAGCAGAGAGTTGAATATAGCAAACTCTTAAATGAATAAAACTGTGCCATAGAATCTCTGTGGATAGAAATTTCCTGCCTGAATAATAAGAGTACAGCAGTAGGAATATATTGACAACCACCTGACCAGGATGGTGATGGGGACTATGAAATGCTCCGGGAGATTAGAGCGGCTACAGAACTAGAAAACTCAATAAAAATGGGGGATTTTGACTACCCCATTTTCACTGGGTACATGTCACCTCAGGACAGGATGCAGAGATAAAACTTCTAGACACCATTAATGATTACTTCTTGGTGCAGCTTGTCCTGGAACCCACAAGGGGAGAGACAATACCAGATTTAGTTCTAAGTGGCGCAGAGGATCTGGTCTAAGAGGTAAATATGGGTGAATCACTTGACAACAGTGGAGTGACCAGATGTCCCGATTTTATAGGGACAGTCCTGATTTTGGGGGCTTTTTCTTATATAGGTACGTATTACCCCTCACTACCTGTCCCAATTTTTCACACTTGCTATCTGGTCATCCTAGATGACAATGACCATAAGGTAATGAAATTTAACATACTGGTGTGTGTGTGTGTGTGTGTGTGCGCGCAAGGGGTCACTGGACAATTGAGGTGCTAAAGGAGCACTCAAGGAAGACAAGGCCAGTGCAGAGAAGCTAAATGAATTCTCTGCATCGGAATTTAACATACTGGTGTGTGTGTAAGGGGGTGGAATACCAAATACCATTTAACTTCAAAAAAGGAAACTACATGAAAATGAAGAAGCTAGTTAAAAGAAAATTAAAAGGAACAGTCATGAAAGTGAAATGCCTGCAAGCTGCATGGAAACTTTTTTAGTAGAGGCTCAAATTAAATGTATACCCTACATTAAAAAAAAAAAAAAAAAAAAGAGTAGGATGACCAAAAAACCCATGCCCCTGTGGCTAAACAATGGAATAAAAAAGGCAGCTAGAGGCAAAAAGGCATCCTGGAAAAATTGGAAGTCAAATCCTACTGAGGAAAATAGCAAGGAACATAACTCTGTAAGTCAAGTGTAAAAATATAATTAGGCAGGCCAAAAAAAGAATTTGAAGAGCAACTAGCAAAAGACTCAAAAACTAACAGCAAAATTTTTTTAAGACCATCAGAAGCTGGAAGCCTGCCAAACAATCAGAGGGTCACTGGACAATTGAGGTGCTAAAGGAGCACTCAAGGAAGACAAGGCCAGTGCAGAGAAGCTAAATGAATTATTTTCATCAGTCTTTACTGCAGAGGATGTGACAGAGAGTCCCATCCCTGAGCCATTCTTTTTAGATGACAAATCTGAGGAACTGTCCCAGACGGAGGTGTCAGTAGAAGCAGTTTTGGAACATAATTTATCAATTTAACAGTAATAAATCACCATGACCTGCAGAGATTATTCACCCAAGAGTTCTGGAGGGACTCAAATATGAAATCGCAGAACTACTAACTGTGGTAAGACCCTATTGCTTAAATCAGCCCCTGTACCAGGTGAATGGAGGATAGCTAATGTAACACCAATTTTTTAAAAAGGCTCTAGAGGCTATCCTTGCAATTACAGGCAGGTAAGCCTAACTTCAGTACCAGGCAAATTGGTTGAAACTACAGTAAAGAACAGAATTAGAGACAGAAAGGATTATTCATTGGGGAAGAGTCAACATATCGTTTGTAATGGGAAATCTATTCAAATTCTTTGAGGGGGTCAACAAACGTGGACAAGGGGGATCCAGTAGATATAGGGTACTTGGACTTTCAGAAATCCTTTGACAAGGTGCCTCACCAAAGGCTCAACTGAAGGAGTCATGAGATAAGAGGAAAGGTCCTCTCATGGATCAGTAACTGATTAAACGATAGGAAACAAAGGATAGGAATAAGTGGTTAGTTTTCACAATGGGAAGAGGTAAATAGCAGAGTCTGTGCTGTTCAACATATGTATAAATGATTTTGAAAAAGGGGTAGACAGTGGTTTAGGTGGCAAAGTTTGTAGACAATACTAAATGACTCAAGATAGTTCCTCCTGGGGGCATTCTGCACCAATATAATAAAAATTCTATGCACAATATTTTAAAATTCTGCAAAATTCTCCACATTGTATTTGTCCAAATAACATTACATAATCATGCCAGTTTCAATTATTTTGGTAATTTATTTCAAAATACCTCTCAGCAAGTATGTCTAACAATACAGATACACAAAAATTCCCCCAGGAGTAGAGAGTTAAAGAAACCCCTATGACAACCCAGTTCCTGTTTCTCTGCCCCCTTTTCCTCTCAGAGCCCAGCCAGGGGGCCAGACACCCACAACCCCTATCCCCCAAGCCCCCCCACCAGCCAATACACCCAAATTCCCTCCTTTCCAGAACCCAGCCATGCCCCCCCTAGCCCAGATACCTGCACCCCCTTCCGCCTCAGAGCCCAGTCGCACCCCCCTTTGCCCAGACACCTGTCCCCCTCTCCCACAGAGCCAAGGGATCCAGAGGGAGAAAGAGTCCCAGGCTTGCAGGGAGTTTCCTGCATGTCACCCTCTCCTTCTCTCAGGGCATGCTGGGAACTGCAGCTGCCAGGAACCCTCTAGCTCCCTCTCCATCCTGCCAGCAGTGTCTTCTATGTGCAAGCTGGGCTTTGCTGAGTCCAGTGGGCTCTAGTGGTGGCTAGCAGCACCGCAGCCTCTGTGGGGGAAAAGAAATTCTGCATACACAATATTAATTTCTGCAAAATTCTGCATTGCACAGTGGCTCAGAATTCCCTCAGGAGAAGACAGTCCAAAGCAGACTATGAAGCGTTACAAAGGGATCTCACAAAACCAGGTGACTGGGCAACAAAATGCCAGATGAAATTCAGCAGTGATAAATGCTAAGTAATGTACTTTGCATAGGCAACCCATGCCTGCTGACAGTGTTTGGGAGTACAATCCCAGAGCAGCTTGAGTCTCACACACACACACACACACACACACACACACACACACACACACACACACACACACACACACACACACACACACACACACACACACACTGCAGCCTTCTCCCTCCTGCCACCAGCATCACTTCTGTTGTATCTGATTAATTCTGGGCTAGCTGCTTAACTTGCATGGGCATCTATAATGGAAACCTCTGTGTTGGATGAAAGAAAAATATCTCTTCATGCTGGTTTTATCTCAAGATAGTTCCATGCAATAAGTGGGTGAGTAAGGCCTGTGTGCATCCAAGAGCAGAATCAGGGCCTAATGCTGATTTAGCTGGCTTGGTACTGAGGTACCCTGTCAGCCTTTTTCACCGGTATATTTAATCATTCCTTATTTAACTCTCTCCATATTCTAGCTGTTTTCTGATCTGGAAAACTGCCTTCTGAGCTGCTGAACTTCCGGATACCCTCCCCTCTCTCTTCCCCTCCTCCAGTTTGTCACACTGGTTTGATAGTCCAACACCGGGAGAAGGTGGATTTTAATCTGTTCTAGGGGCAGTGTAACAAGGGGTGATAAAATCAGGTCAAAGAACAAAAAAAGGGAGCACCACAGTCATTCAGAGAAAAGGAAAGTTAAGGACTCAATCAGCTAGAAAGCTTAACTCAGCGTAAACTGTTCTGTGTTAAGAGAAAAGTATCTTTATTGACTAAACTGGCATAGCTCCATTAACTTCAGTAGAGCTATGCCATTTTACACCAGCTTGGAGGTGGGGGTGGAGGGAAATCTGGCCCAGTAACTAAGCAAAGGTAAGTTTATTTGTAGAAAAATAGAAGGTGGTTTTGTTTTCCAACCCTTAATCCAACTCTCACTAATTAAAGTGTTGTACATATTGCCAATATGCACCAACATATGGGAAGAAAACACATTAACAGCATGTACTGTGCTTTATTCTAGTACTCTGGGGATTGCTTCTAACAATATCAGCTCCAACGTTTCCAGATGGAAAAGCGATTTTCAACACTGGTGTCTCTTTAATAGCCAGCTCAGAAGGACCCGGTGCCACAATTGGGGAAGATGGAAATAAAATCTATTTTAACTAAGGATGACTGACCCATTGGTCAAAGTACAAACCCACTTTTTGGAGCACTCGTTTATGCCCCCATTGTCCAGAAGCAAAATCATTAGCCATAATTTATGTAGAAAATCTTCCCTGACCCCTAGCCCTGAACCAGGCACCAGCAATGAAAAGGGTTGAATTTTAAAAGGGTCAAACCAGAAGGTCCACCACAAGAGGAGGAGGAAAAGGCATGGGAGGTAGACGCAATAAATCTAGAGTGGTGGCAAAGAATGCTCATTCACCATAGAAGAAAGCTGTTCAAAGTGGTTCAGATGGATTGAAATGGATTTTGGGGGTGGGGGAGCAAGTGCCCCACCCTAGGGCTCGTCATAGCAAAACCACAATGGCATGCCGACCTCAGGCGGTGTCCACAGATCCACATCAGAAACAGTCTCCAAGAGGGATGGAATGCAGCCAGAGCCTACACCATGAAGTTTACAATCAGTCAGTCTGCCTCTTTCCTAGCGACTGGTGTGAAGAACACAGCGTGGGCATAACACACTCATGATTGCTTAGACCTGCAAGTTAGGCCTTGTCTACATTGACAAGTTTCTGCACAGTAAAGCAGCTTTCTGCGGTGTAACTCCCGAGGTGTACACACTGCCAAGGCACTTTGTGAGCAGAAACGGCGCAGTTGCAACGCTGTAAAAAAAATACTCCGACGAGAGGCGGACAGCTTTCTGCGCCATGGCTACAGTGCTGTGGTGCCAATATAGAAACCGTGGTTGATTGCAGCGCTATGATTGGCCTCTGGGAGGTCCCACAATGCCTGTTCTTACCTCTCTGGCTATCGGTTTGAAGTCTACTGCCCTGCCCTCAGGTGACCAACCATCAGCACCACCCTTTGAATTCCTTGGAAATTTTGAAAATCCCCTTCCTGTTTGCTTGGCAATGCATGCAGTGGTCTCCGGGCATCTTTCCAGGTGACCACAGTTGCTCCGTTTACCAGGCGATTTCCCCTGCCCCTGTGGTTACTCACCATTTTGGGGGTCTCGTGGCTCATGTGTGCTTGCCTGGGGTCAGCCAGTTAGTGACAGGTGTGTGAATAGTGGTTGTGTTTTAAAACACTGATACAGTGGTCTCTGTGTTGCAAACAACAGAGCTTCTGTAAAATGTTGCATTTTGGCTTCACAGATATGGCCTTGAGATCCAGCCTCCCTCTTTGTTATAGATGGCTGAATAGCTGCGCAGGATTAGAAAGCAGCCATGAAAAAGTAGAGAGGACCTCCTGCGTGATGTCATGCTGCACTCTGTGGCAGAAAAACAAGAATTGAAGGAGTAGCAGGACAGAAAGAAGAGGGAACAAAAGGAGAATGCGGCATGCCAGAACGAAGCCATGGAGCAGCTCTTAAATGTTATGGAGTGGCAAGCAGACATGGTCCAGGCGCTCCTAGCACTGCAAACCAAGCACCTCCGCGCCCACCCTTCCTTGCAGCTGCTGTCACAAAACTCTTTCCCATGCGCCCCCCAGACACTGCCAACACACACTTATCAACCTCCTGGCTCCAGTCTGTACCCGCTGCATTCCACTCCTGCCCCGTCACAGTCCAGCCTTGCCGACTCCCAGTACCCACTGCACTCAACACCCATCCCGCTGCAGTTTAGCCCTGCTGAAGTACAGTACCCACTGCACTATACTCCAAAGGACAAGACTGCATATGGTCCCTGGACAGACACAAATCTTTAATCATCTCGGGACCCCACTTCCTCTTAGGACCCTCCTTTCCACCATCACCCACAGTGCTGATGTGTTTTTGTTGTCTCTCTCCTCCGGTTGTTGTTTTTTAATAAAATAATTGTTTGGGTTTGAAAGCAATCTTTATTCTATTAACTGAAAGCAGACAGAGCTCTGAAAAGTAACAGGCAATTTTCTTAAACCTTCACAGTGCATCATCTGCACCAGTCACAATCACCTCCTAGCAGGGGCGGTGAGTTATATACACTCGTGGTGCCTGGGCTCCACCAATATTCAAGGCCCAGAGGCCCGGCTCCACCAGTGTTTGGGGCCAGGTCCTAGTGCCCCCCCATACACTAATGGCAGGGCAGGCTCATAGACTTTAAGGTCAGAAGGGACCATTATGATCATCTAGTCTGACCTCCTGCACAATGCAGGCCACAGAATCTCATCCACCCACTCCTGTAACAAACCCCTAACCTATGTCTGAGTTACTGAAGTCCTCAAATTGTGGTTTGAAGACCTCAAGTTAAAAAATGGTTCAGCAATCTTTAAAAAAGAAAGAATTGGCTCATTTATGCACTTCCTGGTTTCATGGGGCTCATCTAAAGGGAGATGCATCATCGGAGCACAGCACTCACCGCCAAGAATGTCTAGGTTCTAATCTGGGCTTCAGCACCATCATCTTCTGTGGCCTTGGGCTTAACTTCACTGTGGTTTATTTTCTCCAGCAGTAAATGGGGGTAGCAATATTTATTTACCCTCCTCACTGGGGGTGCATTGTGAGGATTAATTAGTTCTAACCATGGTCCATGGAGCACCAGGAGGCTGCTCTTACCCTGCCCTGCCACCCTAGCCCAGAGGCTCTCCAATGCCCCAAACCCCTCAACCCCAGCCCCAGCCAGAGCCCTCATCCTCCCGCACCCTAATCCTCTGCCCCAGCCTTGAGCTCCCTCCTGCATCATGAACCCCTCATCCATAGCCCTCACCCCACACCTCAACCCTCTGCCCTAGCCCTGAGCCCCCCAAACCCCAAACTCCTCATCCTCAGCCCCACAGCCCTCACCCCCTGCACCCCCTCCTATCCACAAACTCCCTCCCAGAGCCTGCACCCCTCCCTCTGCACCCCCGTGATCCCCAAACTCCCTTCCAGAGCCTGCACTCCTCACCCCCTCCTATGCCTCAACCCCCTGCCCAAAGCCTGCACCCAAACTCCGTCCCAAAGCCTGCACCCCTCACCCTCTCCTGCACACCCACCCCCTGCCCCAGCCCGAAGTCTGCCCCCAAACTCCGTCCCAAAGTCTGCACCCCTCACCCCCTCCTGCACACCCACCCCTTGCACCCAAACTCCATCCCAGAACCTGCACCCTGTACCCTAATCCCCAGACATTCTCCCCCCACCCAAACTCCCTCCCAGAGCCTTAGACAGGTGGGGGGTGGAGTTTGGGGGGCAGTTTCTGGGGACCACCAAAATTTCTACAAACCTGCCACCCATGCCTCCTAGCATTACAAGCACTGCACTCCTGAGCATAGCAACAAATATTAGTGGCTTTCAGCTTCAAATTGCTGCCTGAAGGTATCTCTGATCCTTTTGGCTCCACGCTGTGCCGCTCTAATAGCCATGGCCTCTGGCTGTTCAAATTCAGTCTCCAGGTGCTGAGACTCAACGGTCCAGCCCTGAGTGAAGCTTTCACCCTTCTCTACACAAATATGGAGTGTACAGCACACAGTTATAACCATAGGAATATTGTCATCAGCTAGGTCCAGCCTCCCATATAGGCAACGCCAGCAGGCCTTTACACAGCCAAAAGCACGCTCAACAGTCATTCTGCACTTGCTCAGCCTGTTGTTGAACTGCTCCTTGCTGCTTCATAAGCCACGGCACAAACCATTGAAAGATGGAGCCAAATGCGGACGAAAGCACAAGGATTGCTTGGATATGAAGCAATGCATCACAGGGCATTGGGGCAGGACCCAGGATACACGTAGGCCTGGTCTACGCTATGAGTTGATCTCGAATTTAGCAGCGTTAAACCGAATTAACTCTGCACCTGTCCACACAACAAAGCCCTTTACTTTGATATAAAGGGCTGTTAATATCGACATCTGTACTCCTTCCTGACGAGGGGAGTAGTGCTGAAATCAGTATTGCCATTTCAGATCAGGGTTACTGTGGCCGCAATTTGATGGTATTGGCCTCCGGGAGCTATCCCACAGTGCACCATTATGACTGCTCTGGACAGCAATCTGAACTCAGATGCACTGGCCAGGTAGACAGGAAAAACCCCGCGAACATTTGAATTTCATTTCCTGTTTGCCCAGCGTGGAGAGCTGATCAGCACAGGTGACCATGCAGTCCCAGAATCAAAAAAGAGCTCCAGCATGGACTGTACAGGAGATACTGAATCTGATCTCTGTGTGGGGCAATTAATCTGTTCTATCAGAACTCCGTTCCAATAGACAAAATGCTAAAACATTTGAAAAAATCTCCAAGGCCATGATGGACAGAGGCCACAACAGGGGCTCAACACAGTGCTGTGTGAAGCTTAAGGAGCTGAGACAAGCGTACCAGAAAGCCAAAGAATCAAATGGACGCTCACGGAGGGAAGGGCAACTGACAACTATAGCTATCCCACAATTCCCTCACTCCCCGAAAACCATTTGAGTTCTGGGCTGAGCTCCCAAAGCCTGAAGGATCAAAAACATTGTCGCGGGCGGTTCAGGGTATATGTCATCAGCCCCCATCCCATGAAAGCAAAGGGAAAAAAATTGTTTCTCGCCTTTTTTCAGTGTCACCGTACGTCTACTGGATGCTGCTGGCAGACGTGGTGCTGCAGCGCTACACAGCAGCATCCCCTTGCCTTGTGGACGGCAGACAGTACAGTATGACTGATATCCGTCATCGTCATCCCGTGGGTGCTCCTGGCTGGCCTCAGTGAGGTCAGCCGGGGGCGCCTGGGCAAAAAAGGGAATGATTCCAGGTCATTCTCTTTTTTAAGTTTTGTCTAATGGAGCTTCAGTCCTGCCTGGAATGTCATGGCAGCTGGAGGCTTCTGCCTCAGGCTGCTCTCCCAGTCAACAGCACTGCGCGGTCGCGCCTATCCCAGCCTACTCCTTGCTACCAGGGCTCACAATCAGATACTTAGACCTCTATCTTTTGCTGCAAATAAAAAATTTAAGCTGCCGTTTAGAACTGTCCCCCAACATACATATCCTGGGGCATTTTGTATTTTACCAGTGTCAACCAAAGGCCCACACACAAATGGAGATTCAGTCCAGCCAGTGCTTCTATCCTAGTGCTTGTCACAGATTCCTATTTTCAGCTATAGGCTGAGCAAGTGCAGAATGGCAGTTCACTCTGCTCCGCTGTAAGCCAGCCGCCCTCCGCTCCCCCCTTTGATCTCTGCTTGCAATAAAGTCAGTGCTGTTTCTTATTCATGCATTCTTTATTACTTCATCACACAAATGGGGGGACACTGCCACAGTAACCCAGGAGGGGTGGGGGAGGAGGGAAGCAATGGGTGGGGTTGTTGCAGGGGCACCCCCTAGAATGACATGCAGCTCATCATTTCTGCGGGATGACTGGGGCTATGACCCAGAGAGGCTGTTTGCCTCTCTGGTTCTTTAGTAGGCTTGCCTGATATTCTAGGCAGGACTGACTCTCCATTAGACAAAACTTAAAGAGGAGAATGACCTGGGGAGTCATTTTTGTCCATGTGCCCCCAGCCAACCTCACTGAGGCTGGCCAGGAGCACCTATGACAGCAGCAGACAGTACAGTATGACTGGTAACTGTCATTGTCAACTTGCAAAAGGCAAATGAATGCTGCTGTGTAGCGCTGCAGTACCGCGTCTGTTAACAACATCCAGTAGACATACAGTGACAGTGAAAAAAGGCTGAATGGGCTCCATGGTTGCCGTGCTATGGCGTCTGCCCAGGCAATCCAGGGAAAAGGGTGCGAAATGATTGACTGCCGTTGCTTTCACGGAGGGAGGATTGACTGACGACACTTACCCGTAACCACTCGTGACAAATTTTTGGCCCCATCAGGCATTGGAATCTCAACCCAGAATTCCAATGGGCAGGGGAGACTGCGGGAACTATGGGATAGCTACCCACAATGCAATGCTCCGGAAGTTGATGCTAGCCTCAGTACATGGACGCACACCGCCGAATTAATGTGCTTAGTGTGGCTGCGTGCACTCGACTTTATACAATCTGTTTCCAAAAATCGATTTCTGTAAAATTGGAATAATCCTGTAGCGTAGACATACCCTAAGTGTGCTGCTGCAGTCTGGAATATGCTATGAACAGTGAGAAGCCCTGCTATATTTCCTTCTTGGACAGGGTTACTGGCCTAGTGCAGTGGTTCTCAAACTTTCCAGATTATTTTACCCCTTTCAGGAGGCTGATTTGTCTTGCACACCCCAAGTTTCACTTCAATTAAAAACTACTAACTCAAATACAAAAAAGTGCCACAGCACACTATTACTGAAAAGTTGCTTACTTTCTCATTTTTATCATATAATTATAAAATAACTCATGACTGCCCAGGTTGAGAAACACTGATATAGTATATAGAGCAGTATAAACAAGTTATTATCTGTATGAAATTTTAGTTTGTACTGACTTCGCTAGTACCTTTCATGTAGCCTGTTGTAAAACTAGGCAAATATCTAGATGAGTTGATGTACTCCTGGAAGACCCCTGCATACCCCCCGGGTTATGGATACCCTGGTTGAGAACCACTGGTCTAGTGGATGGGGGAAAGCTGTAGATGTGATATATCTTGATTGTCATAGGGTTTTTGACATGAGTGTCAATTAAGCAAATTAGGGAAATATGAAATTACTATAAGGTGGATGCACAGCTGGTGGAAAGACCACGTCCAAAGAGAAGCTATCAGTCGTTCGTTGTCAAACTGGAGGAGTTATCTAGTGGGGTCATATGGAGGGCATTAGTAAATAAGTCACTCTTTTAACTTAAGAGCTTCTAAGGTCCTGTCAAAGGCAAAAGCCAGATGCAACCCTAATTGTACCAGGACATCTCATTTCACATATTAAAAACTTTAGCATCTCCCATATGAGTACCCCCAAAGCTCACCTACTAGCATCTGATGCCCCCATCCAGCAAAGTTTAAGCATAGGGTGACCAGACAACTAATGTGAAAAGTCAGGACAAGGGATGGGAGGTAATAGGTGCTTATATAAGAAAGCTCCAAATATAGGGACTGTCCCTATAAAATTGGGACATATGGTCACCCTAAGCATGGAAATAATCCCATTGGCTTCAATTGTCTTGCTTGCTTGCTTAAAATTTTACACATGCTTAAATGCTTTGTAAAAGCAGCAAAGAATCCTGTGGCACCTTATAGACTAACAGACGTTTTGGAGCATGAGCTCTCGTGGGTGAATACCCACTTCGTCAGATGCATGTGGTGGAAATTTACAGGGGCAGGTATATATATGCAGGCAAGCTAGAGATAATGAGGTAGTTCAATCAGGGAGGATGAGGCCCTGTTCTAGCAGTTGAGGTGTGAAAACCAAGGGAGGAGAAACAGACTGTGAATGGCTTGCCAATTACAAAACCAGTTTCTCCTCCCTTGGTTTTCACACCTCAACTGCTAGAACAGGGCCTCATCCTCCCTGATTGAACTACCTCATTATCTCTAGCTTGCCTGCATATATATACCTGCCCCTGTAAATTTCCACCACATGCATCTCACGAAGTGAGTATTCACCCACAAAAGCTCATGCTCCAAAACGTCTGTTAGTCTATAAGGTGCCACAGGATTCTTTGCTGCTTTTACAGATCCAGACTAACATGGCTACCCCTCTGATACTTAAATGCTTTGCTGAATCAAGCCTAAAAGACCTAAACTTTTGACATAGATCTGCTACTGGCCACACTAACCAGTTTGGCTGGAGATACCTGTCAGAGGGTGAAGAGTAGAAAAGATCAAGAGTGCATGAGGAGAGAGAGAATCGTTGCTTGGCATTGAGATGAAGAATGTCAGAGCATTTCTGAAATGCTAACAAGCATTAATTGTACCTGCTGTGTTAGCACACACAGATTTCAATCTTTCCTCCAGGGCAAAGAGGTCAGCAAACTAGTCTGGAAGACAGCCTAAATCAATTGGTAGATCAGAGGAAAAGCAGCAATGGTTGTGGCATATGACTTGAACTTCAGTAATAGAATATCGTTTAGCTGGGCAAGCCAATTCTCTCTGGTATCATGAACCGGTAGACGCAGAGCCTAAACAAATGTGCTGGACACTGCAGCTCCAAAACGTCTACATCAAATACCAAAAAGAAAATCCAGTTTTTCCACTGACTGTATTGTTATGCAGTATCAAGAGATCCTCCCTGCCTCAGGCACAATGAAAATCAGGAACCAACAGCCAGTTACAGCTGCAGTGGAGCAAGCAAGAGAAGATGCATAAGCCAATAAGATCATAACTTAAGCCTTTAGCTTGTTACAGTAAGTCAGAATCAAATACCGCAGCTGGCTTTGTTCAATGGCCAGATAATTATATCACTAATAACATTAGTAGTTTTGCATCATAAGAAAAGGGGAATTGTAGCCAGGCCTTAATCCCTCTGAATTCACAGCGGAATTGTTTAGAAAAATGAAAACAACCCCCCTACCTCTTAGCAAAACTTTCCTGTTGATTGCCAGGGTTATGCCCATGATATACTCAGTAGGCCATATCCTCAGCTGATGTACATTGGGATCATTACACTGGCTTCAACTGTGTATACCAGCTCAGGATGAGGCCCTGTGAGTTCCACAAAAGAACCCAAATGGTCATGCAAAGCTTGTGTTTGGCTGGCCAAATAATCCCGAACAACTAGAGAGGTGTAACACACAGCAAATCTATCAGCTGTTCCCCTGGCTCCAAACCTTCCTTCGGCAGAGTCTCCCTCAGCTTTCTACTCACCTTCAGGGAAAGCTGGCCCATGCTTTATAGTCCTTTTGATGGCAAGGTGCAGCCCAGCTGTCCTCTCCCAGCTCCCTTCAGATGAGAGAGGAACTCCCCTGGATCCGAGTTTCCCCAGGGCAGGAGATGGCCTCTCACTTTCCCCTTGGTTTCCTGATGCGCAGCGGCACTTTCCTTTATTAGTAAAATTAAGATGAAAAAGCTGTGAGGGGGCCCCCTCTCTGGAGCCTCAAACAACCTGTACCCCCAAATCCCACCAATCAAATCTCAGACTAACTGCCTGCTAGGCTTCAATAAGGAAATACTCATCCGTGCAGGACTGGGTAGAAGCAATATGAAGCAGGGTGGGGACTGACTTTCTCTGCAGCAGTACTGATCGCCCACTGTGGCAGATGGGATAAATACTGCCATGTACCAGTGGGGGATTCACTAGGCCAGTTTTTATCTTCCTACGTATAATGCCTCCAGTTCTCCTCCTCCACCTCCTTCCATTGCTCTGGGTGAGCAGACGAGGAGAGGGAGGTGCTAACAGCTTTCACTAACAGCACTTAATTGAACTGAATTTTGCATGTATTGAAATATCTTTACATCTCCTAGCTCAGCAGTTCCACATGGTTTTAGAAATATTCTCAGACAAGAAACGACACCAAACTGGAGTTAAAGGTGAGATCACAGATGAGATCATGATCCTTCAGCAAAGTGAAGATGTGTTTGTAGCACAGGTAGACATGCTCATGTCTCAGGTGGTGGCATGGGCTTGTAATTGGGCTAGCCACCCAAATACAAGCCCAGAAGGGATCCTGGGTACCTACTTGGCTTGCTAGCCCATGCTGAAGCCAGTGCCACCAAGTCTTTGCTATTTAAAGCTACGATTAAAGCTAGTGCAGGTATGTCTACCTGTGCTACAGTCACACCTCCGCTTGCAGTATGGCCGTTCACTGTGTGTTTAGCTCACTTTTGAAAATGTTGCCCCACTCAAGAAAAAAACCTCCTCCTCAACTTTGACAATTTGAAATTTCAGAATTTGAAATATGGCAAGCAGCTGTAGTATAGATCCGTAAATTAAGGGTACAAAATATTACATGCATGTTATAATTACCCCCAAACCAAGCATGACAATCCTAGAAAATTCAGAGTTAAGGTTAAATTTAAAACAAATCCAAACAGGACCTCATCCTGAATACGAAATGACTCTCCCAAGTGAGCAAAATTCAGTGGAGAAGACTGACCAAAGCCTGACAGCAGATATATCACTTGACAAGCTGCTAATCTAGCCTTCTGAAAGGCTGGAGCTTGACCCTGCACTGGGTCGTTGACTGGGTCCTTTAGCATTGACTTCTATGGGAGTGGGAGCAGGCCACTGATGCCGTCATATGCTAATGAAAGAAGGGAATTACCAAAAATTAGCCTCCCTGAGGGCTGTGCTATTTCCAGACCAGTTGAAAAGGAAACTCATAATGCATTTGCCAGACCAAATGATAGGAAGGAGTTCTGGAAATTACTGCAGTCCACCAATAATTGCAATAGCATCTGGTAGTTATTGATAACTGGAATATGTAAGCATTACGATAAACAGATACCCTGAGGAGTAGTCCTCTCTGACCACTAATGCCGTCATCCTCCTGAAGGATTCTATTTCCACAGACTCATCGAATTAAGAGACCGAAAAATCCTCAGATTATAGAGTCCATCTGCCTACAAATGCAGAACAATCCTCTGCAAGAGAAGGGACTGGATTTTAAAGTGCAGTTCTGCTCTGAGAAGTGACTTTATAAAAATGCCATGTGGATCCCCTGTTTATCATCTCTCTTAGTGACTTCCTGATCAAATGTGCACTGTACAAGCAAAGTGATGTTGTTTCTGGACTACCTCACCATGGGATCTGAGAGCAATGCTGGATTCTTCCATCACATGCATCATGGTTAGTACTAAAGCTTTAGCTATACCAGTGCAGCTCCAGGGTCTCCAAATTACGCTCTCAGTCCCACCTGTGCAACCTCAGTGCAGGCTGCTATCTGTACACCCACTCCTGTTATTCAGCCTTCCTTCCCCCTCAATACCTCCTCTCACTGATCTGTCTCCTCTAAAACTTGAATCTTACATCTTATACCAAAGAAG